>NC_082594.1:2825387-3125387 GCF_030936135.1 Gavia stellata
TCAAGAAATGCAAATTGGCTAGCAGATCTGGGCATCTGAAGAGCTCTAGGATGTCCAAAAATACATCTTTAGAAAAAATGAAATAGCTGGGGTTTTGTTCACACCGCGCAGCTCATCATTCCCTCCTTGTTTTGAGGAAGCCTGGAAAGGTCCCACTGGGATGGGGTTCATCCTCTTGGGATAGAAATAGTACCTTGATCATGCTCAGGCCACTCCCCACAGATGCATGTGCTCTTAGCAGCCTTAATAAGGTAGCACATGTATCACCCATCTTCACCTGCAGATTAATTAAGCCCTGGAGATAGCTATTGGCTTATTTTATTCCATATCTGTCTGCCTTCTAGAGAGCAGAGCAGTTCTGCATGAAGTCTCTAGGTTGACCCAGTATTTGTCTTTGCCAACTCTTCCCTGTCTGACCTCAGCCAAGTCCTTTAACCTACCAAATATCTTTGTTCTCTCATCACTGGCTCCAACATATCTTCTTTCTCCACTCTATCTGAAGAAAAAGCTGCAGTTGGATCAAACTGAATTCTTCACTGTGCAGTGAGAGATCAGAAGGAGCACAGCACAACAGCCTTCATTTTGGGAATAGGTGGGTGAAGTGCAAAAAAGTAAAGTGAAATAAGACTTTAAATGAAAGAATCATCTCTCTGATGTCTACAAAAATTCTTTGAGCTGTTCAGGGAACAAGTAACTGAAAGGACAACTATTTGACAATCTATTTGGATTGCTTTATCTAAATTATACATACTTTAAATAAGTATCTATATAACAAACGTATGACATCATAAAACTAAGCTGAACTCTTAAACCACGAACAAAAGTCACCAAACAGGGGACTACAGTAAATCTAATTTGGCAAGAGGCCATTACCTTTTAAGATAAAAGATAAGATATTGAGATAGGAGCTCCACAACCGTGTAGATGTCAAGTTCACTAAGCAAGAGCAGAAAAATGTCAGCACTGAAATAAACCTTGACAAAATGGTCACAACACACAAGTGCAACACAAGCTATGAAGGGGGTGGTAAAATCTTCTTGAGGTCCTTGAGCCAGTGCAGTTTTCCTGTCATAGCTGGCTCTGAGGAGTTTTCATCACCTTGATTCTGTCTTCATCCTACTGAGCCCATGCGGAGCCAACGCTCATGGTCGCATCTCTGGAGAGCTGCTTGCTTCTACGCTGCTTCAAGCTCCCCTTTCAGCTGCATTACATCGTTCCTCTGACTCTCGCATATCTGGGTGAGCTCTCTCAATGCCTCCTGTAAATGGGAGGTCTGTTGCTTTTCTTTCTCATATTGCTGCTGGACACCTTCCAATTTGCCCTCGAGGCACCGAGCAAAATTTTTGATTTTTTTGAGCTTCAATTCTGTTTTCTAGCATATCTGTTACAGTTTGATAGTCTTCACATGCAGCCAGCTGGGCAGCCATGCACCTGATTTGCAAGATGAGTTGTTCATTGGCACTCTTCAGGGTTTTGTTTTTGTATTCTAGTAGTTGGAGCCTTTTGACTCTTGATTGCACTGTGTCTTTGATGTTCTTCCTTTCCTGCTGCAACTCTTCCACCAACATCTTGTAACAGCCGATCTTGGCTTGCAAGCCATGGTTCAGAATTTGCACGTCTTTGATTTCTTCTTTCAGCTTGTAGTTTCTCATGCTGAGGCTGGCGACTAAATCTCTGCGTCCCATATCTGATTTTGCAATGTTTCGTTGAAAGAGGTCAGATCCTGAAATGATATTTGCTGCGGATGTCTGTGCTAGTGGTGGAGGAAAGGAGTGGGTCCAGAGAGGTGCAACTTTTTGGAAAAATGTAGAGGAAGATGGGGGGGGGGGGGCGGGAAGTAAAATTTTGATCATGTCAATGATTCCAAATCTGATGTTTAGCGTTACTGCATTTGACCCCATGCAACGCTACAGGCCTGGGGACAAGTGGCTGGAAAGCTGCCCGGCGGAAAAGGACCTGGGGGTGTTGGTCGACAGCCGGCTGAAGATGAGCCAGCAGTGTGCCCAGGTGGCCAAGAAGGCCAACGGCATCCTGGCCTGTATCAGAAATGGTGTGGCCAGCGGGAGTAGGGAGGGGATCGTGCCCCTGTACTCGGCGCTGGTGAGGCCGCACCTCGAATGCTGTGTTCAGTTTTGGGCACCTCACTCCAAGGACCTTGAGGTGCTGGAGTGTGTCCAGAGAAGGGCGACGGAGCTGGTGAGGTGTCTGGAGCACAAGTCTTGTGAGGAGGGGCTGAGGGAGCTGGGGTTGTTCAGTCTGGAGAAGAGGAGGCTGAGGGGAGACCTCATCGCTCTCTACAACTGCCTGAGAGGGGGTTGTGGTGAGGTGGGTGTTGGTCTCTTCTCCCAAGTGATGAGTGATAGGACAAGAGGAAATGGCCTCAAGTTGTGCCAGGGGAGGTTCAGGCTGGATATTAGGAAAAATGTCTTTCCTGAGAGAGTGGTGAAGCACTGGCAGAGGCTGCCCAGGGAGGTGGTGGAGTCACCATCCCTGTAGGTGTTCAAGGAACGTGTGGACGTGGCATTGTGGGACATGGTTTAGTGGGCATGGTGGGGTTGGGCTGGTGGTTGGACATGATGATCTGACAGGTCTTTTCCAACCTTAGTGATTCTGTGACCACCCAGCCTGCTCCTAGTGACCATTTCTCTTTATCAGCAGGACCATTTTAGTACATCGTTACGTGGATTAGAGCTGCTATGAAAATTGCAGGCTGTATGCTTTGGGCCCATCCCTTTGGCCCTGGAAGAAAAGAGATCTGCAATACATGAGCTGGGTATACTGTAAAGCGTATGGCTTGAGCCCAAGCAAACCAGGCTGCAATCATCTTCAGATCTTGTTAAAAAACATCAACCTGGAGAAATTCCCCCAGCAAGTCCGCATCTTCCCTAGACTATTTCACCTCCTTTCTTTCCTGTTAGGAAGACTAAAGACTAAGAGCCTTTTAACTAAGAAGCCTGGATTGAACAAAGAACCTGTTAAGAAAACGTAAAAATAAGCACAATAAAACCTGTTTTCTCAGGATTAAGAGTTTTTTCCTCCTTCATGCCAAGCAGTGCACTCCCAGAGCCCCTGTCTCAAGAATAAATTACAAATAATAGAGGAGATTTATGCTTTTTGGAGCCGCATGCTCTCTCCTTCTCTTTTCCTCTAATTAAGGCATTCCAGGAGTTATTACAGGAGGTGTTAGCGATGGTGTCAAAGCTCTCCATACTGAGTAACTCAACCTCCTCCATTTTTTAACTCTTAGGTCCTGATGCAGAACATAGGAGATTTAATAAAAAGCTTTTTACTGACTACAGCAAACTCAGGGCCAAGCCCTCTTTTAGCCCCTGAAGTGAAAGGCATACACAAGCTGTCATCAAAAACCTGCATCTAAAACTGCAGGATGGCTCTGAATCAACTTTTATTTTCATAATGGCACAAGGAAAAAAAAAAAGGGAAAAAAAAGCTGTCTTTATGCATGTGATTAGATGCATCTTTAGACCATGCGGAAGTAGATAATGATGTCAGTATGGTGAGCCCTTGGTGTTGCCTTCACCCCTCTGCACCTGGCCCATCAATTGGTTAATATGCTAAAATAGGTACCCACTGCCCCACATCTGTAATGCCTTTAATTTCTCAGTGCCCCTCTTTCAGAGGAATTTGCTCAACTTCCATGCAACGAGAGCCGTACAATACTTCCAAAGTAGGAAATATTTGTCTCCCACCGAACCTGATGGGATATAGGTGCCCAGTGCCCCCAGGGGCTGTTGTTCTGCTTTATTTGCTCAGGGTTGCCCAGCAAGTCAGTGGCAGAACATGGATTTCAATGCACATCTCCCATAGTCTGCGCCAGGGCTTTTGCAGTCTCAATTCTTTCAGCTCTTGTAGGCTGCTACTTGCATCCAAACACAAGCTTGCCTGGTTACAATCCCTCGCATTGTCTGCAATGCCTTGGCCAAAGAGAAATGAAGCAGGCTTTGCATGACTCCAATGCAAAACCACAGGCTGGCTGGGGGAGCTGAGAAAGACACCATTAGACAGGCAAAGATGGTTTAACCTTAAAAAGAGAAATATGACAGATGCCAGAAGTGGTTTAAAGACAGTAAACGAGGAATATTTGGTCATTCTCATAATGCACAAACTAGAGGTCATTTGATTAAATTACCAGGTGGGAAGCTATGAACATGCTGAAGTACGTATTTCCCTTCATGTCATTAATCTGTGAAGTCGTTGCCACAAGACATTGTGGGTGTCAAAAATTTACATGGGCTCAGAAAAGCAAATGAACAAAGTGGACAAAGCTTATGAAAGAAAAATCCTATAGGGAGTATTAACACCATTCCTAGCTCAAGAAAATCATGAACTACAAATTGCCAGGGGAATATACAGTGAAAACTCTGGTGAAATCCCCCCTGGAGCACTGCGTCCAGTTCTGGAGCCCCCAGCATAAGAAAGGCATGGACCCGTTGGAGTGGGTCCAGAGGGCCAGGAAAATGATCAGAGGGCTGGAACACCTTTTCTATGAGGACAGGCTTAGCGGGTTGGGGTTGTCCAGCCTGGAGAAGAGAAGGCTCCAGGAACACCTTATAGCAGCCTTCCAGTACTTAAAGGGAGCCTACATGAAAGATGGGGAGGGACTCTTTATCAGGGCCTGTTGCGATAGGACAAGGGGTAATGGTTTTAAACTGAAAGAGGGGAGATTTAGTTTAGTTATTAGGAAGAAATTCTTTACGTTGAGGGTGGTGAGGCACTGGAACAGGTTGCCCAGAGAAGTTGTGGATGTCCCATCATGGGAAGCGTTGAAGGTGAGGTTGGATGGGTCTTTGAGCAACCTGGTGTAGTGGAAGGTGTCCCTGCCCAAGGCAGGGGGGTTGGAACTAGATGATCTTTAAGGTCCCTTCCAACCCAAACCATTCTGTGATTCTATGATACTATATCTACTTGCACCTTCTATTGGTTTTGAAATACCAGGTTAGAAAGATGTTTAACCTGAGCCCAAGTAGCTGTTCCTGGGGTCTAAAAGGCTGAGTTTACCAAGGGCCCATGTAACACCTGCTCCAAACTGGAAGACCCAAAAGCAGGCTCTGTTTAAGCTGCTGTGCATCACCAGCCTTCACAGTACATGCAATATAAATTACTGTAATGTCCTGTTGGTTGAGCTGAAATGGCCTCAGAGAGATGATTTGGCCTTAAACAGCTTTTCTGCCAGAGATGGAGGGATACGGGGGCTACAAAGAGATATAAACCAGCCGTCTCCACTGCGCCACTCAAAAAGATTAAGTGAGGGGAGTGATCCTGATTATGGGTCTTTTATTTGAAGGCAAGGGGAAACAACACAGATTTATTCAGGTCAGGGGAATACTGAGCAGCTGATCACATCCTAAATATTTATGTCCAGCTGGGGGATTCCTCAGAATGATATTTTTCCACCCATCTGTAATGAAGCTGGCAGCAGACGCTCTCCAGAGCTCATTAATGTAGTGGTAACTATGTCTATAAATCCAGACGTCGCGACTCGCCTGGGCAGAGGACAGGGCTGGATTTGCTTTGGCTGCAGATGAAATTTTTGACAGTGGGTCAGAAGCTTTTCCAGCTCTGAACCAGTGAGACTTTGTCCCTTGCTCTCTGACTATGCTTCCTGGGCTGATGACAATTTGCTTTCTAACCAGAGGCCAGAGAGTAGAGCTGCTGGTTTTGATTGCAAAGTCAACAGCAGATAAAACAGACGATAAAGGCTTAGGGCATTCCTGCTCTCTTTCCCTGTCCCCTGCTCAGTCTCCGATACTGGTCAGTGATGCAGTATTTCTGTTCTCACCAGGAAAGTCCCCTCCACCAACCTGGGGTGGTGGTGACCTCCTAGAGAAAGTGCTTGATGCCTTAGTCAGCATCCAGCCACCCTTCTCAGACACAGATGGGAATGCGATCAGCACACAGTATATTATATGAAACACCTTTCTATAGGGTTTTCTTAGTGTCTCACTCCTTTCCTGGTTGCTGGGTGGTTTCGATCTCAGCCCACCCCCTCCTGGTGGGGGACAATAGGTCTTGGCTTGTCTTTGGTTTAGAAGTTGGCCCATGGGTTCACTTAAACCTGGCTATGTTATAATCAGTTGTAATAACAGCATAGCACCTTAGGAACTGGTCTGTCCAGGGATGACCAACTCTTGCAAGAGGCCTCAGCCTATCTGCTGAGACACAGAGGCCAGAGGATGCTTTTGTCTCAGCGGAGGTGGATTTGGATGAGAACTGGTGGAAGGGTTTGCCCAGAGAGGTTGTGCAAACTCCATCCTTGAAGGTTTTCAGGACACAACTGGATAAATCCCTGAGTCCAAGCCCCACAGCTGACCCTGCTGTGAGCAGGAGGTTGCACTAGAGACCTCCTGAGGTCCTTTCCCGCCTGCATTGACTGTGATCCTATGGGACAGTTGTTTGAGTTTGTCAGGAGAGGCTGCTGAACATCTCTCCTGCCCCAGGTGGGGTAAACCTTGAGCGGAGACCATCCATCCACTGGGGACCAAGGGGTGACCTGCAGGCATAACTTGGGGCTGAAATGTCCCCAAATACATATGGATCCCCGTGCTGGTTTTCTCATTTTTCAGCCTTTGTTCGGGTCTTATTAGTCACACTGCCTCAACACGTTCCACACCAATGCAGATGTGTTTTTTTTCTCCTTTGAAAGGGCTTTCTTCTATAGGAGGTTTAATCCTCCCCTCACTCCATGCTTGGTACTCATCCTGTATCTACCCCTATAATTGCATAGATATTACGGAGCAATGTTGCTTCCACGAAGGTCAGCGGGGTCAAAATGGAAATGCAGGAATCTCAGCATGAAATGTATTTGTCCTCCAGCTGATACACATGGAAAATGTCAGAATAGGTGATTGATGGGCTGAGCATTGCTCAGCCATGTACAGTCAGAGGTGACAGCCAACCCAGCCTGGGGACAACTCTTTGTGTGCAGCCCCCAAACCCACTGTTAAATAAACGCACATGCAAGTCAACAAGAGTATTTCTTATGTGTGCAGATGAGAAGGAATAAGAAATATTTACTCCCTCCACTCTCAGCCTTTAACCAATTTATTCCAGGAAAAATGGAACAAGGGAGGAAAACGAAGTGAGTAATAAGACGGGAATGGAGCTACCCCGCTGGGAATTCATCCGAACAGATGGATCTCCCACTGTATAAATATTTGATCGTGTTTCTGATCAAAGGCACGTAGAATAATTCAGTAACCTGTGTTCAAGCAGGAAAAGAGAAAAGCCTTTATTCTAATACAAATCTTGCCCCTCTCAAGCCCACACCCCTTGAAGAACAGCAATTAATGGAGGGAAAAAAAGCAATTATCATACAGAAGCATTCAAGGAAGAGCAAAAATTTTTCATGGGTCAATCAGGGGGCAGGAAAAGTTTATTTGCCCAGGCGCATTTGTTCATACCCAGCCTGATCTGCCATCAGGGCTGGGTGTTAGCTTGGTTTCAGCCTCTGGTGTGCAGACAGACATTTATGTGTTTGGCCACTAACTCCATCTTGTGACTGACCTTGCTCTCTTCTCTTCCCATAAGGAAAAAAATCCTTATTATGCACAAATCACCCTGGGAGAAACCCTGGAAGTTTGCATATCCACCCATCAGAGAACACTGATTTTTTTTTTTCCCTCCCTCTAAGCAATTATTATCAGTCAGATAAGTCAAGTAATGAGCTTGCCATCTGATGGGTTCTCAATACATTATTTCACAGTGCACTTGGGAATAAATGGAGGGTGTATGTGTGCATGCATATAAAATATGTGTAGATTTTGCTGTTGCTTGACATTTTGACCTACATTTTGATTGGACAAGACCAATAAAAAGACCTTAAAAAGTGTAAACTCTCCATGCAAGAATGTTTAGTTGTTCAGGCAGATAGAAATATTTTGCTGTATTTATCATGCAATAATCATAATCATAATAAAAATCATAATCATAATAAAAATTAAATCCAAAGTAATTTTGGCTAACATTCTGAAAACACTACTTCCAGCTGTAGTAGCCAAGTGTAATATTCTGATTTCATTGAAAGCTTTTCTTCTCTGTTTTTTTTGCCTCCTCCTCTCCTCTCCTCTCCTCTCCTCTCCTCTCCTCTCCTCTCCTCTCCTCTCCTCTCCTCTCCTCTCCTCTCCTCTCCTCTCCTCTCCTCTCCTCTCCTCTCCTCTCCTCTCCTCTCCTCTCCTCTCCTCTCCTCTCCTCTCCTCTCCTCTCCTCTCCTCTCCTCTCCTCTCCTCTCCTCTCCTCTCCTCTCCTCTCCTCTCCTCTCCTCTCCTCTCCTCTCCTCTCCTCTCCTCTCCTCTCCTCTCCTCTCCTCTCCTCTCCTTCTTTAACAAAGCTTCCATATGAAGAAAATGTCTAAAGGTGTATAATTCCCCCAGTGTTTTTTTTCCAAACAAACAGCTGCCATAAATATGTGTAAAAATATGCGTATCACGTGTGACTGATGTATTTACAATGCATCAAGGGGACATGAGAATTGGGAAGACCTTCTGAAAGACATAGTGAAGCAAAGCCAACATTTGGCCTGAATTTGGGGTATTTGCAAGGTACCCTTGCCCCCTCTGATAATCAATGCTTGGGAGCCACCGCCTTGCTCCACTCCCTGCTCATGGGACCAAGAACCCTATATCCAGACTCATTTCCTAGGCAGAAGCGCCATCTGCTGCAAGATCAACACTTCCCCATCCAAAACCTCCAAGATTTTCTCAAAACCCATCCAGTTTGGAAAAACTGGGAAAGGAGAAGGTGTTTTCCGCCTCCTGGATGAAATAGGGACTCAGTAATGCACAAGGCTCTTGCCCAAGCCTGGTGCCTTGGCTAATACACTCTGGGTAGGATGCACCTTTGCAAAATAACTTTAGGTTCTAGGGAGAATTTTGTCCATCTCAGGTTGTCCCCTTGGGGCAAAGGTGCTTAGACCCCCTTTCCAGTGCACACGGAGCTGCCAGGTCAACCTGTATGGCTGGCATTTAGGTTGGTCCTTGTTTGTCCAAAATGAAGGGATCAGAGGAGAGGATGGTTGAAATGAGCTCTGGAAAGGGGAAGGTGGTTCCCATTACACTCCTGCGACTACTACAGTGGAGGTGAGGAGGTCCTGGACAAGGCTCACGGGATCATAGGTTAATACAAGCTCACCGGCTTCTCTCAGCATCATCGAAGCGCGATGCATCCCTCTCTGACATGCACTGACTCAGCCTGTTCTCAGTTTCTTAGGGTCCAGGTCCTGCAGCTTGAACCTGGCCAGGCAAATAATACCTGGACCACCTTTGAGAAGGGGCACTGATACCTGCTTGTTTTAGGATGCTCAAGACAACAGGTTTGTCGAAGTGGCCAAAGTGGCTAAACTTTCACTTTCGTCAAATAAAATTGGTTTTTTTTCAAGTAAAAACCTACGTCATTGAGAATTGACTGGGTGACTTGAGTGGGAGCACACAAGTGGCTTCCCAGGGATGCAGGTGAAATCTGACTGAAAACTCAAAGATTGGTCCCATATTTGACTTGGAGGAGGTCAGGGGCTTCTCTGTGAGAAAGCAGGGGAAAACTTCTGATTCAGCCTGAGAGACCTGCTGCTCAGGTCATGCTATGGCTCAGAAGGGAAAGCAAGGCATGAAGTGACACGAGGAAATTTTCCCTAATTCTCCAAATTCATCAAGAGGACCAACACCCCCTTTTCTCAGAATCTTTATCTGCCATGCAGATGCTGACTGCTGTCACCCCTGCTTGCTCCGAGATACGTGTGTGTTCACAGGACAGGGCAGCTGCAGGATCAAGCTGACCACTATGAACACATCATGCAAAGTCCAGACAGGCTCCAAGGTGTAAGCTTATGGGTTTAACCTCTGCTTGGGTCCCCCTGAGCCTCACTCCAGCTTGTTCCCTGATTTGGGAAACCATGTTTGAATCTTGAGGTTCCCATGCATATAAAATCTTCCCTGGGCTCACATTTTATAGCTGTTCCTTCTGGAAATATTTTCCCTGTTGACCTTTTTTTAATGGAACATCCTTTTTTCCGTGTGCAATCAGTTATTTTTTTTCTCCTTGATTATAAACTTTCTGGGACAGGGACCCTTGCTTTGCGCCATCCGTGGGAAGGGGTCTTATATGACCACCTATCGTAACTGGACAGTAGCAGGACCCTTGTCCATGCCTAGATCTTTTAAATGCTCTGCTGATGCATAAAACAATCACTACAAAACCGCCATGGGCATTTCTGAAACTGGGAGGGACAGGCAGTCCCAGACCAGCCATAGGCTGCAGTTAAATGTGCATTCACTTTTTGGGACATTTCTTTTGGCGTGCTCATTAAATCTGGTCTCTCTTAAAGCCAGTTTGCTAAACTGAAGACCAACCCCAAGGTTCTTTCCAGGCACTGTGGCCAAGACACCTCAGCCTGCTTGCAGTCTTGCTCCTCACCAGTGGGTGTCATCTCAAAACCACCAGTCCCTGGACTTTGTAGCTCTATCCAGGCTCTATTTCAGCCCACTCTTGCTGTGCTTTCCAGTAGGATTTTCTCAACCTGGAAAGGGTGTTGTCCTCTTCTCCCTGCTGCTATGTCCCTCCTTAAAACTGCAAGTGCAGGCAGAGCTACTGTGGTCTGGATTTGCACAGCACGGAGCATGGGGATGAGTCCCAGCTTAGCTGTCACTGTCCGGGGCTGTGACCGGATCAGTAGCAGTAGACAACAACACAACATGACCCATGCACACACCAGTTTTTACCCATTTTCTCTTTGCAGCTCCCTCTTTAATCCCCTGCCCTGCAGCTCTGGGTCCGGCTGGACCTGGGTGCTGCTTTCAGAGGGAAGGAGCTGGGACCGTGTGGCTTTGCAACACAGACCTGTGGGTTTTGGGTATGCAAAGAAGAGAAAAGGTGATTCTTTAGGTCCAACATATTTAAATGCAGCAAGGAGACAGGTAAGGCATGGAGAAATGTAGCATGGAGCCAGGTAAGACATGGAGAAGAGAAGGCTCCAGGGAGAGGTTATTGCAGCCTTTCAGTACTTAAGGGGAGCTTATAAGAAAGATGGGGGCAGACTTTTTAGCAGGGCATGTAGTGATAGGACAAAGGGTAATGATTTTAAACCAAAAGAGGGGAGATTCAGACTAGATATAAGGAAGAATTTTTTTACGATGAGGGTAGTGAGACATGGCCCAGGTTGCCCAGAGAGGTGGTGGATGCTCCATCCCTGGAAACATTCCAGGTCAGGTTGGACGGGGCTCTGAGCAACCTGATCTAGTTGGAGATGTCCCTGCTCATGGCAGGGGGTTGGACCAGGTGACCTTGAAAGGTCCCTTCCAACCCAAACCATTCTGTGATTCCGTGATTCTATGAAACTCACAGTAATGGCAGCATAAGTCTGTGAGTGGCTGCTTCAGAAAAGAGTGTGTTTGGGGCATTTTTATCCCAGACAAGGTTTGTTTTACACAAGCTTAGGTCAGAGGTAGCTTGCCTGGAGTAGATCCTGTGGAGGGGCCAAGATACTGGAGGCTGTTTTAACCCAGATTACTGGGTGCTGAAAGGGGTCTGCATGTGAATATTTCCCTTCACAGGTGCCCCGTGCTGCCCAGACTGAGCTCTGCACAGCATTTTAAGACCTTGAGCAGACAAGTTTGAAGCAGACTTATGTCCCTGCTTTGCAGCAGACATGGGTGCGATGACAGCATGGATGTACTATGGAAAAAAGGAGTCAGAGCTGGAGTTTGGTTACAGACCAAACGTCAAATATGGGTCCAGCTTCCTTCCCAAAACCAGTTCACATTCACATCTGGTCACAAATATCTAAAGGTACATGGGGAAGCAGGGTGGCTTATAGGCTCTTAGGAGAAGCATGGAGGCTCAGCATCCAGCTCCACTACAAACCATCCAACTCATCTTTGCCAAAGCCCTCAGCCTCACTGTAAATTCGTCCCCACCTCCAAAATGGAGACTGCCACAGCAGCATGTAGGCAGCTCACAAAGGAGAGGCCATCTATTGCTCCACAGAGCCCCTTTCCAGGAAAAACCTCAAGTTTGTTTGGGAGAGAGGTTTTAAGATAATAAACCCCCTAAGGGTTGAGGCGGGACAGGTCGCATGGCAGGGAGAGGCAGGTAGGCACCTCAGGACATTGCATCTGCATCTCAGTTTGTTTTCATCAGCATCCCACCGACTTGGGAAGCAAGAGCCCCTAATAACATCCCACTGTCGCTTGCCATGGAAACGGCTGAGCCAGTGTCGGCAGCAGGCGGGTTAAGCAGCGCGTGACGCCGTGATGCTCATGCACAGCCCTGGCTGACCAGGGTTGAAAATTAAAATGAAGCCTATTTTGCTGGGCAGGTTGGGGGTGTGCATCTGTTGGGCTGCTGTCTCTGTTAAGGGCTGGATAGTTGGAGATCTCTAAACACATACACACTTCCTTCCCTTTCTCCTTTTCCTGGAAAAAAATGGGCTGGGATCAGGACATAGTGTAACACCATTGCTCCTAACCACCCACTGCTCACAAGGCCAGCCCTGAATAGACCACGGTCAGTCTTGAAAGTGGTCTCAGTGCTTTCTGGTTCCTCAAGCAATCAAGCACCACATCTGTGAAGAGAGCTTTGTTTTGAACACCTCGATGTCAAGGAGAGGTCAGAAGTGCCCACGGAGCTCTGACCCACAGCGGACAGCGGATCCTCTGGTACCATCCCTTAAGCAGAGAAGATGCTCTGAGGACATCTTCCCAGAAACAGTGATAAGAAATAGGGTGCTTCAGGAAGATGAACGTGTGGACCACCTCCATCTCTCCAAGTATTACTAGCAAAGCACTAGGCCAGCCCTAGGGTGTCTAGGATCCTTAGACCAATGAATCTCCTTGACTTGCTGTTTTCCTCCCCTTCCTTCTCTTGTTCTGTAACATTAAATGGTACCCTCGACTTCCTGGATTTTGTGAAGATGATTTATGGGGATGTTTGCACCGCGGAAAGGCTGAGCTCTTTGTCCCTGTGCCTGTTGTGTCTGAGTGCCCATCCACCCCCACAATGGGACATTTTTTGCCTGGTCCTCTCTTCCAGCCTTGGAGATGACAGAGCATGCTCTGGGCAAGCACTAAATCATGCAGCTGGGTTGGGTGAAGAGTAGGTCCTTGTTCTTGTACAGGGGAGAATGCAATAGGAATCCCTTCTGGTTGGGGGAGAAAGTGGTACCATAGTTTTTCCCTTGTGTGTTGGTCCATGCTCCAGCTCAGAGGACTATGTATGAGCAGCTATGGGTCAACTCTGGCAGATCTCTGGCTCACAAAGACCCAAAGATGCAAATCTTGGGCACTGGTTGACCTCCCCATCCATACAAAAGCTCAGCAGCCACCAAAACCGCAGGTAGTGCAAGGGTGACGCCCAAGTCCCTCCTTCAGCAACTAAGATGCCTTGGCAGGATGCAGTGGAGCTGGCATGGAAAGAAAGCACATGTTGGTCCCTTGCAGCCAAGAGGTGATTCCTGGAGCAAATATAGGACACAAATTTGCAGCAGGATGTTTGACCAGTGGCTTTTTGTCACGAGGATGCCGAGAGAGACATGCTGTGCTGTTTCAGCTCATCTTGCTAGGTGCTGTGCCAGCCTGGCTCTCCCCAACCCCTTGAGCTGCCACCCTCACTAGAGATGCAGAGGGAGTTTTTGGTGTCCTCAAAAACCTTCCCAAGCCATCAGGAAGGGAGGGAGTTGCTTCATCCATGTATTATTTCACCGCAATGAGGCAAAGGCGCCTGCATTAGGCCTTTCCATCAGTCATCCCTCAATTACACCTCGACTGATTGACTCTTCTCTTTCCTTTCAAAAGCACATCATTAATGGGTGAGGGGCTGATTGCACTTCATGTTAATTCAGTCGGCTGGGCCAGAAAGCAAAATGAACATTTTCCTGAGCTAGATTTACTCCCCTGAGAGACCCTTCTCCCCATTCCTCCCCTTCCCTTGCCATCTGCTCATGACAAGTGCTCTCGGCTCTCCTCCTATCCACCAACACCCATCTACCTCCATCAGCACAGCTAGCCGTGCTGAGCGCGCCGCATAATAAGATCTTTGCTCTCTAATTAGCTGTGCATATGCTGTTTTCCTAGCCATGGAAAAAGCTGGTTGCAAAAAATAGGGATAAAGGGCTGGAGGGTAGGGAGTGGGAAGATGCCTTCACCTCAAATACCTGTTTGTACCAACCGGGGATGGTACAGAGCAGGCTGGGAATCAGAAGAAAAGTGTTTGGGGCTTTTATGTTTCACCTCTCTGAGTTTTGAGGTTTTGGCAGAGGATGTGCTTGCATTGGACCACTGCACCCAAAAGGTGATTCCAGGTGCAAATATAGGAACCAAGTTAGTGTTTGCACCTGCACTGGTTGAAGTGGTGGGGTACTGTGGGACTGCAGTGTGGGCTGCATCCTTCTGGGGTGAGCAGTAAGAGAGCACCAAGTGCATACAGGGATTTTGCATGCAGCGCATGCAGTGGTTGCATATCTGCTTCCCTGGTTTCAAGGAGTGCTCACAGCCCAGAAAGCCAACCGTCTCCTGGGCTGCATCCAGAGCAGCGTGGCCAGCAGGTCGAGGGAGGGGATTCTGCCCCTCTGCTCCGCTCTGGTGAGACCCCACCTGCAGCACTGCGTCCAGCTCTGGGGTCCTCAGCACAGGGAAGACGTGGACCTGTGGGAGCGGGTCCAGAGGAGGCCACGAAGATGATCAGAGGGCTGGAACACCTCTGCTGTGAGGACAGGCTGAGAGGGTTGGGGTTGTTCAGCCTGGAGAAGAGAAGGCTCTTGGGGAGACCTTATAGAGGCTTTTCACTCCTTAAAGGGGGCCTACAGGAAAGATGGGGAGGGACTCTTTATTGGGGAGGGACTCTTTATCAAGGAAGGTAGTGATACGACAAGGGGTAATGGTTTTAAACTGAAAGAGTGGAGATTTAGGTTAGATATTAGGAAGGAATTCTTTACGTTGAGGGTGGGGAGGCACTGGAACAGGTTGCCCAGAGAAGCTGTGGATGCCCCATCATGGGAAGCGTTGAAAGTGAGGTTGGATGGGTCTTTGAGCAACCTGGTCTAGTGGAAGGTGACCCTGCCCATGGCAGGGGGTTGGAACTAGATGATCTTTAAGGTCCTTTCCAACCCAAACCATTCTGTGAGTCTATGATTGTCTGGATTTGGAGACGAAATTCCTTAAAAATATCCGGAACTCCAGTGCTAAACCCGCATCTTTCTTCTGGGTCCCAGTTACTCCAAAAAGAAGAAACCTACACACCAGTCATTTTTTTGTTTCTTTTTTTCCTCTTTTTTTTCCTTTTTCTTTTGAGAAAAACTGTGAATAGAATTCAAATTCTTAAGCAACAAAACTCTTTCTGAAATAGGTGAGATTTTTTTCCTTGCAGAAAATGCTTGCTATCTTCTAATCAGTGATAGTTAAATGTGTCCCAACTACTGAGGTGTCGCAGCACATCTCACCCTCGAGCTAAAGCCATAGTTTCATGGATACTTTATGCCATACTTCCCAGCAATAGCAATCCGGGATATCCAGCTTTAGGACTTTGGGTACCACATTAAAATCAGGCCTGCTCCTGCAATGCAAAAAGCTTGTTTTTTCTTCTTCCACTGTGGAATACCACTGGTTGCTGGTGGGTTAATGTGGTCGAGGCAGAGTTTGGGCTGGCTCTAGGATGGTGCAACCCCACACACCACCATCCTGCCCTCCACATCTAAGAACATTTCATGGAGACTTTATCTCACATGTAGGCTAGTTCAGAACACCCACCACAGTCCTTCTCCTAACCTTTGCCAGCTTTTCTTTGTTTTTTCCTTTAATCAAACTCTTTGTAGGGCATTGCTGCTTCTGCTGTCCAGATTATC
Organism: Gavia stellata; assembly: GCF_030936135.1. Taxonomy (NCBI): domain Eukaryota; kingdom Metazoa; phylum Chordata; class Aves; order Gaviiformes; family Gaviidae; genus Gavia; species Gavia stellata. The sequence continues at coordinate 2,841,229 of NC_082594.1, forward strand.
ACCTACTTCATGGTGTATATGGTTTTTATGTCTTCATTCCTATGGTTTCTCTCTCAAACCATTCCTACGGCTATTTCCCTCAAGCTCCCTACCTTCTCCTATGTATATATTTTTGTGGTGTGCTAAATATAGGGTGAGGGAGAAAAGCAAGGGGTGGTGGTTAGGAGGTGAGCTACATGTGAAGGACCATACATATCCTGCTTATGAGAACACCAACATGGCCTAGGGAAATTGGAGGCATGGTTTAAGAATGGGTAGGGTGAGACAGAGAGACTAAAAGGCTCCTTCCCTGTGGCCACTGAGCCAGAGGGACCTGAAACGAGATGGAAGAGCTGAACGGGAGGCTGGGAGAGGTGGCTCCCAGTGCTGGGACAGCAGGGAGGACATTCCCATCCCTCATGGCTCATTAGCTGCTCTGCTCCACCAAGGGTCTGCAGTGCTGTAGGCTTTCCATTTCTACTCCCAGACCTTTCCTGTGCCTGCAGAAATCGGTGGCACTGAGTAGAAACCAAGGCACCTCTCTGCTGTTCTTTCTACAGAGGAGGGAAAACCGGAGCCACCCAGTTGCCGAGATGTCCAAGGATCCATGGGAGAACATATTGCCTCCTCCTTGCATGATGGGCATGTGTGCAGTTTTGGGACCATCTCTACAGGGAGGCCAACAGAGGTTTTTTTCAGCAACCAAATCCCTGCATTACATTTTTTTAACATAACTTGGAGCTTGCACAGGCTCTTTGAATTCTACCAGGGCGCAAGCACAGGTATCTCAGCTGTGAAAATGAGTTTAGAGAGCGAATAGGGAACAGGCTGTAGCCTCCAACATTGGTTTAACCCACAAGTTCACAAATGTTTAAGCCACATCCCAAGCACAAATTGCTCTCAGTTTTACTGAGATGAGGCAGATAAATGGCTGGACCAGTGCAGTGGTCTCAAATACATCCAGGAATCCTGAAGCATCTATGGGGGGAATCCCGCTGAGGAAGAGATGTTTGTGAGCAGCTGTTTGGTACCAGGGGTATGTTGAGGAATGACAGATGGATTGACAGATGGGAAAACAGACTGCTGACAGCATGTTTTCAAAGCTGCTTGCTTTTACTTTTTCTATTATATCTTTTGTTGCTTTTGTATTTATTCTGGAGAAGGAGAGGACCTCTCCTCAGATATGGGTTCATTCTCTGCTAGCAAATTAGAGTTAACAGTGAGGGAGGCTCTGGCTTCTCATGCCAGTGGTTGGTTTTGCTGCAGCAGAGGTGAAGATGCTGCTACAATCAATATGAAGAGTGATTTTTCCTGGGATGCTGGGCTTGGAGAAGAGTGGAAAGATGATCAGGGGGCCCTAAATGCACAAGAGCGAGTCTGCTGCTGGCTGCCTGGCACCTCCTGGGCAGGGAGTTACTGTGACCACCAGATCAACACCCCCATGGGATCACAGGGTAACCTAGGTTGGAAGGGACCTCAGGAGAATCACAGAATCACAGAATCACTAAGATTGGAAAAGACCTGTAAGATCATCATGTCCAACCATCAACCCAACATCACCATGCCCACTAAACCATGTCCCACAATGCCACGTCCACACGTTCCTTGAACACCTCCAGGGATGGTGACTCCACTACATCCCTGGGCAGCCTGTTCCAATGCTTCACCGCTCTCTCAGGAAAGAAATTTTTCCTAATATCCAGCCTAAACCTCCCCTGGCACAACTTGAGGCCATCTCCTCTTGTCCTATCACTTGTCACTTGGGAGAAGAGACCAACACCCACCTCTCTGCAACCCCCTTTCAGGTAGCTGTAGAGAGCAATAAGGTCTCCCCTTGACATCTAGTCCAACCACCTCCTCCTGGGAGGGTGAACGCTGTGGTCAGCTGTATGGTTTTGCAGTATCGTTACAGTGCCTCTAACGGTTTTTTGAAGGAGGTGACAGCAGAGTGGTTGGAGGTGAAGTTCATCTGGGCTTGCAAGACTTTAGAAATGAATAGGAAGATATCCTGCCCTCCAAAGCACTTGGTTGTCCCCACGTGCTTGGCAAGGTTCCAAGCTTGACTGCTTTTTTCCCCATTGCACACCAGCCCTGACATGCTTTAAAACTTATTGTGCCAAAAATTGTGCCTTACTGAGGGATGTCTTCACAGTATAAAACACAGGAACATGAGATTCACAATCCTAGGAAGCAAAACAATCATACCTGCAAGGCTGGGCAGGGAGTTCAACATAGAAGACAAGGATGGGATGTTGTGGGATTTTTTTTTTTTTAAGCAAAACTGCACTACATAAAAGTGAAGAGCTCTCACCTGGCAATGATATCCACTGGAAGAGAGCTTAAGAATACCTAGGTCCAAGTGATTTCTTAAATCCTCTCAGTCCTGTGTGTGAAAGAAGAGAAAAAGCAATATGTAGGGATGCAAATCGCCAGTTGTGTGAAGCTCAGAGAAAGACATACCCATGCAAGCTCACAGAGCTGGTAAGAAACCATCAGAAGAGTTAATGAAATTAGAGTTAATACCCTTTCCCTTTTGTGCTCTGGGTCACGAGGACAGACATTGAAGATGAATTACTGATTGGAAGCTGATGACTGTCTAGGGATGAGGGATGTTAACTCGCTTACGTTTAATTTAGGTAAATAAAGGGCAGTCACAGCCGGTATCAGACTGGGGGGGGGGGGGGGGCGGTTCACCTGCACCTGCCAGTACCTGCAGTTAGTGTTTCTGCAGGGCTGATTTCCAGAGAAAAATTAGGATTTAAATTAACTGTATGGAAAACTGTAGGGAAGAAGTGGCTCTTTGAGAAAAGTTATGCACATGATAAAAAGATACTATTGCACAGTCAAGAAATAGGACCATTCTTTGTTTAAAAAAACCCATATAAAATGGAAAAAAATGGGGATGGAGAAGAGCTGACATAATTTGTAACTAAAATACTATAGAAAATTGGTGAAGGGAGCTAAAAGTTTTTGTATGAAATCCAGGACATGGAAAGGTCGGGGAAAAGAAGAAGAAAGTATTTCATTTATGAAGAAAAAGGGCAACTTCTAGTAGAGATTGAGATTCCTTGTACTATGACACTAATGATCAGCTGCAGAAGAGCTGTGAAAATCAGCCCTCGCACTGGCAGAACTGCATCGGTGCCTGCTTGGCTCTTAAGGCATCACTCCCAGGCAATGGCAAAATGGCCAGAAGAGCTGAAATGTCACAAAAAAAGTGTAAAATTACTGCATCACCATTACAGACATTGTCTTAAGACCGGACCTAGCGCTACATCCAGCCTCTGTGTGACCTGGACTCAACCACTGGCCACTTCCACTGTTTCTGGAGGGACAATAGAAAGTCATAGAGCTCATGCTGGGGAAATAATTCACACCTGAGTCCTTTGCAGAGGGACTAAGGCAGCCATCGTGCCCCAGAAACACCTGAATGCACAGCCACCCTTGGGGAGGTGAATTTTATATGGAAAGGATGCACATGCTGATGAATTATGGAGGGCATGAGCCCATCCCCTTGCACACATCCATGCATGGTTTTCTTCCAACCTAGCAGAGCCTGGGGAGGGTATCTGGCCACACTTTGGCGTGGGGCAGCCAGTTTTACAGCACCCACCTGAGCTCTGCTAAGGCTGTTTGTTTAAATAGTGCTCAAATTATCACAAGGCAAGTTTAGAGAGGGCTGGACTAGATACCTCACCCAAGCCATGCCCTATGGCCAGCTTCACTTTTTGCAGTGTGAAGGTGCTGAGCGTTACAGATGTTTAGGGATCATACAACAGGGCTTGAATATGGGCCACTGACCCCTGGGCCAAATCGAGCTCATTTTGCCAGCTGAGCTGTCCTGGCTGCCCAAATGCAATAGCTGCAGCTTAAATTGCTATAGCCACCGAGGTAAATTGTCTGACAAGGGATGGCAGGATTTATTAAAGGCCAGGGCTTTCTGTTTGCCTCCCTATACTCCCGGCTCGGATGGAGCTGGGATGCTGTAATGGGAATGAATTGCGACTTGGTTTTGCAGCCAATCGTGGGTTTAGGGATGAGAAAACATCTGTCCATTCCCCATCTGACACTCATCTCCCTCCAGCCTCTGACAGATGCTCTGATTTATAAATTCACTCACTGCTACTGACAAGACCCAATCCCATCCAGAAGAGCCGTGACAAAGAAGGACAATTAGGCAGTTATGCCAGCACAAATGACCAAATACTTGAGCAGCTGAGACAATCTGAACAGATTTGTATTAGGGAATGGAAATGGAAAGGCCATATGGTCCACAATCAAAACAGAGGACTCGTTATATGTATTTCCACTCTGAATGGGCAGGGACACTCATGACTGTGTCTGTAAAGAGAAAAATCTTGTAAATATAGGCTCTCTGGGGAAGTGCTCAGACAGCATGATCCGGTTTTACCCTCGTTTTCTAGCTGTTGGGTATTTGCAAGGCATGTGTTGGCATTCCCTTATCAGTCACTCCATGGTCTTACATGTGCAAGATGCTGGATGCACAAGCCAGACATCATCAGCTCCCACCAACTTGGGGTTGCCCAGAGGGCTAAGCTCACTTTTGGGTAAACCTGATGTGCTGCTGTGGGCAAATCCTGCAGTGATTTGCCTTATAATAAATACGTTTCCTCCGGAAAGATTTGGGTATTAGATTCTTGGTTTTCACTAAACCTCTGGTAGGTCGAGGCTTCCCCCCTGCCTTCTGTTGCGGTGTCAGGAGAAGCAATTCATAGGCTGAATTTTACTCTTCTTCAAAAGGGAGGGGAAAACCTGGCTATAAAAGCAATGACCATTTCAGTCATTAAAGCTGCGAGTGATCAGCTTGCAAAAGGCCTCGTGAAGATGTCAGCTGTGTTTAATAGCATTTGGACGTGATTTATGGCTTTGTTTTGAGACATCAGCAAAGAAATTACCCCCAGAAATAAGCAGACCTGACCAGAAGTGGCTCATGTGGTAAAGCACAGAATCTGCTGCACTGATCCAGTGTTGACCTGTGGTTCATGGACCACTAATGATCTATAAAGACACGGGAAGGCGTTTCACAGAGCAGAAACCAAGTGTATTGTGCACTAATACAACCCCATTGCTGAAGGTTTAGAGACATCATCAAGGGCTGGTCCTGACTACCATCAGTACCTGGAAGCTGATGTGGAATTGTACCAATCATCCTTATGATTGATGGTTTTCAATTAATTTTTTATAGTTATCACTGTAAAACTGTGCTTTTCGAGAGCAATAAACTTATTTCTGGCAAGGGAGAATATTCTGCTTATTCCCTCTACATGCATCCAGACTCCTTCATTGATTGCCAAACAGCAGATACAAAGTGCAGTGTATTTTCAAATTGCTTGAACGCTTTTTAGGTTGAAAAGTGTCTGGGAAATCTCTAATGCCCTGCTTGTACAAGACCTTTTGAATGCAGCACCTTCTTCTGCCCAGCCTGAGTGTCACAGGCAGGAGTTAAAAGAGGGGTCAACAGGGGAGACATGGAGTCAGTGCTATGAAGTGCTCAAGGGATTTGGTTGTCGTGTCCGGGGGGAATAAGCCATGCACATGGGGTCACAAGGGGACTGGGACATGCCCCTCAAAGATGGCATCTTGGAAGAAATTAGCAGCCAGGTTTTCCCACTGAGCAAAATGTCTGAAGCAAATCTTGTGGTTTTGCCTCAAACTTAGCCAATCTCATGCAAATTCGGGCAGTTTTTCCCTGTGACTACCAGAGATTTTAATTTTAGCTGCACATTGAAATCTTGGCATGCATGGAAAGGAGAGGAAAGCAGCTCAAGAGATGGTGGTTGGAGCTGTAAGGCAGTGAGACAGCATCTTTCTCCTTGCCTCTTCCTCAGAAATGGGTAAAGCACTCGGGCTGCCACTATCACAGCAAAAATAAAAGACGGTTAAAGGTCCTGGAAATCTCAGCTAAGGATTTAAAGGCAATAAATAGTGTCTTTGGAGGGGAGCAACAGACAGTTCTTGCAGCACTGAACCTAGGTGGGTGCATAAAAACACTGTGGGGTCAGGGAGGACCAAATTTTGCATGTGTGAAGGTCTGAACATCCCAGTGTTTTCATCCAAGCTTTTCTATAAGCAAGAAGGAGAAGAAAATCTCACGCCTGCAGAGAGCCTTGCTAATGGAAAAATGCAATAACCATAACTTGAACTTGGCTTTCTCATAGGCTCAAAGTAATTTCCCCATAATATCAGGAAAATATATGGCCTTTCTTGAAGTAGCAGAAGCACCATATAAATCAAGGTTTTAATTGAATTGAAGACATTTGCCAGCATTTCAGATTTGATTTTTCTGCTGAGCTGGAGTCAGACTGGAAACAGTGATGCAGGGAAACAAAAAGAAAACCTGATCACAAAACCAGGCAGATATTAGACCACGAATATTCATTAGTGAATCATAGCAATAAAAAGGAAATGAGTCACAACCCTAAGCCCTAAGAAGCAGTCTACCCGGAACACATTTTAATCAGAATATTCAAGGACCAAATCTTTGACTTACAGGTGTGGGATTTTTTCCCCAAAGTGTCTATTTTAATAAATGCCCCAAATATGACTAACTCTGAGCTTGTTATAAATGGGTTGAGAAATACACAGGAGCCAGGCACGTGGTCACACAACATCCACTCCATCCCTTAGGGCTGGCCCTAAGCACCTCTGGAGTGTCCTGGGAAAGGATTTTTCCTAACTGTTCCAGATGTTCTGCTTGCAGCTGGCTCATAGAGGTCTGGGAGGCATGTGGAGGCTCTCCAGGATGGCCTCAGACTGTTCACCCTGAGCACCTATTGTGAATAAAAAGATGTTTCCTAGAGCAAAGGACCTGCCTGGACATCTCCGGGCATAGATGCAAACCTGTCTTACAGGTCTTTTCCAACCGTAGTGATTCTGTGATTCTGTGATTCTGTCCTAAGAGCAGACCTTGGCTGTGATTCTTCTCACCCAGCCCCAAACACCAACAAAGCAGAGATCTCCCCTGAGCTTGTCGACCCAGAGTTGACAAACCACAATTATTCGGGATGTCATGATCTTACCACTCTCTTAGCTTTCTAATATTGTAACTTCACCCCAATATGGTCTTCACCCCACAGACATAATACTGAATGTCTGCACAGGAGCTGAAGCATTGGGTGATATTTCTGAGAGTGAAAGCTCTTGGAATTCCCATTTCATCCATGGAGAAACTGAGGCAGACAGTCAGGTGACTTTTTCCCAAAATTACAAAGGGAATCAGCCCTTTCACAGACTTACAAAACTGCAGTGAAACCATGCTGCTTGCTCTGTGCTTGCTGAGCATCCTCATTAGGAGCCCCTGGAGTAGAAAGTACCCCTTTTTCCTCTACGAAAGCCATAAAGATTGAGTCAAGGCCAAGCACCCAGCAGCCAGCAAATCCATGACAGCTTGTGCTGAACACCCTAAATGTCTTCATATGAAAGGCTTTGTGCCTTCCCCAAACCCCATGTTCATTCTCGTTTCCCAGACTTGGAGTCACGGCATGGGGCTGTGTCCATCTGCAGCGGGAGGCTCCATCTCGTTAGGGACATGCAGCAGCAGGGAGGAGGCTGCAAGATGCTCCCTGACGAACTTGGGCTTGGAGCAGACTGTGAGGCAAACCCGGACCCTACAACCAGCCTTTCCTTGCTCGGTGCTCCCATATCCCTGTGGCAGATGTAAAGAAAGGAAGCCTCATTGATTGCTTAGTCTTCAAACAATTGCTTAGTCTTTAAACACAGGACATGTGGGTTGCTGGAGGAAATTTTGGCCCAGGGTGCAGAACACCTGCTGTGCCCAAAGGGCTGCAGGTCTGCAGAGAGTTTCTCTACAGCTGTGAGGAGGTCACCAAAACTTTCTATGCCTCAGCTTATCCATTTAAGCAGGGCTTGCCTCAGGCTGTTCCTGTATCTAGTATTACTAAAAGAATCACTGGTCCTACTTCATGTCCCTAAAAAAATACCTCATAAGGATGTGAAAGGGCTCGGTAGCAGCTCTACCTTCTCCTCCTCCATCCCCTACCCAGAGGGTGAGAGTATTTTACGGGATGAAGACATCCATCCCACCCACTCACCAGCCATGGTGTGCCCCTTGGAATGGCTCTTCTCTACACCCACCCACCTACAGCAAAACCCTAAATATAAGGTGTGCTTGGCATCTCTGTGGAGCTGTGACACTGCTATAGCTGGGATTTGGCCTCAGCATCTTCCCTCCCTGCCCCATTAGCATCCCAGGGGAGGGTGCATGGATTTGGAGAGGCACTGGCCGCAGGTTGAGCAGTTCAGCCCAGTAAGGTTAAAACTGATGGTTTCTGAGCAGCAGCTTGTTCCTGGTGACAGATGATGGTGTCAGATCTGGAGAGAGAGAGACTGAGAAAATGGCAATGGATGATTCTTCCCAGTGTCTGTTTTTATTCCCTGCTGCTGCCTGTTCCTGGACAACTCGCTGTTGCTGCATTTCAATTTAAAAGATGTTTTCTAAAATCTCTCGGAAGGGGCTAAATTGGCTTGCTTTGTTTTGTTTTAAATGGAAGATAGTAGAATTATTTTTAATTCACCTGGCTCTCTGCAATCATTACCTGTTTTCCAGAAGATGGCTGTATTTTAATGAGCGTCAGGATCATCATTTTACTGATGGGGAAACTGAGGCATGGGCAGTGACTGTGATGTGCCCCAGGGCACAGGGGAAGGTTTATTGCTTAAATCCCCCTGGCTGGTCCCTGTGCTGCAGCCCCAGGGAAATTGCACTTCACAGATGCAGTCTTACTGTCTGCCTTTGCACACTGCTCTGGAAACGGCTTTTATGAAGGATAATTAGTACAGAAAAACAATTGCAGAAATCAGGAAAAGAGGTCACAATCCATGTGGCAAACCAGCATGCGCAGTGAACAGCCAGGCTGACTGGTCGAGTAGAAACACAGCACGTTTTGGACCGTTTTAGTAAGGGACCAGGCTAAAGGCATCAAGCAAAATTTATGGACGCAGAAATCAGGAGGCTTTTCAGGAAAAGTCATGGAGAAATAGATTTCTGCAGGCTGGAAACTGGAGTCAGAGGTGCTCGAACAAGGGTGGCCAGTTTTGCCCTGCAGAAGTCAATGGGGAAAGTGAACAACCAGATGGCCAGATGGTTCTTAAAAATTAACTGCTACCAAGTCCTTTCGCATCCTTATGAGGTATTTTTTTAGGGACATGAAGTAGGACCAGTGATTCTTTTAGTATTATTAGATACAGGAACAGCCTGAGGCAAGCCCTGCTTAAATGGATAAGCTGAGGCATAGAAAGTTTTGGTGACCTCCTCACGGCTGTAGAGAAACTCTCTGCAAAGCCCTCACTAATGCTCCGCTCTCCACCGTAGCTGCCATACCAACATTCTGCCACCAGCCTGCAAAAGAAATCTTATGTGGGAATTAATTTGCTTACCGCTTCTTGTATCTGTGCCTTCCTACAAGCCCATACCTGTGTTTCAGCCCATAGCAGGGCTGCTCTTGGGATCAAATTTAACTCAAGTCCTCACCTCTGTGGAAACGTGGGGTAAAGTGTGCAGCAAGGGAGCATGCCCTGGAGCACAGGCTGGTGGGCAGTCGGTCTTAGGAGGCATCTGAACATCCTTCTCTAAAACCCAGCAAGCAGCAAGGTGCTCTAACACCATCTCAAAGTGTCACAGATGAGAGATGTCCTCAGAGCCACAAGAAGGTACAGGATTGATACCTGGGGTACATGGGACATCTGGGTCATCTCCTGCTCCAGAGAGGTTGAGAAGAACTTCATCCTTTATTTTTTCAATCGTCAGCCTGCTGCATCAGTATGCAAATGCAATCAGGTGCAGTAGAAATACTCTCAATGGCATCCAGTCACAGCGGGGAGATGTTGGTCTAGTATGTTATACAACGGAGCAGGGATAAGAGTGTTGTCTCACTTCAGAGTGAGATGTAACGAGGATTTGCCTCCTCAGTTTTCAGTCAGGGTGCCTATCTGTGATAGTAACTCTATGCTTGTCCCTGCTGAAGAGCTGCCCCCCACGGCTGTGAGCTCTGGGTGCTTCCCATCCATCTCGCTGCCCATGGCATGGACAAAAGCATCTGCACTATGCCCTGGAGGAGCTGAGCTAACGTGTCTGCTAGCAGACTACTCCAGAGAGGCTCATCCTGTATCTCCTTCATCCAAAAAGCCTGCAGAGTTATTGCATGCGTGTGGTACTGCTTTTGGGGAAGGAAAAGTTATTACATTGGAAATCTCCTTTATGGGGTACTAATTTCACTAACAAACCCTGTTCAGAGAACTGAGTGAGAACATGAGAGGGATGGGATGGATGGATGGATGGATGGATGGATGGATGGATGGATGGATGATCAGTCGTAATAAACCCAGAGCAAACCCCACAGCACACTTCTGCAGCTCCTTGGGGGTCCTTAAGTGTCTTCCCTCCCAGCCTACCTAAATCTTCCATCTCCTCTCCAGCACTGAGCTCTGAAAGACAAGAGCGGCTCTGCCGTAATTAAAACAGCATGGTCCAATGAACTGGAAGGAGAAAGGCACCAGGGTTGGCAGATGGCAACAGTGGGGTCTGTGTATGCCAAGTGTCTCCTTTAGGGAGTTTAGCTGTTCTCCAGGGTCACCTGAGTGGCTGGGAGGGATGAGTGGGTAGAGGGGCTTTTCAGATGTAGACATCCTTCAGCTACTGCCTGGACACATCTACTCCAATCCCCCCAATAGCCCCCAGCTTTCAACAATAACTCTGCACAATCAATTGCAAGCAAACCTATGTGCAAACATCCATGTTTTGCACCCAGAGGAGGTCTGCAAATGCACCTGCACCAAAGGCTTAGGCAAATTAGGTCCAGAGAGATGAATGCACTCATTTGGGAAATCAAGCTCAATATCTGTCCTAAAGGGATGAGTGGTAGATGCCTCTACCAGAGGTTAATAAATCTTGTAAATGAATAGACTGGATGATCTAATAGCTCCTTTTTCATTTTGTAAGTACTGTGATTTTAGAGGATATTTAATGGCTTTGAATAATAAACAACAGCTCTCCAAATGGGAAAAAATTCTTAGGCAAAATGGAAATGAAACCCATTGAAATTTTTCATTGACAGAAAAAGAGAGGAGAAAGAGAAGAATAGCCACTTTTTACTAGACAGAGAGCATACCCAAAATGCTGGGTTCAGATTTCTGCTGGACTCAGTAACCTGAACCAGGAACAGATCACACCCATCAGTATGGGTCTGAGAGGCTTCAAGGCTGTGTGGCCCGGGGTGTATGCTGTTGGACTCTGTAAAGGTGTTTTGGCTTTGGAGATGATTTTGGGGGCCTTTCTCTGAACTCTGTTTTTGGTAGAAAAGTGGAGAATTTAGATGCTGGGGTGGCTCCCTTTCCTGAATGGTGCAAATTGCTGTGATCCCAAAGCCTGTCCTCACCATTGCCACAGAAGGTGTGATGGTGCCATTTTCAACCCACCCAGTCCTGTCTCATCTCCCAAATGACATGGAGTTCACTCCATTGCACCTTAAGCTGCCTTTTCTCAGTGTGACATCACCATGACCTCATGGACCAGATAAAACTTCTCATCTTTGTGTCAGCCGCTCAACTGTGCCTGCAGCTCATGGGTATGCAAAAGGGACAAAGCAGGCTCTAGGTGGGCTAAGCTGTCCCCCAGAAACACCTCCGGAGGACATGTCCACCAGCCACTGCAGCCCTGTAGCCCCCTTGCCCATCACGGAAAGAGCCATGGGCTGCCTCTTGCTTCCAGATGGGAAGCGGAAGGGAGGGAAGAGTTAACAGCCGGGCTCTTTCTGCAGCAAATCTCCTGCCTGCTGTGAATCAGAGAAACCTTCATCTTCATTCATCACGGCCAGAAAAGCCGTGTCTGTCTGGCTCCAGCAGCAATAGCCAAAAGGCTGAGCAGCTCGTTCTGCTCCACAGACAGGCTGGGCTGCCTCTTGTGCTTGCTCCACTCTTTACTTTGGATCAATAATTGCACAGTCCATCTCTGTCTCATTCCTGTCTCCTTCCTGAGGCGTTATTTGGAGACCTTGTTTCCTGAAGAGAGGCTGGATGGGAGCGGCTAAACTCCATGAAAGGCTCATGGGACAAGGGAACTCTGAACATCTTTTGCCCAGCACCTGCTCAGATTAGCCCCAACTCTAGGCCAGGGTAGACAGGTCTTTGTCTAGCCATGTCTCTTGGTGGTGGTGCCAAGAGATAATGGGAACCAACTGAAATACTCAAAATTCCATTTAAATGTAAGAAAAAACTTTTCCAGTGCATCAAACACTGGAACATTTTGCTCAGAAGGGCTCTGGACTCTCCATCCTCAGAGATATTTGAAACTCAACTGGACAATGACCTGATCAACCTTCTCAAGTTGACTCCACTTTGAGCAGGGGGTTTGGACTGGATCATCTCCAGAGGTCCCTGCCCACCTCAGCGATTTGGTGATTCTGTGACTTTCTGAAAACTGTCCTCTTTACAATCTGGTGCTAAAAATAGTGGCCAGATGTGCTGGATGAGGAGTAGTTCTTCTGGTTTTCAGGCATCCCAGACTGATGCATGCAACAGCCTACACTTCGTACGCTCTATGGAGAAATATAGACTCTTCCAAGGGTAAATTTGAATCTTCCATGGCTGTGGTTTTACATGGCCCAGTTTCCAGCAATAATATTGGCTTAAGGTCATCCTTCCTTCCTCTCTCAACTGAGAAGATGACTGTGGCGGCCATCCATTTGTTTAAGTTGACAGAGACTGGACTGTGAACTGGCAGAGTTGAGGGACAGGGACAATGTTGCCACCAAAGACTTTGTGCTGTGGGACCAAATCTTAAAGTAAATTCAAACTTGGTTTCTCCCATGGGAACCTGTATCTGTTTGGGAGAGGGTATAGGATACATACCTGGGAGTTGGACTCGATGATCCTTATAGGTCCCTTCCAGCTTGAGATATAGTATGATTCCATGATCCATGGAGGGGAAAACAGGGTAAACAGGGCTGTTTGTCAGCAGCCTGGTGGGGGCTGGGGCTGCTGGCTAATTGCTGCAGCTGCATGCAATATTTTTTTTTTTTGTCATAATTTTAAATGAAATCTTGTCACAGACTCCATGCAGCCTGATGCTGTGGTTTTCTCATGAATAACTCAGAATAATTATAAGTCTTAAACATTGACTAATCCTCATAACAACATCTCACAATAGAGAGAAAAAAGGAATTATCTCCGCTGTATATATATCACTAATGAAGCAAAAAGAGCAAATGAGGCCTGAAATGAATGGTAGAGTGAGGAGTGGTGTTACAGGGTTTCTGGCTTCCAGGCCATATTTCGCATCATATTTATGGCATTGGTGTTTCTTCAGAGTTAGGATAAAAGTACATTAATATGGGAGAAAAAGAACTACAGAATAAATGTTATTCTGGGAAGGAAGTGGGAAATGCAGAGAAGCCAGAGGAAGGGACCAACTTCTGCATTTCTTCTTTGACGCAAGGCTGGAAGTGCTGAAAATATCACAGGTGGGCTCAGACTGTGCCAGCATTTCCAGTAATCTGCTGCCACTGCAGGGACTGGGATCAGAGAAGATTTTGGAAAAGAACCCAAATCAAGACATCTGACATTTTAGCCAAAAATGTCAAACCCGCAATTTTCTGTTCCTTAACAGAGACAAATCTATTTTGGAGGGGATAAAACAGAGCGGATTGAAAAGGAGTTGCCGAATGAAGGGAGAAAGACTGTTGCTAGTTATAGGCAAATACAATATTTTTTAAATCCCTGGTTCCTGGAGTCATGTGAGACACCCAGCTCCCATTTCTCACCATCTCACCCTGGGCAATTTTGTTTTTCAAGACTATCTTAAGAATTACATGGGAGGTCCCTGAATACTCATATCAGCAACCCACACTTTTGTGAACAAAAAAGCCTCCAAAACACTAGTTCTTAAAGACAGTCTGCTGAGTTGGAGGGGATAAGGGTGTGAAGTTTTAGTTTCTGAGATGCTGTTGGGGAGGTATTGGGGAGGAAGACAGCAAGCCCAGCACAGGGAGGAAGAAAGGATGGAGACCTACTCCAGCATGGGGACATGGGGATGTCTCATCTGACCTGGCCACGCCGGGCGGTAGTGGGGATCTGCAGGCTGTCAGGAGCTGAACACTGGGAGGCTGTCTCTGTCCCTCGTGTCCTGGCAAGGACCCACTTGGGACATGGTCAGCACCATTCCTTAGCAGCAATTCTGATGTCACCCCATTCCATCCCCCTGGTCCAGCACCCCGGCAGAAAGCTCGTTTTCACAGAATCACAGAATAGTTTCTTTTGGAAGGGACCTTTGAAGAACATCTTGTCCAACCCCCCTGCCATGGGCAGGGACATCTTCCACTAGACCAGGTTGCTCAAAGACCCATCCAACCTGACCTTGAACACTTCCCATGATGGGACATCCACAACCTCTCTGGGCAGCCTGGACCAGTGTCTCACCATCCTCAACATAAAGAATTTCTTCCTAATATCTAACCTAAATCTCCCCTCTTTCAGTTTAAAACCATTACCCCTTGTCCTATCACTGCAGACCCTACTAAAAAGCCTGTCCCCATCTTTCTTATAAGCCCCCTTTAACTACTGAAAGGTCACAATAAGGTCTCTCCGGAGCCTTCTCTTCTCCAGGCTGAACAACCCCAACCCTCTCAGCCTGTCCTCACAGCAGAGGTGTTTCAGCCCTCTGATCATTTTCGTGGCCTCCTCTGGACCCACTCCCACAGGTCCACGTCTTCCCTGTGCTGAGGACCCCAGAGCTGGACGCAGTGCTGCAGTGGGGTTTCACCAGAGCGGAGCAGAGGGGCAGAATCCCCTCCCTCGACCTGCTGGCCACGCTGCTCTGGATGCAGCCCAGGATACGGCTGGCTTTCTGGGCTGCAAACACACATTGCCAGCTCATGTCCGGTTTTTACCCCCAAGTCCTTCTCTGCTTTCACTTTATTTTTTGCCAGCCTTCCTCTATTCTCCACTGTTAATCCACACCTTCGTAGAAAAGAAATCTTTGCTGCAAAATTGCCTTTCTCCATAGAGGAGAAAGAGGCAGGGAGACCCTACAAGGGATCATTTCTTGTGATTTAGAGCATTATTATAACAGTTACGTGTTTCCAAATGGAAACATCATTTGTGGCACGAGTAGGGCCATTGCCTCTTTAAAATGCTGCCCGAGGCAAAGGTGCATTTCCTACAGCACTTTTTGCAGAGCTCCTTGAAAGCACTGGAGACGGCACCAGCTGGTACCCCCTCGTCCTGTGTTTGCTTGTCATGATTAAATGTGGCAGGACGGTTTCTCCAAAGAGATGAGACTCCATTCATTGCCTGATGTTTCAGAAGTGCCCACGTCCCCATGTGCTGCCCAGATCTATCCACTGAGAACAGCTCAGGAGCTGATCAGCTCTTCCAAAAATGAAGTCCCGTCTGCACAGATACACTCCTGGCTTGCTTCACATTAACACTAAAACGAAATCAAAACCACATCTTGCCAGGTGATTGAAGAACTCAGAGTTATAAATGGCAACTCATATATTTTTAAGCACATTAAGAACATTACATTCATCCTTCCAATTTCAAACAATTCGCCTTTTTTCCTCCTTGGCTTAGCAAAGAATTGTTTGAGATGTCTTCTTCCGCTGCATAGAGGAATAAGATAGATGAGGTGAACCAAGAGGGGAAATTCAGCCTGAGAAAGCGTGCATGATATCTAGGAGCTTTTCAGCAAAAGCCAATAAGATATCTAAAATATTTTGATTTGTAACACAGAAGAGGGCTGCCCAGAGTCAAAACATTCTCCGCTCAGTGTTGACAATCAGAAACACTAAAAAACAACGGCAAAAAGGAGAGTGTGTATCTTCTATTATGCATAGTGGCAAAGTAGGAGAGAAAATGGATAAGTGAAGCTGAAGACTGCAAGGAAAAATACGTGATGACTGGGGAGAAAATAGCAAAGGAGTGCTGCATTGGGAATGAAGGAATCCTAGCAGTGGGTTGGAGCTGTCACTAAGTAGAGATAGTCAGACTCTTAGAAATACATGTTGGATGCTGTATTTCCCCTGCATGATAATGACCAAATATTTCTATGTTGTCAGCTAAAGGAGATGTTCATCAATGATACAAGCAATCAACAGGTATCAAACAGCAGATACCAGCTGAATGACCTGGCTGGTTCTAATTCTGTGATCGCCTGTGGAGCTTTTGAGCAGAGATCCACAGAGATTGCTCAAGGCTTGATGCTCTTCAACATTTTTCTCAATGATCTGGAGGTAAATATAAAATTACCACTCACATAACTCACAGAGAACACAAAGACAGCCAGCACAAAAAAATATGATGAGTCACACAGAGCAATCTGGATCGCTTTGGTCTGTCCTGCCAAAACGCATGTTAATAAAGCCAAAAGCTAAGTCAGAATCTGGGAAAATGCAGAAGGTTGTGGCCTGAGATCTGCACATGATTTCTTAGGAAGAAGGGCTTTTGGGGTCACCAAGAGCAGACAATCAATGTGATCTTTTGGGGAAAAAGGCTTAGTGCCATCCTTCAGAAAAGCAAAGCATTGCCATCAAGAGAAGCTCCTAGAGATTCACTGGGACTATTTACTATCAGACATAATAAAGCAAAGCATATTTAAATGTCAAGGGAGAAAAGCTTAGTGAGGTAAGTGGTGGCTTCCCCATCCCCTGGGGCATGAGATCAAGATCAGATGCCTTCTTCAACGAGAAGGATTAACTCTGAGCTCTGTTCAGAGGATAGCTGGGAAGGATGGAAAAGCCTTGGCCACAGAACCTGCCCAGAGAGGAATCATCTGACCACATATCGCCATGGTGGGGATTGCAGGATCTTCCTATTTCCGCAAACCCACTAACCTATTTTTCTTTCTGCATGACTGGAAAGCTGAACCACAAATACGGTCACCACACATTGCCTTTCCTCCCTATGCAACCGTTCCAAAAACCGAGCCCTGTTGCACAAAGCAAAGGCAGGCTCGTCTTCTCCTGCCAGATACACCTAGTACTACATATTGGGCAGGATGGAGGAGCTTTGCTGCTACTAGCCCAGAAAGCTGAGCTGAGGAATTAAACTAGTGTTAATTCAGCTTTGATGCAGGAACTAAGACCTGTTTTTTTTGCTCTGTGTTTAATGGTTGGTCTGGGACACAACTGTCACATGCAGTCCCATCAGCTGGATGGTGGAACCCATTTCCATGGAAGTATGGCCCATGAAGACCCCAGCTGGGCATAAGGGCTTGCAGGATTGGGGTCTTCTGGATGACTAGATGGATAAGAAATGCTCCAAGACTGTTTGGAGGGGAGATTCCCTCTTGGGAGAAAATTCTTTTGCTGTTGTGGACATTGCACTTACATCTAGGGGCTGTCATCTTGAGCAATGGAGTGCCACTGCCTCGATGTCCCATTAGGGACAGTGGAAGTCACTGAGTTGTTGTATTGGATAAAACTGGCCATCTCTCCAGTGACCTAGTGCTAATGGGGCCAGGTCTAGAGGGATCAGAAGAGAGGAAGGAAAAACACTGAAAAAATAACAGTGACAACACAGGCTCGCAGAAGGTCTGGAGTCTCTTTCAGAGAATAACCATGTTGAACCCTTCCTCATTTTGCGTTCTCTTAAGGCCAAGCTCAGTCTGTCCTTAAGAAGGAACATATGTCCATTTTCCTGCACTGCCAGCCAGCATGTCCTTCAGCAGAACTTTGATTAGAAGGTGACAGAACTGTGGGTCATGGTGGAGATAGAAAGAAAGCGATATGTTTTAGTGTATTTAAGTATCAGAATGAGCACAGTTGGGAGTTAAGTTTCCATGCAGAGCAATTTTGATGAGCTGGAGAAGGCCAGAACCTCAGGGTTCAAATTCAGTAATAGAGACACCAACTCAATCACAGATACTGGCAAGTAAAGAGTGGTCAGGCCAGTAACAAGCATTCCCACACAGAAATGATCGATGAATGCACAAGGTTGGGTGTTTGCACTAGTGCAAAGACGTTATAAGGAGACAGATTTTTCTCCAATTATCTTCTCGCTTTGCATGTATATCTGAAATTATCTCACTGCGGGAGAAAGCTGGGAAGACTCCTTCAACCATGCATAACATGAAGTGACTTCCACATCTCAAGCATGCAAGTGGGATGCTCAAATGTAGATGAACAGGGCTCTGCTGAAATTCAGGGGCATATGGACAAGGATCATCTTCCCTCACCTTTTCAATCCAAAATCCAGATAGCTACACCGAGTGTAAGGAAATTCATATGCATGTACACAAAAGGCAGCTTGGTTATTTCCCCCCATTGGAAATCAAGCATCCTATTTTTCTTTTGTTTTTAAGTAAAGGCTATGAGAGACTTCAGGCAGTTAGAAATCCAGCAGTATTCTGGAACTGGATTTTTAATGCTGGAAGAGAAGGTATTGCCCCTACTGTCCATTATAGCACCCTGAATGGTTGTTGCCTGATATTTCAGAGAAAACTGAAAGAAAACAGTCTGGAAGGAACATTTGAAGGATAGCCTATCATGAGGGGAAGTGGCTTTCCAACTTCCATCCTGAAACCTTTAAACACAGTCTTTTAAAATTAAAAGCCTACCCTAATTAAAGTTAGAGCACGTATTTTCATGTCCGTACAGGTATTTGTGAAGACTTTTAAGGTTTTGACCCCAAAGTCTGCCTGGGAAAAGTGGTGAACACTCTGGAGAGGGTGGATAGATAAGGAGCACCAAGTTCTTCCCAAATCTCTTAGTGACACTTTGAAGCACAGCTTCAGTTTAACCTTCTCCTTGCACTTTTCACTGGGAAATCCAGCACATCATTACCATTATGCCATGCAAACTAAGACAAATGAAAATGGTGCTGAAATAATTATCAATAACGTGTGTGTATCTAAACAGAAGCAGGAAATCCATTAGCCACCCATTTTTGAGCTGCTGGGTTGCTTTCAAGAGGGAGAAAACTGCACGTTTCTGAAGATAGTGCTTAGAAAATGTATTTCTTGAGATAAGACTAATCCTAGACTGAGATTCGGAGATATGCTGTAGTTGCACTGGACAGCTTGGGGAAGAGATTAAATTCTTTGTGCTTCGGTTTTCTACTTGCAAACAAGCAAAAAAAGTATTTTGCTTTTCCACAGCATCAGGGCAGATGATCCAATATTGTGTTACCAGCTGCAGTCCTAGCATCGTTTGGGGCTGGTGTGTGCATGTATTAAATTTAGATGCAAAGAATCCACACTTTGCTATTATAGCAAGGCTTTTTCCTCCATTTTTGTGCAATCATTGATGCAGTGCAAACTTCACATAAGATATTACCAGACTTTTGCGTATGCTTCTCTGGGGCACAGGATGACAGCTTTGGAAATTCAGCTCCCTGGACCTCAGACATCTAAATATAAATATAAATACTCGAGATGGTCATCCCTGGCTTGGCTCTCTGGAATGTGATTCATCCAAGCTATTTTTACCATCTCCCTTAGGATGAGGTATGTTGTCTCCTGGAAGTGCCCATTTATCTCCTTTTGCTGTGAAGGAGACTGGAGTGAACATCTCAGATGGTGAGGGCTTGTGTGCTTGGATAAATTACTCCTTGTGATTTCCAGCCTGTTGCCCTTCCCTTTTGCTGCCTGGCTCCCAGGTCACTGCCTGGACCAGTGCCTGGGACTGCTGGGCTGTCTGTCTCTCTTTCCACCTCTTTCTAGGGGAAGGTTGGCCTGGTCATACTTTTGGGATGTCCCCAATCACACTAATTCCAAGTGAGGTTCAATAGAGGCATCTGTTGTAAACCTAGAAGAAGAATCTGAATAAAACATGGCTTTTGGTGATGCTCTCACCTCCTGACTGCATCTACTTGTGCATGGGGGATGGAGACTGAAGCCCATGTATATGTGGGGAAATGTGGGCTAGAGGGTAGTGTGCATGGGAAAAGGCCATTTAAACACTCCTCTGAGGACAATTTTCAAAACTTATTTGGGAGCTTACATGCCCCTGAAAGTAGTGCAATTAGCACTTGAAAACCAATGGAAATTTTAGCTCTCTTCATATGACCTTGGCCCAGAAAAGACAATTCCATGTCGTACACATCTCCTATGACAACCCATGAGGATACTTACAGTAAAGCTGGATTTTTGGAGAACCTCCTTCTCCTCCTGAAACGCATCCACCCTAAACACCTTGCCATGAACTTTGTTTGCATTTTGTTAGCTTGCCTTGTTTTGAGCAGCTTTCTGTTTTGTTGCTGCTTTGGGGTTTGTTTCCTGGGTTGAATAGCTGGTTTATTCTATTTCTGCTAGACATGAGTGAATAACTGAGTTCTGTAATAATGCTAACTCCCACTGGACAATAATGGCTATCGTCAGTGCCCTGTGCAATACATTAATGCTTAATACAAAAAGAGCTCACCCTTCGAAAATGTGCTGTTCTGGGAGTTGTGATTGTGCAGTTTCATAAATATATATTCATCGTTCTTCCTGAGGAAATATAAACAAGGAATAGTTAATCAGAAAGGAGCTACACAGAGGACAGAGGAAAATCAATCATGTTTTCTTGAACTGCTTTATTTAATGACTTCTATGAAGATTTATATATTCACAAGATAAATACTGAGGTACCAGGCAAAAAAAGAGTAATTCCTTTCATGTTTACTTCCATGCAAAAAAATTGCTTTATGTTTTTCTCCTAGGGCAATTTAGAAAATTATTTTTAAAGAACATTTATTTTTGCAGATGCTAGAGTCAGTTGGATTGGTAAATAACTCTGCTTCTACTGGTTTAAAAAAATGTGATTACAGAGAAAAGCTTAAAGAGATGACTGGAGAATAAAGGATGAAAACACAAAAAAAGCCAGTATCAGCTTTAATTGAATTATTAAACCTCTGCCTGCATGAGATAAAATGTTTAAATACTTGGGGATTTGGTGCTTCTTTGAATGAGGCCCTCCTGAGGGATGGGCTCCAGCTGCCGAGCCTGGATCCAAGGCCACGTTATTCCATTGGTCAGGAGCACTGGCCTCTGGCAGTTTGGTTTTGCTGAATGTCAGGAAGGAACAAGCTGCAGCCTTTGGATCCTTGGTTTGACATCACCCAGATCCTCCGCTGCCTTAAGTCACCTGCACTCCTCCAAAGCCAAGGTTCAAAGCAATGTAACGGTGCTGTTTTACATCAGGATTTGGCCCACGCACTTGCCTGTCATGTCATCTGAAAATTAAGAGGATTTTGGTTGTACCTTGTAATTGGTTGCACCTATTAAATACTGCATGTGTGCATTTGACTCCTTAATTAACCCATCCAGGTGTGCTACAAGGATCTGGACCAACAGCCTCAACGTGATTTGGTGCAGCAGTTGCGATGCTGAGAAAGTGTCCTCTCAAACCCTATTCCTCTTCTAATAAAAGATAATACCAACCTTGCTACCAGCCTTGCCTCACAGGTATCCCTAGATGACCAGGACTCCAGAAGCTCTCCCACCACCATGAATTCATGACATGATCAGGGTCATAAGCCTCAGTTACATCTTGTGATCCATTTTGGGCCACAGTGGGGAAATTTGCAGCTGAGGGAAGGTAAGTGGTGGAGTGGTTTTGGCTTTCTGAGATGTGTGGCTACAACTTCCTGGGAAGGATGTTTTGCGTCTTGGTATTTTTGGTGGTTCATCTCCACGCTGGTTAGCTCTGAGCCAAAGGCCACCAGTGAGAGTATCACGATGGTCGATGTGACGCCCAATGTTTTGCACTATAGGCAAAGGCAGGTCCATTCCTTTGTCTTCTGATCCAGACCCCAAACTATAGCATCTTCTCAGCTATCTCAGCTTTCTTGTTCCCCTGAAAGTTGTGGCTTATCTTGCACCAAAATATCATCCAGGGATAGTACCTTCCAGCCCATCTCTGTTCCATTACCTCAACATGGAAAAGCCATTTCAGGATGGTGATTTCATTATACATCATTGATGGGGGATAAATTATTAAAGCAGATTCATAAAAAATAAAAGACATTTTACACAGAGAAGGAGTCCTGACAGTAACCTAGATATGTCACAAAAATGAATTGCCACCTAATAGGAAAACCTGCCCCTTGCCAGAGCAAAGAGGGGTAAACTATGAAAGATGCATGAGGGTAGAAGGAGACATGAAGTGACTGGAATGACAGGGTGGGAGATAAACACATCAAGGTAAAGGAAACAAAAGAGAAAAGACAATGGAGGAAAGGGGGAGTGAACAGAGGTTAAATAATTCAGGTCAGGATTTTTAAGAGCCTTGAAGAAACAAGGGAGCATAACTCTTCTAGGAATCATGGGGGGGGGGAACCAACCAAACCAACATGCTATTCACAGCACTAAAAAGAGCTGTTGGATTTTCTGTGCCATTTGGACAGACCTTGACTGGTGTAAATCAGCAAGGAGTCCATTCAGTTGGGGGTATTTACACCCTTCTGAGGAAGTGGCCCATAGATCAGAAGGGCAAATCCAACAGACGCAATTCCAGCAGTTTTGGCCACTTTACACCATGGATGCTGTTGGCCTCAAATCCTAATTGAACCCCGCCTCGATTCTGCCCTGGTCCTGGATGGGAGGATGTCTGGGAGCCCTCCCCAGCCACCGAGCTCCTTCAGTCACTGCCTCATTAAATGGACATAAGCCACCAGATAAGGAATTTTGCGGCATTAACCCATGTTCATGCTGCCAGCGCCGCCGGTGGGCAAAGCATCTCCTGTGAACTTTACATGTCTCCTCACCCCTCGGCAATGCTTTTCCCTGAAAATCAGCAAAAGTCCTCAAAGCTGTGAAACCTGGACCTACAAAGGGTGAAATCCAGGCTGAAGCACCCTCCTGAACACTTTACTTTTCCAGTACTACTGTTCCTCTTCTCTAGGGGTTACATCCTGCCTGGACCAGTTTTATTACCCAGCTCCTGGAGGGGGGGAACAGAAAACTTTGCCTCCTGCCTCTATCTCCCTCCATTGCATTTAATTTCTGATCTGGAAATATTCCTTTTATTTCCTTGCTCTAATTTCTGGTCTCCTGTGTTGCTCCTATTTTAGCCTTGGCTTTGTTTGCTTGGGGGATTCCCTTCTCAGCCTTGCAGATTTGCACCACTGCTGTTACAAAGCACAGCCAAGGTTGTAAGGATGTACCAAGTACACTACAGATAAAAGCAGTCATGCAAAATTCAGCTGCATTGAATTAGTCTTGCTGGTGGGAGGATAATTCCTATTAATCACGTCTATTACAGTAATACCTCAGGATAAGTGAAAGACAAGCTGAGACGTGAATAGCACAAAACGTGGGAAATACCCAGCCACAAATACTTTGCAATCTAAAAAGAGAAGCATGGTAGGAAATTATATACAATATGCCGGGTGGGCAATGGGACAGTTGGTAACTCGATTATTTTTGAGAGTAGGAGGAACCCGAGTGGGACATATTATGCAGGGGAAGAAAAGCTAAATGGAAAGAGAAGTGGAAGGAAGTCTGAGGGTATCGGTTGATACCAGGAGGAAGGGGAGGGTAATATTAGCAATGGAGAACAGAATCTGTCAGGCTATAGAAATTATTACCATTTCTTAACAAACAGTAAATACTCCAGCTTGTGGCAAAATGAAAATTTGGGGATGAGAAGGGGGAGATGCTGAGTTAAATCAGAACATTGCATTGCTATATGAGATGAAATTTGAATTAGGTTTCTTTTGGTCAGTCTGAAATATCATACCCAGTCTGAAAATACATGGTTATTTATGGGTTACTTAAATGTTTTCTAAAGTGGGCATCTTCTGCCTTGATTTGGGTCAGCGTTTAAATCAACTCCGCCGTTTCAAAACCTACCTCTGTGAAATTTCACCTTCCTACTTCGGACATGTTTCCACAGGTGAAATGAAAGTTGGTAGCCACTTGTGCCTGCTCTCACCTTGTGCTGAGCTGCTTCAGGGAGCTGAAGAGGTAGAAAAAAAATGTATTTTGGTGAATGTTAGGGTTGGCTTTTCTGCCCCTCCAAGCCAGCTCCCTGATGGTCAGATACTGATGGGACAACAAGCCTTTTTTCTCATGTTTTCCACCGTGGATGTCTGGGTTACTACAGATAATTGCGTATAGATAAGATCCTTGGCTGACTGGATCTATGCTGCCTTTTTTCCTTGGGTGCATCCGATTCAGAGACAAGTGATGGGCCCTGAGACATCAGAAAGCCACAGCCAGATGCCTGCCAGGTCCTGCTGCCCCGGGACACCAGCAGCTCCAGGGATCTGGAGCAAATCCTCCTGCAGGCTGCTGACGTCTGGCGCTGGAGTTTTGGACTGGGTTCCTCTCTAATAGTTGTGCAATCGTGGTAATTATACACAAAAAAAGTTAATTACTTAATCATGTGTAACAAGGACCCTTCAGCTACTGAGCGAGGCACATGCTCGCCGCAATTATTCACAGGCATGTAATCTACTTCCCTTTGTATTGAATATTTCATTAGTTACTATTCACATCTTCTCAGAGGTGCTTTGCAATGGTTCAGTGATTGGATTTACTCTAATTTCTTCTTGGCTTGTACAAACACTGTTGCTACAAATACTCCTCTGTATTTTATCCCTTTAACAAGCAGGATCTTTCCAACCTTCCTGTTGCCAAAGAGAAGTCACCACAATGTGAACATCAGGAGCTTGAGGCAATTTTAGGTTCCTGCTTTGCTTTCAAGGTCCTTTGGGTTGATCCGCATGTTTTTGTCCCGTGTCTGTACAGCTCTTGGCGCTCTTGGCACCCTTGGGATTTTGGCCATCACAGGGTGCCTTAGTAGCGGTACAATATGAATAACAAATAGCAGTAGTAACCAAGGGGCTCTGCAAGTGAAGGAGATTGGATCTTCTAAAACATTCACTCATTTTAAAGTTGGTCCAGCCATTGCTGGAATCATTCTTAATTTACTCCTGCACAGAACAGGGGTCTGTATAGAAGGAGTATTTATGTAGGAGGAGGACATGTATCATGGACTTGCATTTTCACTTTGAAATACTTGAATGACTTCTCCAAGCCCAAGGCAGTTTCTTTCTGAACTAGACACAGCAAACCAGACCCTCAGGTTTTGGAGGGCTTTGGAGCTCCATGGAAGCTTCCCACCTCCCCCATCTCTGATGAGGTAGCTGCCTTACATAATTAATTTGGGAAGGAAGAGCGGCCTTCTGCTTAAAGTTAGTGCTTGCGGAAAGTAAAGCAAATCCTGGCTCTAAGTGTTATACCACTTCAGCCTAAACCTAGAAGTATGTATTGGAGTGTGCTGGGCCAGCACCTTGCTGGAACTGCAGTCTGGGTACTTCATGCACCTGGCCATCTATAGGGGACAAGCTGTAGGGCTGGACTACATCTCTCATCATGTGCTGCATATGTCATATGGACCTAGGCAGCCTCACCAACAAAAGATGGGCATACAGAAAAAATGGACCTGCTGATCCCATGAACCAGCTGCATTCCTCCTACATTTTCAGTTTGTACTTTATAATTTTGCAATGAAATGTTTTTTGAAAAATGCTGAGAAGAAATACTAATTTGCCAGCAAGTTTTGGTGTCTTGTCCAGCATTTCCCCTAAATGGCAAATTGAACAAATTGAATGTTAACAGTCTCAGAAGAAGGTCTGAGATGTTCTTGGCTACAACGCAATGACAATGGTGGACTTAGCAGAGTTAGGTTTACGGTAGGACTTGATGATCTTAAAGGCCTTTTCCAACCTAAATGATTCTATGATTCTATGACAAGCGGATCTGCCAGATGTTGCACAAGGTGTGCTTCACCTGGCAACATCCAAATGCAAGTTCCTGACAGTGGTTAAGAATTTATAGTGCGTTAAATGTTCCAAGGAGTTTTGAAAAGAGTTGCTGATCCTATCAACTAGGCTTCCGGGATAATCTCTGAAATCCAGTGTGATACTTCCGTGAGTTATGGATGTGAATCTGATCTCTCTGTTGCCTATGTAAACTAGAGAGACCATTGAAACCACTGCTGTTTCACAGCTATGAATAAAGGGAGAATTGGACCCATTCTTCTTTCTCTGACTTTACTGAATATAAATGAAGGCACAGACATGCTAACTGCATTACACAGATCCCGATGACAGTAACTTCTCAGTGCTTAGGAGACAAGAGAAACTGTCATTCAACTCTGATCATCAGCTTTATTGTATGCCAGCCAGACGATACACATTTCATGCAGACTATACGTTTGCTCCAGCTGCCGCTCGGAAGATAGTGCTTGACTTCATGTGCGTTGGTCCTGCACTAAGGTACTTGGTTCTTGGTCTGTAGCACCAGTGTTTTTTTCAGGGGTCCTGGAAGCAGAGAAAGAGCATCATTGCAAAGCTGTCAGAGCAATCAGCTGGTGCATGACAACAAAATGCTATCCCCGAGCTGGAATTTGCCCCGTGACAAGTGGCTCTGCAGAGCGCTTCCCAAGCAGTCCACACATGTTTGGTATGTCCTCAGGCTGGCTGGTGAGCCTGGTCCTGGTCCCGGCAAGGAACTGGTCCAAAACCCATGGATGTCCACAAAATTGGGAAGGCTGGAGCTTTTGACATTTTGACCAGCCCCTGGCCCAAATGTGACCAGGATCAGGCCCACCCACCAGCTATGAAAAATGCTTGCCAATTGATTATAACCTGCATTGAACGAGCACCTCGCTGTAAAATTGTCTCACAAAGAAGCAGTTTGTTTCCCTCAAGGCAGATGGTGAAAGCCCTATAACGCAGGGGAGCCGAGCTCTTGTGCTGCTCGGGAAGCACCTGGTGCCTCTTAAAACAACTGACAGGAAAGCTAACACATGGTAACCCCCATTTGAGAGGACCTCTTCTCAATGCCCCCAGGAGACATCATGAGGTGATGGTGGCACCAAGGCGTTGGGTGCCTGTTAGGATCAGATCTGGGGCCAGCTCTGTACCTGGGGAAGTCTTGGATGGGAGTGTAAGAGAACAAAGCCCAGGAGTTAGGGTAGATGCTGCCAGGAGAAGCTCTGGACGGGTGCTGGAGGGAAGGTTGGGTCTTGTTAAAGTGCAGAGGGAGAGATGGGGAAGGAAAGACCTGTAGGGAACGAGGGAATCAATCTTCATTTGGAGAGAGAAAGAGAAGGAGGATCTCCAGGGATAAGGAGAGATGTGTGATGGATGGGGAGGGATCTGTGAGGCTGCAGAAAGCAGATGAAGAGGCAGGAGAAATCTGCTCAGCTTTAAAATGAGCAGCTTTGCACAGCGGTTGCATGAAGGGACTGTGGAGATCCGCCTTCGTCCCTCAGCCTGACGTTGGCTTTGTGTAGGGAAGGGTTCCAGCCTGCAGGTTAAAGGAGAGAAGGAGAGGCTGACACCAGGGCCAGGAGAAGAGGTGCTAGTTATCATCTCCCTGGCCCATGAAACCAGCCCAACCCGGACACGTGAGACTAACCATCCCTGCGTGAGAGGCTCATGGGGTGGGACCATGTGGAGAGCCCTGGCAGGACAGCTCTTGCTCAAATACTCACCCGTGTTCTGCCCTTCATGCTTATAGTGAAGAGACATTTGCTGCCAGAAGCTGTTGGCAGAGGTTGGCATGGCCTTTCCCCTGCGTCCCCAACGTAGGAAAACTGCTGAGTCCTTCCAACCTACCAGTTCCTATGGGAATGAGGTGAGCCCAGCACCGTAAGTCAAGAGATTAAGGGAAAATGCAGGGCAGCTCCTCTTTGGAAAGATGCCCCGCTGTCAGGTCAGACCAGGTCCGTACTGCTGATGCACAGACATCTGCTAGGACAGAACCTGTTGCCTGGTCTCTGGAGAAGGCTGGAGATGCCTGCACGCCCTTGCCAGTGGAGAGCATGCCCAAGACCACTTGCACGTGCAAGCTGGGCAGGTTGAAGGCTGCCAGCAGCTACTCCAGATGCCAAGCCACCCTCTCTGAGCATGTCTTCACATCTGATCTAGTAAGGGAGGATGCAGTAACTATGGAGCCGGAGCTCAGGTCTTCTGTGCCAGAGCACATGTGATGCTCCAGGTTGTAGGTGGGTCAATGCCAGACTAATCCCACCTCTTTCCTGGGTTTGGTGTACCACCCTGCTCTTGCTGTTGCCCTGCTTTTCAGAATAGAGCTTGAAAGCCAAAAATCATCTCTCTCTGGAGCAACATAAACTGTTTGAAATCACCCTCCATCAACATGTCCCTTAGTCCCTGCTAGAGTCATCAGGGGAATTGCCCTTCTCGGCAGCCTCGGTGTGGTACCTCTCTGTTGAGGCAGCCAAGAAAGCTGGTGCCTGTGGTGCATATTTACATGGTGGATACTTCTTCGTTTTAATCCGTTGGGTCTTTTCTCATGACTGTGTGCATCCTTCAGCCATGTACCACAGGCTGGCTAAGACCCAGCCTCCTGGAGGAGAAAGAGGCTGTGTCCCATCCCCATCCCCTGGCTTCCTCTTTGTTTGCATCGAATACAGATAATTGTGTGATTGTCGTTCCCAGCAAAGCTCATTCAGAACCTGTGTTAAATTGGAAGGGGGTGTGTGTGTGTGTGTGTAATGACATTATTTTCCTCAGAAACTGGTATCCAGGGTCAACACAGCATTGCACAGCCTCTCACCAGGAGAACAGCCCTGGTTGCTCTCTGGGGGGCTGCACAGTGAGGTCTGGCCTTGGGTAGCAGCCTTGGGAATGCAAATCGGAGGGCTGAAAGGAAAGCCTGATCCTGAAAAGTAACGAGACCTAACACAGAAACAGCAACATTTACAAATGATCTTTGCCTTAGCCAAGCGAGGAAAGAGTTTGGGGGTCTTTGCCCTCACGAGGGCTGCCGGTGGCAAACTGTTGCCTGATGAAACCCATATGTGTCGGAGAGGTTAATTATGTGACACGACAAGGTGAGAAATGGAGAAGAGATGGATTGGAGGTGACAGATCATTACTTGGGTTATGGCTGAGACAGAGATGCAGAAAGAGTACGAAATTCAGCAGGGGTTCGTTTCCCAGAAGCAGCACCTGGTGTCTGGAAACAAAGGAAGGATGACCACCGTAAGCACACGTAGCACGGTCTCCTCTTTGCTGGTCCTGGTGTAACAGCAGGCAGCACACTGGGATCCGCCAGTTCAGAGCAGTGCCGATGGGTGACATCCCACACAAGAACTTTGCTCTTGAGATTTGGGGTCTGAACTTGCCTCTGAGGGTGATGGGCTCTGGCAGCATTATCCCGTTCTTCACAGATGTGGAGGACCTGCTCATGGTTCATCCCTGTTCCTCTGTGGATTCAGGTCTTGGTGTTTTGGTGGCCTCATATCAAACCAAGGCTGATGACTTTTATCCTCCTCTGCAACATGATCTTCACTGAAAGCAGTTTAACTATCTGGGAGCTGTTACGAGTCTATAGAGACAGAGCCAACTCCAGGCACATGGAAACTTAAAAGCTGACTTCAAGAGCAACTAGAAGCACCAGGAATCCTCTCCTGGTGGCTCAGGAACTGCAACACAACCCCAGGTGCATATAGTTGTGAAGTTTGCAAAGAATGTTTTTTGCAAAGAACCATGAAATACGGCCTTTCTTTCCCAGAGAATTCAGGTGAGGAGACAGCTCTCCTCTGTCGAGGAACTGACCTTTTGGTTAGGGCCCTCGCCCAGGAGGACCACGGCAGGTTCGTGTTCTTCAGAAGATACAAACTCATTGATTCCTGGGCAAACACATTTAACAATTAGGTTATAGGACATGGCGAGTCACTTCTCTCTTCTGAACGCTTTATGGCCCTTTGTGCATCAAAGTTTACCATCTGTGCTAACAGTGACAAAAATGCGAGTGTTCTTTGTCCTGGAAAGTGATCTTAATGTGCTACTCAATATCTGGTCTCAGTTACACTCATTGGAAAAGGCAACAGCATCAAATAGTGGGGCTAAAGCCGTAAGTTACAACAGGGAAATGAAGAATTTCAGCCTGAGTCTGTATCTAAGCGAGCAGAGGGGTTGCTATCACTTGCATAGGTTGGGGCCAGCAAGGGCTGAGGGAGAAGAAAGTGTCTGGTTGTGACATCTGACCTGATGTAGGTGTGAGGTGAGCAGCAAGGAGCTCAGCACTTCGGAGTTTAAACAAATGTCCACCTGCAAAGCAGCAGATATACATGCACCTACAAAGTTCTGCTAGCAGAAATTGAGATGTTAGAAGACTTCAATGTACCCCCAAGATCTGCTAGGGACCTCAGTGCCATGCAGGAATATTGCCCTAAATACCATTCAGTCCTTAAAACCGTGCAGCTGAGATTTTTGGCTGCTGTTTTAGGTTGTTCTGGAGCTTCTTCACTCTTGGAGTCTAGAGTTTGGAGGAGGAGGTGTCAGCACTGTGAAAGCATGGCAGGTGGGCCATGGTGCCACACGGGAAAGGATGCAGGGCATTACCTACACCAAGGGATCCTCTTTCCCACTGCCTCTTTCCAGTATCTACGCTGAATTCCCTAGAGCACAACCCAGCTGCAGGTCTTGCTTGTTCTAGATGAAATGTCCAGGCTCCTCGCTGAGGAGGACTGGACGTCCCCACAGACTTAATCTCTTGTGTCTGCTCTTGCACAGCACCACTGAAGGAAGCCCAGGGCACCGAGCACTGCTTGATCCTTCTCCCATCCATGTCCACCAACCAGCTTCAGTTTGGCCTTGAGTTAGGTCTGAAGACCTAACTTCTGCAGATGGCCCATGAAACCAGACTGGTGGCCATGCTGTGAGCTCAGCTCCTCACTCAGCATGATAAGGAGTTCCCTTTGCTTTCTGGCAGGGTGCTGTCACACTACCTGCAGTTGAGGATCACAGTAAGGGTTGAGGAACTGAGCTACTCCTGCGTCTTTCCATGTGTGTGTGGAGCAGCTGGGAAGAAGCACCATCTCCATGTGCACAGATAGCTCCAGCCAGCACAGATCAATCTAGAATGTTCAGGCAATAAATTAAGACAAGAAGGGAGCAAGGAGCCACCTGGGAGTTAGTCACAATTGGGTTCCTGCTGTACTCACAAGTTGAG
The DNA here is from genome assembly GCF_030936135.1 of Gavia stellata. Classification (NCBI taxonomy): domain Eukaryota; kingdom Metazoa; phylum Chordata; class Aves; order Gaviiformes; family Gaviidae; genus Gavia; species Gavia stellata. Next base: position 2,872,156 of record NC_082594.1, read on the forward strand.
GAGACCACAGGCAGGTCTAGTCCTAGCTGGGGATGGAGGAAGCAGATGTTCAGGGCACCTTCTGAAGCACAAGAAGCCTCCTGGGCATCCATCTCTGAAACATGTCCTGCTGCTAAGCCAGCTTCTGCTTCTTCCCCTGAGAGGTGCATCTGCTTGGATTTCCACTGACACACTTCTGCCCACTGTTTTCTGTATTGTGCCGGGAAATGCAGTTCCTTTAACATCGGCTGCTTCTGCTCTGGGCTGCAAGATCTCTCCTTCGTTCTCCTCATTTGCTGCATTTGTTGAGCCACCTGCCAGCCCAGGACATCTCTGCACAAAGTTGGAGAAAGGCCAACCTCTTTATCAGATGCACCAGAATTGCAAAGGACAGAAGGTCATGCAGCTCTGAATATGCCAGGCTCCTAGATAGACAACAAAGCTTGTCTCTGTGGCTGTAAAAAAGAAAGGAAGGTACCAGGGAACAAAAACACGAGCAGAGTCATCCCAAAAGACTATGGATAGAGCTGTGGCAGCAAGACCGACTGCTGAACTGGCCACGAGGACAGACACGCAGTGCGCTTGTAGACACATCTACTGAAGCCACACCAAGAAACGAGAAAGAGAAAGGGCAGTTGGTAGGTGAGGTATTGTTTATTCTAAGCAGTGAGCGTTATCGCACAGTACAGGCAAAGAAAAAGGCTTACAGTCCAAGAGAGACAAGACTGGACACGAGACAGTAACTCGGGGAGGATGAGAAGGAGAAGGTCCCTGGTAGAGCTGGGTGTTTAGGATGACCTGGAGGGGAAAGGTGCTGGAAGGGGAGAGGTGGGAGAAAGCAAAGGGTTGGAGAAGAAGCTGTGGGACAGACACGGAACAGCTGGCAGGGAAGATGGAGGGAAAATGATTTTGAAGGCGAGAAGGAAGAGCAGCCTGGTGGGCAGATGGGGTCTGATGGGGTGGTGAGGGCATTGAAGACTGCATGGGAAGGAGCCAACAGGGACAGAGAAGTCAATTAACGATGAGACCTGGGGAGAGGGGAGGGAGCAGGGGCAATGGGGGCAAGGACATCCACTGCCCTGCAACTCCAAAGTGCTATTTCATTAAATTAAAGGTGCCTTGCTGGCTCATGTCCCTGCTGATAAATCTCTTGGCTCCAAACAAGGTGGCCACAGCTGAACTAGTCCTCAGTTGGGTACTAAATCCTGAACTAGGCCAAGGAGCAGGTCAGTCCAATGGCCAAGGACTACTCTCAGGATTTCCCTGTCTTGACCATCGGGTACTGGCACCATCAAGTGCTCCTGGGTGCTGTTTAACTGATGAGGACAGACCTGCCTGCCACAGCCGTTGTGTGGTGAGCTCCCCTCCAACATGCACTGTGGAGGGTGCTCCTCACCTTCTGCTGTGACCCAGCTCTCCAGACCTCTCTCAGAGCCAGGCAGGGCACGCAGATCTCTGGTCCCCAAGGAGACACGGGAAGACCTAGCTTTGCTCAGGGGCTTGAGGTTGCTGCATGTCTCAGGCTAGGGTGGGGTGGGAGGTGGGCAGATGACAACAAGGGGGTTTCAGAAATGTTTCCCCCTTTGCATCTCTCACACCATTGAACTGCTGGCATTGAAGGAACGGTTATTATTCCTCAGTGCTCTCACATATCGCTAAGATCTGTCACTACTCCTCATCCATCATTTTTCTGGCGGGTGGTCCTTGCCGTTGGTTTCCATGGAGCACACTCCCTGCAGGGAAAGCTGGCGTTTTAGAAAGCGTAAAGATGCCTTCAATCCATTAGCAGGCTTTTCTTTTATCCTTGGGCTCACATCTCCTCCACATGACAGTCATGATTAGGGAGCTGTTTCCAAGGCATCCTGCAACAGAAATTAAGGCTGTTTACAAGCAATCTCCATAGTTCATAATAAACCACTGGTCCTGGACTACTCAGAGTTGTGTTACCCTTCATTGCAGACCTCTGAGCTTGTGAGTAGACCCAGTGGTGTTAGCAGAATTGCTCCCAACCCAGAAAGCTCACATGAATAAGGGTAAATGGAAGTGGGCTGTCAAATTCCCCATTGGATCAAACTTACCAAGACACTGGTGGAAACGGAGAGCTGAAGCCCATGTCTGAACATTGCAATATTTTGCAACAACGCAAGAGATACTGCTCTTGGTGCTGAACATGACCATGTCTTCACATTCACACTAAGGAATCGCTTCTTCCTGTACAGCTCCTCTTCTTTATTTCATGTTGCTGTTGCTGTTGGGGACAGTGGCTGTTCCTTGGATGTTGGGAGGTACCAGCTATGACAGACACCTTCTTAAAAAGTCCCTTTCTCTCCTGCACTGGCACATCTGTAAATAAAGCCCGAATCCAAAGGACACTGAGACACAAAAGGCTGCATCGTATAAGGGCTGAGATGTCAGCTGATGAAATATCCCCATTTATCCTTTGACCTTGCTTTACCAGTCAGGGATGTAATAATGTTAACTGAAGTTTTCAAAGGAAGCTCAGAGATTTGGGAGTGGCAAAATCAGTAAATCTCAGTCCTGTGCCCAAGCCGCTTAAGCTCCCATCTGACGCGGGGAACGGGATGGAGAGCATCAGGCAGGAACCTCTTCACCCACCCATGCACAAGGCTCCCGTGTGTGTGTGTGCTGAAGCCCTCGGCACGCAACGTGTTTGAAAGCAACTGATTAAAATCAGAAACATGCTGGCCACCCCTCACGGGGCTGCTCACACCGTGCAGTCAAAGCAACACCTCTGCAAAGCCGCACTCAGACGCTCCGTTTTTAAGAGTGTGAGAAGCAGACTTGACTCTTTAAATTCAACATACCAATATTTTCTTCTCCCCTTCTTTTCCCCTCACCAGACACCAACACTGACAATTAGGACTATTTTTACACCAGCCAGTGCCTCCACACTAAATGCTCTTATAAGACAAAGCATTTTGTTTTTCGTAACCCACCTCCAGCGCTTTGCACAGACATTGTTCTCACAACAGCCCTTGGAAATAGGTGGCCAGCGCCAGTCACTAATGACTTGGCAAAGATTGAGGAGTGAGTCAGTAGCAGTGGGTTCAGACAGCGATGGTTAAAGACCAGGGAGTCCAGGTCCCCACACCTGTCATCAGCCCAGTAGGTCCTACTGTCTCTTAGAAATGAATCCTGCCCCTTTGGGTGTTCAGGCTTTGCAACGTGGAGCACGTTCAGAGAGCAATAGGGCAGCGAGGGCATGTTTTCCAGCACTGAGTGTGGGCAACTGGGTGGGATGAGATGGATCACCCATCCATGCTTGCAGCATGGAAAAGACCCCCGTACCTTTGTGTCATGGGAAAAAAGTTTTGTTGGCCAACATGGATCATCATGGATAAGCCCCATGAACGACCAGTCTTTTAACAATGAACATTTTCTCCAGTATCAGCTGTGGAGAGGTGAAATGATAAAACCCTGGACCTACAGCTCAGCTGAAATACTTTAAAGATCATATAGTTATGCATGATAGATGAATGGATGAAGCTGGTGGGGAAAGGGAGAGGGAAGGAAGGGTGATACGGCAGGACATCAGAAAGCAGCACTGCTATTAGCATGCAGTCACAGATGGGATAAATGCAGAAAGTGATTTGTAAAGCAGGCAGGGATGAGAAATAGCCCCCAGAAACAGTAAGGTAGAAAAGGGTCGGTGCTCCATGGCAATCAGCAGAGCTATGTTGGAGGGGAAATTTCAAAATACAACCCCAATGCAGACAATTTTCCCCAGGCTGGTGGGAATGTTACTGGAATATCCATTAAAAGAGAAAACATGATTAAAAATAAAGAATACAGGTAGGAGTTTACTGGTTAATTAAAAGAAAAAAGGAGATGAAACTAAGATTAGGGTTCACCATTTAAAATAAAATTGTGCCCTCAGCCCTGCTTTCTTCTCAGCCATTGTTTTTTCCAGATAGCCAATGCTTTCATTAATATAAAATCAGTGCTTTGCACTTCCACAGACACCGCCAAATGCCTGTTCAATGGTGGCTAGGCTTGCAGCACACTGAAAGCGCTCAACCCATGCATTTTCCACCACCTTTCAATGAGGATTTATAGCCCCTTGACCCCTCTCATGGGTCTTTCAGGTGGTTTTGGGCCGAAGCAAAAGCTGTAGGCAGTTGGCAAAGGGTGTATAATTAAGCGACTTCCTCCACAGCACCTCCCCTCCCTCCAGCTCTCGATGGGGCTTGGTTTCTGCTCCCTGATCCAGTGCAACGTGGACAGGAGCAAGCTGCAGCAGCAGCCTGCGTGCAGGGCACTCACCGCACCAACCCTCTGCTCGAGACGCTATATACATAGAAAATAAAAGCAAACTACCTGCTCCATCCACACGACTTCACTGTCCATCTTCACATTTGCAAAGGCTTAACTCTCACGTCAGGCTAGTCTGAGGTTAGCAGCCATCTAAAGGGAGCCAGACTGTGACAGCTCAGTTGTCCCTACGGCAGGCATGGAAGTGGTGGTGGCTCTAAGCAACACAAATCTGGTTACGGTTGGAAGGGCGTTTCTTTCACTTAACTGTGCTTCTTATCGAGAAAACAAGATCAAGGAGGTGGTATTCGTCTTTAGCATTTATTTATCATTGGAAAAAAAACCCTTTGAGCAAGCAAAGATCACAAGCACGTCACAATCAATTGGCTATACATTAATTTGTGTGTGTGTGTCTGTGTGTGTCTGTGTGTGTGTCATTCTCATTAGAACAGCAAGAATGAAAAAGCACCACGAGGAGGTGTGCTTAACACATTACAAGAGACAATTTGTGATATGCAACCAAACCCAGGCCACAAAATATTAATTAGACACTTCCTATCTGCCTCCAAGAGGCAAGAGTTTGTGGAATTCATGGGAGCCATGTTTTTACACCAGACGCGTTGCAAATGAAGAAGCAGGTGATCGGTGTGCAAAGCAGTCAGAAAACAGGAGCTCAGTCAGCAGTTAGCACCATTTTGCAGAAAGGAGTAACAGTACAATACAGTGAAAATGGGAAAGCAAGCAATAGACAGCATAGGAACTTTCACAGGGTAAAAAGCAAAACATTTCTTTTTTTTTCTTTTTACAAGGAAAGCAAAACATATTACAAATTAGCGGTGAAACAGAATCAGCATTGTGGTAGCTGGAAACACAGAACAGCAGAGCACTCTTTCCCAGTGGGATTGACAAGCTCAGAGTTCAAAGTGAACTTGAAACGGCAGAGATTTGGTCTCCTTTCTGATAAACCTGAGTGGGTCGGATAGGCATAAAGTCTGTGGAAGGTAGAGCAATGCAGGATTTGACCCTGAGGCCTGACTCTGCTGCAGTTCCTGGCATTCAATGCAATACTAAACTGTGTGCTTGGCTGTATGCTGTGGAGCAAAGGCCAGGATTTATATCCCTATGTTGTTGCTGTCTAGGAAGGAGGTCCCCAGGCCCTACCAGTCTCCCAGGCTCTTTCTGCAAAGATTGAAACCTTCCAAGGATCATTCATCCCACCCAAAGAGAGGTGTCCAAAATATGTAGCTCAATGGCCCTTGGAAAGTTCCTTCACTAGAGTGGGAATTTAGACCACTGGCTAGCACTTCATGCCTAGCTTTGTAGTTAGATGCCACCAAAAACTTCACATATTAAAGAAACAAAAGGCCATATTCTGACCACTCACTGCGCATGTTTCATTCAAACATCGTGATGGATGCTCTTCATTGAGAAGAAGCAACCCTGAAGCCCTATATGATGAGCGGTTGATCCAGAGTCATGGAGATGTTTGGATTAGGTGGTCTGAGCATCTTAATGATGTTCCTTGGGCAAAATTTGGTTACCCTTGAAGTCAAGGGCTAAGTTCCCATTGAATTCAAGGTGAAATGGTGGCAAGTGTGCTGTCTCTGCAAATGTGAACCTTCGGGCCAAAAAATAATTGGGATAATTGTTTGGCATGGTCTTTCCTTATGTACGCTGAGATCGGTGTGTTGGGGGCTATTGGTAACTGTCTACGTGCCTTCCTGACATGTTCTGCCTGCTGTGACACGTCATCTTCACGCTGTTGCTATATCCTGCGATAGGAAAGGATGTGAAGGTGGATGAAGCATCTAATGCCAAGGAATCGCACCAAGTCTTGGAAGCTCAGGCTTCTCTGGCCAGTTGTCCCTTCTGCGATGGGGTAGGAAGAGCTGTGAGCGGCACTCCTCTCCACCAGCTCAACACAAGCCTTTCGCCAAGCTGCTCTGGAGACAGAGCTGAGCTTTGCACTCGAGCGGTGCTGCAGGGGCTTCTGAGCACTCAGAAAAGCAATGGTCGATATGGACAGGTCAGCGTCTCCATGGAGCATGCACATCAAAAAAATGCACTACATTCGCAAAGATTTCCACAGTTTTACTTCCTGGAGGATTTCCCTGGTTTCCTCCTAAACATCGGAGGTTTAAATATATATATTTCTATATATGAATATATATTTTCCACATACACAACCTGACTAGCTCATAGCACACAGTTCTAACACAGCTAAGCTTGGAAATACACCACTGAATTCAGAACACTACACTTACTTATACTCAAAGCTTTAGGCTGTTAGCGCAAGGCAACAGGACACATCACACAATACATTGAACTTGGCATTTATTCATTACTAAGGCCAGCAAATGTCACTACCTGTATACCACAGAGCTTTCCTCCTCTTTGGAAACTTCCTCTCAGCCTTGTAGCCCACCACTCATTTATGTTTCCAAAAGACCCAATTCTAATGGGGTGAGACACCAAAAATGGGACTCCTCACCCTCCCGGCCCATCCCTTCTTCTGTTAAATAGTTTCACATCTCTAAGATATCCTAGCAGCAAGACTTTCCTTATTGAAACACCTCTACAGCAACACAGTTCTGATGCTCTCCTCTTACACCACCTCCCTACCCTACTTCCCATCTCTCTCTTTGTTCTTCCCAATTGTCTGTTCTCTGAAAGTTTCAAGCTGGACTGCATGTTAGGATAGAAATATTGAGCTGCAAATATAAAGAAGAATCCCGCATCTTGACTTGCAGCTACTCTGCTACAGGAGAGTTTAACAGCTCAGTTTGGTGGGATCAAGATTAATCCTTATGTATTTAGGACCCAATCCAGGAGTGAGGCACGTAAATTTGGATTGCGACCATTCCTCTCCCAGCTTCCACTGACACAACGACCCAAATTTTGAGGTATGCAATGCCAGTCTGTTGGGCCAGTTCATACTGGCTGACAAATGGTCCCACTGTGTTTACAGCTTCCAAACTGGTCTTACTGGGCGTGGGGATTTCCTAGAGTAAGAGCACAGTAAATAGGATTGAAACCCTGAGATCTTGCCTGGAGGGAGTCTAGGGATCCCAGCAACCGGTTTATCACCCTCTTAGGATGCTTGTGAGCCAACATGAACTCCAACAGCTGGTAGAGTCAAAACAACAGGGGCTGACAGCTCTAGCCAACCTTGGTGACTCATTTCTTTCTACCTCTTGGAAGGTCACGTCTGCAAACTAAACCTCTTTCAGAAAACTAGCTCTGTCCACTGGCACCCCAGAAGCAAAGAAAGCAGACCAAGATTCAAAACAAACCAGCAATAATGAAAAAGATCCATAACCTAGGGGAAACAATAGGGAAGAACAGCCTGCTAATAACCTAGTCTGACCTGCCACATGCTTGGGAAGTCTTCACTGCTCTCTGCGCCTTCCATCACTCTTTTTTTTTTTAAATCAAGGACTTCGAGTGGTGTTGATGGGTGAAGCTTCCTTGATGCAGCTAAACCTACCCCCCCAGATACCCTGGGGGAGGATTTGGCCCTGTATTTGCGTGGGATCTCCCTTCCCATTGCTTCTTGGAGCAAAAGTTCCACCAGTGTCACCAGGGGAATTTGCTCTTGGCCACACCACTGATTCTAGCAGATTTATGGCAGGTGCACAGCACCATGAATGAACCTCTCATCCTCTCTGCCTCCAAAACCTTTCACCTGTTGACACCAGTGGGAGACGACCGAACAACGGTCAACCCCAAAAAGGCCTCATGGGATGAGAGCACAGCCCCTCCATGGCTCGACAGGCACTTCCACGCCATCAAAGCGTTGAAGGACCAAGCCCAAGGAAAGGGAAAGGCTGTTGGACGCAATCACGGTTGATCCGTCACCTTCATCTCCTATGACCCAGCTTGTGCATTCCCATGTCCCTCACTCTGTGCAGAGCCGTGTTGTGCAGGCAAAGCAGAACAACCTGACCTCAGAAACAAGGATTCCCTAATCCTCCTTGGAAATAAAACAGAAAAGCTTCTAATACAATCAGAACAAAAAGCAGATTAGAAGCCTCTAATTAATTTTGTGGCCTTTATTTAATCAAAGAAAAAAAAAGGGAAGAAAGGAAGAAAGAAAAGAAAAAAAAATGAGAAAGAAAGGAAAGTGCAGTGACATTTACTCTTTTGCCTCAGCCAGTTTATTGTTCATCTCTTTACTTTTCTCCTTGTCCTCTGGCTTTGCTGTGTTGGAGGTCTCGGCGCTCTTTTTCTTGGCAGCCCGGCCCGATGCAATCTGCTTGTCTTTGGCCTTTTTCAGGGGTTTATGGCTTGTTGTGGTCTTTTTTGGTTTGGAAGGCTTTACGCTAGGCTTTTCCACCTGCATGGAGGGCGACATGCAAAACGACAACACAGAGATGGAGAGAGAAAGAGAGACACAAGGACAGGTGGAAAACAGGATTTAGATCAGAAACGGCATGACTGTTATTTATCTACTCAGCTATGCCCTGCCACGAAGGGAGGGGAGCAGCTGGGTGCATGCTGAGTTGCAAATGGCCAACTCTTTTCACCGTGTTGATGCCCTGAAGTCACAGTGCCCCTGAAGCCAGCAAAGCCCATTGTATCCAGATCAGGACACAGTAGGGTAAATAGGAGAGGGAATATTATCCGTCATTTTATCAATTCCTCCATCTTTCTCTGACTTCAGGAGGGGCTTTGCAAGCCCACAGGGGATTGTCTCTCTCCGGATTCGAAGCAGAGAAATGATTCTCAGGACAAAGAGGCTGCTACAAATCCCCACCTTTCTTGCAGGACATGACTCCTCAGTCTGTTTGTCCCTTAATAGATTGCCACAACGGCGGAAAATTACTTGGGGCTAGCTGGGGTGCAGGACACTGATTGGCACCTGAGCAAAGTCCACAACAGTGTCTTGCATCCACCTGTTTCTACAGCCCCCAAAATAGAGCAGACAGCTTCAAAATTAAGGAGGAACAGAAGCCTTCAGCTCCTCCATGCTGGCCCTGCCATCCCTCTGAGATCTCACAAATCTAAGCACTTATAAACTAATGGTCCTAGGTTTAAAACTGCACAGACTGACTCCATTTATATGCAGATCCTCTGCTGGTCCTAGAAAACAAGGCTGGAAGACATCTCAGCCCAGGCCCTTCTTGACACGTGTCCTCCATCTGATCAAAGCCAAAAGTGCTTACTGTCAAAATCTGTGGACTGCTCTGAATTAATTGCAGATGAAGATCTGGCTCTTACCATGTTGTTCCTGGGATAAAGTGTCATGTGGGGTGCCTATAGTTTTAGGGGGAGAAAGAGAAAGCTGTCTACATAATCACCAGGGAAATGACAATGCAAAAACCTCTTCATCTGGGCCCTACGCTCACTTCTTTACAGTTTGACATAGGGCACTATTGTCTCCAAAGTGCATCAACCTGTACTACGGCCCATAGAATCATAGAATGGTTTAGGTTGGAAGGGACCTTAAAGACCATCTAATTCCAACCCCCCTGCCATGGGCAGGGACAGCTTCCACTAGACCAGGTTGCTCAAAGACACATCCAACCTTACCTTCAACGCTTCCCATGATGGGGCATCCACAACTTCTCTGGGCAAGCTGTTCCAGAGCCTCACCACCCACATCATAAAGAATTTCTTCCTTATATCTAATCTAAATCCACCCTCTTTCAGTTTAAAACCATTGCCCCTTGTCCTATCACTACACTCCCTGATAAAGAGTCCCTCCCCATCTTCCCCGTAGGCCCCCTTTAAGGAGTGAAAAGCCTCTATAAGGTCTCCCCGGAGCCTTCTCTTCTCCATGCTGAACAACCCCAACCCTCCCAGCCTGTCCTCACAGCAGAGGTGTTCCAGCCCTCTGATCATCTTCGTGGCCTCCTCTGGACCCGCTCCCACAGGTCCACGTCTTCCCTGTGCTGAGGACCCCAGAGCTGGACGCAGTGCTGCAGGTGGGGTCTCACCAGAGCGGAGCAGAGGGGCAGAATCCCCTCCCTCGACCTGCTGGCCACGCTGCTCTGGATGCAGCCCAGGAGACGGTTGGCTTTCTGGGCTGCAAACACACATTGCCAGCTCATGTCCAGTTTTTCATCCACCACCGTCTCCAAGGTGGATCCCCAGATGCACCCGCTGGTTGGAAATGAAGATGCCACATAAGGGGAATGACAGCAGGCAGTGTTCAGCCCAGCCCTACTGTGTCGGACATGTCCCACCAGGAGCAGTGATGGCCCTGGGTCCCTTCTGCCGCGTTTCTCACCTTTGGCGGTTCTTTATAGGGTTCGCTGTAGAGAGTGCGTATCCTTCTGCGCTCCAGGAATTTGTTATCAGCTGGAGCAGGCTTACTGGTTTCCCCCTTGAATTGAGCGCTGTAACTGGTTTCGTGGGTCATTTTCTCCTCTGGCGGCTTGTACTGGGCCTTTGCCTTTATAGCTTTCACAGGTTTGACATCTACCCAGGGTCTGAACTCGTTTCTGAAGATCAAAAAAGAAAGGGGTTCAGGAACTAAACCAACAGGATAGTAGTGGTAATGTGGGAATTAAATCACCCATTGGTCGACAAGGTCTGCTTGGAAGGGCTTTTGCCTCCGTCCGGTCAGGTTTACAAAGAAACTGACTTCCAACAGCTCATTTTTTATCTCATCTCATTGACACGTTAGAAGAAGTTCAAATGAAATTTGGTCTATTAAAATCAGGCAGTCTTGGGCACCAGACAACCTGCTACTCATGTGACAGTGGTCAGGTGCCCTCTGAAAAGCTGGGCTCAGATGTGACTGTGATGCTTTTTTTGAAAACATAGATGCTTTTTTGTCTCTACAGCTCTACCCATTTGTCCGCAGATATTTCTCTGCAGTCCATTGTTAAAATATCCCTCCTGCATGAAGAGTTGAGAGAAAGGAAGAGGAAACATCTTTAAAGAACTGGATTAAAGATGTGAATACATTACTGACATACTCAAAGTTCAACCCAAGCTCCTCAGAAGATGAGAGGCTTCTTCCTAGGATCCACTATTGTTCCAAAGTAGACTATATATTTTCAACTGCTTTCTAAAGGAAATAATAAAATCATGCACTAATTCTCTCTGTCCATGTCTATCTGTCACTCAGATTCCTTCCTGGCAACTTCTGAACCTGTTAGCTATTTTCTGTTGTATCTGTGGCAGAGGTAGAAATCTCAGAGGTGAAAATCACAACACCTTTCCTCAAAATCAGTGAGCGGCCACAGGAGGAACATTCAAACGGTGTTCTTCAACTGAGGAAAGCCCAGTAAAGTTAATTTTCTTATTTATTGTAAGGCCAGCTGGCCAACTAACACCCAAGGACCACCAGGTCAATCAGCAAACTTAAGCACAGATTGCATCTACAGAACCAGAGACAAAGGATGGAGGCTGTAGTACCCTCACATAGGGGCTGGACTTTAAAGACGGAACACAACCACGTTTTATTCATTCTGCTGCTCATAAAATGCTGGTTTATATGGAGGTAAGCTTTGAAGCAGCGTGATCATATTTGTTACCATAGTGCCCGGCAACCTCATTATGTGCTGCATTATGGAAACATGCAGAAAAAGACGGGCTGCGCCCTGAAAAGCCTGTGACCTCGGTAGAAAAGGCAGACACAGGAGGCGGGGAAAAAGGAGAGAAAAGCCTTGTACTCTCTGTGGGTTGGCAGTGAATGCATTTCTGCACTCCTATGTGCTGGTTGCTGAAATGCTGAAGCAAGAGATCATGCAATAGACCTGGGCTGTGGTGTCTGGTAATGCAACAACCAATCTCATCTGACTGTTAAAAACGAGCGTGAATTCCCCTCCTCTTCTCCATTCTTGTTTTGCTGGCCTTAATGCAGATGTAACAATTCTGTGAGTACTCAGCTCCGCTGTACTTGGCGACAGGACCCATGACTACCCTGCGCCTCCCAAGATGAGCCTGGCTTTGCAGGCAAAGGATAGACCAACAGACATTCTTAGGTGGATGCATGCTGAGGCACTATGTCCACCAGCTCTGAAATAGCTCAGCCACGATCTTCTCTGGAAGTGGAGGGCAGAAAGCTATTGATCTTGAAATGTTTTACAGTGTTGAGAAAGAAGTTGTAAATACCAGGTATGTCACATGGATTCAGCGCACATCTAGAAATAACAGGTTGCCCAGAGAGGCAGTGGATGCCCCATCCCTGGAAACATTCCAGGTCAGGTTGGACGGGGCTCTGAGCAACCTGATCTAGTTGAAGATGTCCCTGCTCATGGCAGGGGGTTGGACTAGGTGACCTTTAAAGGTTCCTTCCAACCCAAACCATTCTATCATTCTATGATTCTATTCTAAATCCTTTCCAGGCAAATGTGCATGATTTCATGTCACCAGCGGTTACACTACAGCCGGTCCCTTCAAGCATCAGAGAGAGCATGGGCCACGTTCATATGGAGTCCTACCAGACCTGGGATGGACCACCTACTCCCTGCTGTGACCACACTCAAGCACCCAGTGTGCCCAGTTCTGCATATCTGCTATCCAGAGCTTGCAGAGGCAGTGGAAGGAGGAGAGAAACTCAGGCCATTTACTACAGCTACGCCTGGTGCAGCAAGCTGATCTCAGTGCCTATTTTTGATATTCAGGCAACACATAAACTGCAAAAAAGTGTTACTAGAATAGACATAGGCTATTCTGTGCTGGTTGCGTCAGTGCCCAGAAACTCAACTTAACCATGGTTAATTAACACAAAAGTACTAATTCCTAAATCTCTCCATCTCCCCCACAGATAAGTGAAGGAAAACAGCCCGTTGGGAACTGCCCTTGGAATGTGCCAGGTCCTGAACCCAGCCCAACAATTGCTTGCAAAAGTACTAGTTACCCTGGGCCAAAAACATAGGCAGGAGTGTGGTAGCAACTTCACCGCCTGGATCACCACATTTTAGAGCCAGGTGCATTGAATTTACTAATGTAAAGGTACGAACAAAGAGACAGGTGCCCTACTTGGCGTCTGCATCTCTATTGATTGTAGGGATGGCAGGACATCTCAGGAAGGTGACCTAAATCCCCTTTCTAGGTCTGGTGACTCTCCATCAAATGTCTGTCTGATACGGTCCTATGTCACCATGAGCTCATGTTGTCCAAACAGTACACGGCACGGCTACAGCCTCTTAGGGCAGTCGCGCTATGCTATCTGGAACTGGCTGGATGCTCCAGGATATTTACATCACTCAGAGATGCTGCTTTATAAATTTACACACTCCTTATATGCAGCAAAGAAGTGAGAGGAAAAACAGCAGCTTTAAGAGTTGATTTTTTTTGGTATTCTGGGAATAGTAAAAATATCTGTTCTCTACGGTACCGTATCGGTTGCTCCCGTAACACTATAACTAACCCTGGCTTGGGGGAAGCTCCTGCAATTCTAAGACCTCCCTCATTACTACTTAACATCCCAAAGCCAATTTGTTGGGAAGGTGCCCAAAAGTTACAAATTTTGGCTGTAATCTGAAATGAGCCCTGAAAATGTTATTTTTCCCTGTTTTGAGAACACCAGGTCATAGTGGTGTCTGGAGCACCACAGACGGCTCCACACAAAATTAGCTCTGAAAGTATTTCAGGAGCGTGCTAGACCCCATCCTAAAAGAGCTCGGTCTCAAAGCTCACCTAAAATCTGAGCAAAAGCCTTTGCTCACATTGCAAGGATGAGTCACGAGCGTGGACTAGCACCGATATGGACATACCCAACAGGCACAGCTTAGTCCAGCTCTGCAATTCTTTATCTAAGGGATTTTCATTGCTCTTAATTTTGCTGAGGAAGATTTTAAGAATTGCTATCTTGGCATGAAACGGAGGGGTTGAACTGAAATAGCGGCAAATTACACGTCTCCTCATTTTCTGCCTAGCTCTGGTCCCAGCCTTACAAAGAGTAATTAGAATCAATCGGGAACCCAATGCTGACCTGAAATGGAAATCGAAATGAAACTCAACAGAAAGGAGTACATGAGGCAGCAGATGACCTTTTGCAAGCCACGTCCAACAGGAAAAATTCCCAGTGAAGATAAAGGGAGTTTAGCCATCTACAGACCTGACGAGAACATAGGGCCGCACAGGATGGGGCAGACGTCTCGCAAATTAACAGGTAGCAGATTTTTTTATAAGATGACAGTAGCCTGGGGAGGTGGTAGCCTGATCTATACCCATTAAAGCCAAGAGTTGCTCTCCATGTGTATCAGTGGATACCACACACTGCTCTTGCATGGGTCTTCATCCACCACAGTTATTTTATTTTAATTGCATCTTCCCCCTGGCTAAAGGTGGTTGCAGGTGAAGGTGACCTCAACATCTTCCTCCACCCCAGCCAGGGGACATGGGGTTGATGTGAGCTCCAAGCTATGGCATGCAGCCATCTCTGGAGATGCTCACCAACACTTGTGTAGGCATTGATTGCCTTCACCTATTGATACCAGAGCAGAGCCAAGAAGGAGAAGGAGGGGGAGATGGGGCCGGGTTTAACCACTTCAAAGCTTCCACCTACTTTGAAGGGCTTTAAAGAGAGGTTACGTTTGTTCAGAATCAGCACAGGATGTTAAATGTATTCTGCTGACAGCAGTTTTACCGGCACCGAGCCAGTCCAATTCCCTTATCCTGATGCGCACGTATGAAATAATGAATGGCGCAGAAAAGGGAGACGAAGAAATTCATGGTGGAGTCCTGCACAGAAGGGATATTTCTAGCTTAATTTGAAAAACTATGGCTGAACCAAAACCAAAAAATATTCAGACTTTTCACCAGAAAAAAAAATCCTTTACAAAATGTTTGGCCTGAAATGTTTCTTTCTAAAATTAAAATTTAACTTTCTTTTTCAGTTTCTTTAATTCTTTTCCATCCCCTTTTTTCCTTATTCTACTCAGGACAACATGAAAGGACTATGAATCCACTTATGAAGCAAAACATCAAACTGCTTCCCAAGGAATATTTCAGAACATCACATTTCTCCTTAATATTCCTCTAAACAAAACAGCAATGAAAAAAAATATACATTTTGCCAAACTAAGTAGCAAATTTGTCTGGGATTTTCAAATTATTTTGCCTTTCTGGAAGGGAGTATCATTTGCTTCCAAATATTCTCCAGCTCCCTTTTCCCTCTTAATGCAGGTAAAGAGATATTCAGTGAAATGAAACAGTGGGAAACCCAAAATCAATGATAATGCCTGGTTGAACTGTGGAACTCAATGCCAAAGGAGGTCACTGAAGTCCAGCATTTAATGAGATTTAATTAAGTCATGGCTGTTCAGATGGATATTGAGAATATTCAGAGGTATCAAAGGAAATCTCAGCAACACATCCTCGAGATAATCATTAACGCCTCTCTTCAGCATGTAGCTGTCCGCTACAAACTATGGGCCAAAGCAGGAGCTATTCCACACTGTAGGAATCACCTCCAATCTCCCTCCAGTTGTCTGGTCCTGGCTGTGATCAGCCAGAAGATATTGGACTAGCTGGATTGTGAGCAAATTCTGCTCACAAAGGGTTGCTCATATGAGGAGCATGCATAGGTTTTGATCCTAAAGCTGTTCTCTTTTCTAATGTGAACATAAAAATTCCATTTGGACTCAATATAAACAGGCTGTGTATCCTCCTGCAAACACAATTAATTTTAAAGATAAGCCCGATCAATGGTTACTGTTCTGCAGGAGCCAAAACATGACTCCTAACACATTTTCAGCAATAAAGGAACACTGCCCGATGCTGAGGTCCCTCATGCAATAGTAAATGGCACAATGTGTTCTTGCCTCCCAGAGAAATAAGTCTAAAATCCTGGACCTGGATGAGTCCTTGCTGCTCCTGGCAGCCTGACATGTTACTGCAACACAGTGTGTGTCCTGCACCCCGAGACACTGACTTCAGTCATTTCATCCCATCTTCCATCCCAACCCCCTTTGGTTAAGAGGACAATTCCAACCAACTCCTATTGCAATGCTCTTGTCAACATACAAAACTTGCTACTGCAAGCGCAAGAACTACCCCCTCATTGTCTGCTGCATCAAGCGCCCTGTCTCCAACTCCTACATGGATGCTTAATGACAGCTTTATCCTCTAATGCCCATGCTATTATCTTGTACACAATAATTTACTGTAAAGCTGCGCTGAGACTGTGAATGGTATAACGAAGCTCCTGGTGCCTGAGATTATTCTTTCCCAAACGTTAATAATCAATCTCTAAGACGTGTGCACACATGCACACATATACATGAACACAGAGCAAATTCGACGAGCCAGTATCTAATTGTGCGCAAAGACTAAAACAATGTGATAGATTAATGTATGAATTTGAAACCTGGACAATGCACAATGGAGAAAGTGTGAGCAGGATGGGGAGGGACCAGTATCTGTGGATATCCCTGGTTAGGACCCGTCAAGTACTGCACTGTCATAGAAGAGAAGGAAAGTGTTGAGCCTTCAATAGGGGTGACTTTAGCACTGGCTGAAGCAGGCTATGAGCAAGATATGATTAACGGACTGAAAAGGATGAAGTCAAGTCATTTGGCAGAGCAGAACTGTGCTGCGATCCATTTATAAAAGTTGCTTGAGTCAGCATTCCACAAATCATGGATATTGCATCGCCCAAGGGCCATGGAGCACGGCCTTCCAAGGAGGCAGAATTATTGCACATGCAGTCATGTCTAAAACGTCACAAATACATGACTGAAGGTGATGGTGAACACTGCAGAAGGCCAAGGAGCTGAAAGAGCAACATAGTTGTAGGAGCGCAACCCCAAAAGTAAACAGCCCTGCCACTGCTCATGTCTCAGCAGAGAGAAATAGGAGAGCTGAGGACCATCTGTAAGGAATAGACAGCACTGGGATACTGAGCAGCGTGGAGAGGTCCATGTATGATAGGAAAGGGTGAGATAAATCCCCACACTCAGAGCAGGTGGCATATCTGGGCGCCCTTGACACCCAAAGTCCACTTGTTTGTGGACCCCAGGGTAAACACCAAAACCCCTGTGATCACCTCCTTGCTTCCAGTGCTACCTCCACCTTAGCTCCACTCTTCAGCCTGCAGCGTTCACCCAAGTCCCTGCACTCAGCCAGCCACGGGGAAAGCAGAGTCTGAGCCAGATAAAGGATATCCATCAGGATCTGGAGCACAAGTCTGATGAGGAGCGGCTGAGGGAGCTGGGGTTGTTCAGTCTGGAGAAGAGGAGGCTGAGGGGAGACCTCATCGCTCTCCACAATTACCTGAAAGGGGGTTGTGGGGAGGTGGGTGTTGGTCTCTTCTCCCAAGTGACTAGTGACAGGACAAGAGGAAATGGCCTCAAGCTGCACCAGGGGAGGTTCAGGCTGGATATTAGGAAAAATTTCTTTCCTGAGAGAGTGGTGAAGCACTGGAAGAGGCTGCCCAGGGAGGTGGTGGAGTTACCATCCCTGGAGGTGTTCAAGGAATGTGTGGACATGGCACTGCGGGACATGGTTTAGTGGGCATGGTGGGGTTGGGTTGATGGTTGGACCTGATGATCTTACAGGTCTTTTCCAACCTTAGTGATTCTGTGATTCTGTGATCTGCTACAGCCCAGGAGCCCAAGGCCCTCCCTACCTCCTGGGGGCTAAACACCCACCAAAGAGAAAAGGGTGGACTCTAGGGAGGATAACACCAGGAGATCCCATTGCAGAAATGCCAGAAACCAGGGAAAGGTCCATCTGGAAATCTCAAGAGAGGTTAAACCCAATGGACGTGAGACCTCAGGAACCCTCCTGGTGTGAATCACAACCCCGTGGAGATTTGCCAGTTTATACCTCTCTCAATTTCCCTTGATGTTATAAGCTCATGGGTCCTGCTGAGGAAGGCACGCACATTGGCCAGTCCATACAGAAGCTGCTGTGCTGTCTTCGTAGGTGCTCAAGCCTGTAAAGTTGGTGAATTCAATGTTGGTGTCACCAATGAAGCCAGCCAAGGCAGCCTGCTAGGAAAGCTCCCAGGGTGATCATAGCCTGACATTTCTGAGCTTGCTTACAGAAACAACCCATCTGTAAATGTCATGTTCACCCCTGGAAAATGGGTCAGGGCCAGGTTGAAGCTCTGCTAACATCCCATTTAATGGCCTACATCTCCACTCTCCGGTTGGTTGGAGCAAGAGCAGCGTCTCATCCCCCTTGTCCTCCAAATGGACTGTAAAATTTGCCACAAGGTTAAACAAACGAAGCAGTTCATGGCATGGATGCTTTGACACAAAAGCATCTTTATCGACAGGGTGCTGTAGCAAGGTGAGAATTGGGAAAAGTGTCGCTGCCGGCAGATCTGGGTGGGCTGCAGAAACCTGAACAGGGCGAGGAGAGACAAAGTGCTCCTGTGAGAGTTTGCTGGGCCAAAGAGCATCATGGATCTGACTCCCTCCCAAGACAACGTGCACAACTGCACAGCTACCATCAAGGTATGGACACGTGAATTAATAAGGCTAACCCAGTAACGCATAGTAAGGTCCCAGGGAAAAAAAAAACCCTTGAGAAGAAACCTTCATATTAGAAAAAGTAGAAGAATTTGTAAAGACAGCACAGCATTGTAAATTCTGCTCTTCTTCAAGTGCAAAGGTTTTTCAGTGCCATTCATGCTGAATGCAATGAACTCATTTGAATATCCGATGGGATACAGAGAAACCGGCAGCTGCCTGCGGTGACGCTGCACGCTGGGTCTGCCTCTAGCTAAAGTCTGCCTGCCTCTGCCCATCCCCATGCAAAACGGCACACCGAAGCGGTGCTCGGGTGGTGGCCTTGTGAACCTCTGGGTCCAGTGGGATTTTCGATGGAGAGATGTTTTTAGCACCTCGTTTCAAGTGACTGAAGACACAAACAAGAGGTGAATTAAAAATGCCTTATTTCAGTTCAGGAAAACACTTCAGCACGTGCACAGCGGCTTCAGCTGCTCCTTCTATGTAAACATAGGCATAAATGACTTGCTGCATCAGAGCTTGGTGGACCACACTGCAAAAGCTATATGTGAATCTACGAGGTGATTTTTAAGAGGGGAATCTAGTGCAGCAAGATGTGCTAAGTTAGGCTGGGGAAAATGAAGCTTTTTAGGTCAAATGAAGCAATTGCACTTCACAAACTCATTGTATGATCAGACCACCCCAGAGATCCAGCAGCAGGATGGGGAGGGAATCCAAAGGCATCACCTTTTGGCAACAACGGAATAGACTCTTACAGAACTAAGAGCTGCTACCCAAGGAGATGAAGGACGGTACATCTCGCTGACCAGCACTGCTGACAACAGCTCTGCTCCAAATTGCTCCATTCACAGTGCTGGGGGTTTTCATGAAGACCATTTACCCTCGTAGGGTAAATTACCCAGCAGGGACTGCTGGGGAAACCCTCTTGCCGTGACTTTCCTGGAAGCTCTGGTGTGAAGCCGCTTGAGCTCATCGCTAGCTCCTGTTCTCTAGATCCTGGCCCTTCTCCAACCTGGGGATGCTTTAGCGATACTGCAGTTCAGCTGCATAGGAAGCGCAAGGTTTGCCCTTGAGGCAAAAGATGGAGACGGGTGGTGCTGGGGACGACATTTGTCCAAATTTGTTCAATTATCATCCAAATCACGGATGCAGAACGATGGGTCTCTCTGAAGGAAGGTCAGAAAATGGCTGTTTGACATGAAATAGAAGCTATTCTGTGTTATTCCACTAGCTATATTTTTCTGCTCCCTTGAGGAAATCATTACTTCCCTTCTTTCTGTGTTTCTAATGCAGCTCAAAATTAGTGTTGCTCTTTGATTTCATTTCTAGTCTGCATGACAGTGTAATTGCTCATCCTGGCATGGGAATAGAAATAGATTCAGCAGTAAAGGGGGTGAAGGAGGAATATGGTGAAACTCGAACAGCAGCTATTGTTTTGCCACTGCACTGATGACTTGGGGCATTATTATTTGCTCCTCACCATAGTAGTTATTATATGACTGCATCTGAATATCCTTCATATGCTGATTGGGCACCAGGTGTCCTAAAACTTAATCGTACACATGAAAAATGAAGAAACTAGTTAGTCACAGTCTGAGTTTCAGCTAATATATGAAAGCAATTCTGGCGTGGGCTTTAACAGAAGATGTAGTCACCCGACTTCAAAAGGTTTAGATGTCCAAGATGGCAACAAGGCAAATGCTAGGAAAAGGGAGATCGTGGATGAGGTTCCCCAGGAACATTCATGGAGGAGGCATTGAGGAACAAGGACCTTCACCACTAGGTAGAAGAGCAGTAAACCAAGCCCCATGGCAAATTTAGTGCCCAGAATATGTGGTATTCAGGTTTGCCCTTGCACTGGGCTGGAGCGGTAACATGCTGCTGAAAGCCCAATCCAAAGAAAATCTTGAATACCACTTATTTGGATATTAGGAAAAAACTGGATATTAGGAAAAATTTCTTTCCTGAGAGAGTGGTGAAGCACTGGAAGAGGCTGCCCAGGGAGGTGGTGGAGCCACCATCCCTGGAGGTGTTCAAGGAACGTGTGGACGTGGCACTGTGGGACATGGTTTAGTGGGCATGGTGGGGTTGGGTTGATGGTTGGACTTAATGATCTTACAGGTTTTTTCCAACCTTAGTGATTCTGTGTGTGATTCTGTGTGTATTTCTTCTGTACATACTGCCCATGGCAGGTAAACACATGGTATAACCCTATTGCTTCCTGGCAGCATCCTCCCTCCACCTTCAGTGATCCTGCAGAGCTGATGGAGATACCAATGTAAGGTCATAGCCTCAACTGCTGCTCACACCAATGGATGTGTCTCCTAGATGCCTACAAGATAGAGAAGCCTGCAGGCCAGCTTACAGGCCAAGCTGTAACCAGGATGGCCTCTTATTTTCTGTTAGACCACTGAAATCTGAGTCTAGTAACAACCAAGTACCTCTTAAGTGATCTTACACTTCAACAACACAGAACCTCCAAGGTAAACTATTATCTGTCAAAGCAAAGCGCACACATATGCTTAGGCTCCAAAGACATCTAATTTTATCCTATTTTAGTCTACAAAGTAAGATATAGACAATAACATATAATCCAAACGTCTTATATGTACATGCTTTGGATGCCTAATATCTTATTCTAAGAAAAGAAAAGAGAATTCAAAGCCATGACACTTTATACATCATCCATCCACACGGCATGCCTGTGTGCGGCATCCCCACTGCACACAGGTTGGTGGTTTTCCACTGACCGGTGCGGGTATTTTTTGCAAGAACTGCTCCAGCAGAAAACCCTCAAATCCATCAGCTGCAATACCAGATCTAACATGATGAATATTTCACAGCAAACGGTTCTGCAGCTTGATGAGCTGCATTTCCACTGTGTCCCAAGAGTGTAACACAAGGAGGTGAAGTCAGGTGTAGGGAGATGTGCTAAACACAACATATGCAGTAACAACCACATAGACTCGAATAATGCACAGAATGTGGATACCTGCAGATCAACCTAAATTTGGTCCAGTCACCTGCCTCTTTTGTGCTTAGGTGTGTGTATGTAATTGAGCTTGTGCTATTTCTTTACAAGATTTTATATATGTAATGATATACGTAATCGATGGTCTGGATGAGGGGATCGAGTGCTCCCTCAGCAAGTTTGCAGATGACACCAAGTTGGGCGGGAGTGTTGATCTGCCGGAGGGTCGGAAGGCTCTGCAGAGGGATCTGGACAGGCTGGATCGATGGGCCGAGGCCAATTGTATGAGGTTCAACAAGGCCAAGTGCGGGGTCCTGCACTTGGGTCACAATAACCCCATGCAACGCTACAGGCTTGGGGACGAGTGGCTGGAAAGCTGCCCGGCGGAAAAGGACCTGGGGGTGTTGGTCGACAGCCGGCTGAAGATGAGCCAGCAGTGTGCCCAGGTGGCCAAGAAGGCCACCGGCATCCTGGCCTGTATCAGAAATGGTGTGGCCAGTGGGAGTAGGGAGGGGATCGTGCCCCTGTACTCGGCGCTGGTGAGGCCGCACCTCAAATGCTGTGTTCAGTTTTGGGCCCCTCACTCCAAGAAGGACATTGAGGTGCTGGAGCGTGTCCAGAGAAGGGCGACGGAGCTGGTGAGGGGTCTGGAGCACAAGTCTTGTGAGGAGCGGCTGAGGGAGCTGGGGTTGTTCAGTCTGGAGAAGAGGAGGCTGAGGGGAGACCTCATCGCTCTCTACAGTTACCTGAAAGGGGGTTGTGGGGAGGTGGGTGTTGGTCTCTTCTCCCAAGTGACGAGTGACAGGACAAGAGGAAACAGCCTCAAGTTGCACCAGAGGAGGTTTGGGCTGGATATTAGGAGAAATTTCTTCACTGAGAGAGTGGTGAAGCACTGGAAGAGGCTGCCCAGGGAGGTGGTGGAGTCACCATCCCTGGAGGTGTTCAAGGAGCGTGTGGACGTGGCACTGCGGGACATGGTTTAGTGGGCATGGTGGGGTTGGGTTGGTGGTTGGACTTGATGATCTTACAGGTCTTTTCCAACCTTAGTGATTCTGCGATTTTGTAAATCTAAAGTATTTTTGAGCATGCAAAAGTGATTAGCCTGTTGCTGGTTTTGACAGAGAGGGCTGACTTCTGCTGTTCATTTTACACCTTCCCGTGCAATGTACCCATTGAATATTTCTTTAGTTGAAATTTAGTGGTCATAATTCTTTTTAACTGGAAGAACCATAATAGAACTGGGTGTGACCTACGTAGATGAAAGAAGAGAGCCGAGGCTTGAGTGAGGATCTTAAGATAAAGGATTACTGAGCTAAGGGAAAGCAATGAAGGGCTGAGTCGGATTCCGCCCCCCCCATCTTTACCCTTAATACTGTTTTATTTCAGGGGCTGCAAAATCTAGATGTAAATCTGATTTGTGCTCTGGACGGTAAGGTGCAGAGCTCCTGCTCCAGAGATTGCATGACATATGTAGAATTATTGGGGAGGAAAGAGAGGGAAATTACACTGAAATTGCCCTGGGTGCTGTGGGGAAGCTTGCTTTTAAAGCATCACAGAAAGACTAAATGGGGCTGAGCTGGTGGGCGGTCAATTTAAGGGGACAGCGTGGGAGCACCGGGAGGAAGCTTCTTTGGGAAGAGAAGAGGGCAAAGCTTAATATGCCCATGCATTTTTGTAGGAAACCATAAAACACACCACCAGAAGTCACCAGGGCTGCACAGGTGTAATGGGGAGCAGAATTAGGTCCATTAAAGCGTATCACTTTTAACAGCATAATACTCAGGTCCATGTCACTTCCAGTTAACCCATCTTTCTTTAGAAGCTATCCCTGCCTGCAGGAGGCACAAAAGTAGATCAAAATGAGAAAATCAGTGTAGAAAACGCTCTCCATTTCCCCACCCCACCTCTGGAAGCTTGGGAAACCATCAGCATCACTTGTGCATCAACAACGATGTAATGGGGAGGACTCGCTGACTCCGGCTCCCCAACAGCTGGATTAGTCCCATGGTACTGAATCGGTAAATACTGGGATCATCAAAGCTGTCTCAGGGGAGTCTGGGAAAGGGACAGGACAAGGCACCGGAGCAGATGGCTGTATTGTGAAATCTCCTCCTAATTAGGTAAAACAAGGACCGATGTGAGTGAACGAAGCAATTACTGGTCACTGCTGGTACCATGCTGTCCGCAGGAAAGCTGTCATGAAATAAAAGAGGATAAGGAGGACTGTCGGAAAGCTTTATATGGGAAATGGTGAGAAAGTAGATTCTGGAAGAAGGTTATTTTATAATTAATTGGTTGTTTTCACGGGCTTCTCCAGTGCTTGCAAAGAGTGGCAAGCCCTGAAAGCGAAGCACAGACAAAATGGCTTGTGTCTTTACATCAAAGGTGCTCACGTGCAGAGGCCCCTCACTGCGTTTGATCAAAAGCGTCGCTCTGAGCACGCTGAAAGGATCAGGGAAAAACACCGTTCACACACGCGTGATGATGGCCCTGTGCTACCGAGGCTGGTGCTTTGCTCCGAAGGAGAGGTGTGAAGCTGAAACGAGCCCCCAAATCAGAGTGTCTGGAACCTAAAGGCATGGCACGCAGCAATAAGCAGCATGCAAAGCGTAGGATTTACTCCCTTTGGAGGAAAAAGTGGAGTAGAGACATGGTTTTCTGTTTCTAGACACAAGGAGCCTGTGTATAACACGCACTGGGGAGCTAAAACCAAGAAGAGATGAAATAAAATCCCAGGGCATGTGCATGTCTGCCTGTGCCAGCAAAGGGGATTTAGAAATGCTGTGTGTGGAAAACAAAGCCCGGAGAGCTGCACAGGCTGGGACAAAACCCCAGAAACACCTGGGAGACTCAGAGACCATTCCCATTTTCAGGAGCATCTTGCATCCACATGGTCTTGGAAGCCGATGGGACGTTACCACCCAGGGGTCTGATGTCCTGGGGTCTTTTGGCACCTCCAGACCCAGCCCTGAGCATCTGGAGGAGGTTGCAAACATGCACTGATGCTCATGTATCCAGAGATACCCGGTCCAGAGGACGGTGCCATCATAATGTGGCCATAAATGGCCCTAAAAATATGTCTGGATCATGGAAACCCAAGAAACTTCCCAAGAAGGATATTGTTAATGTAGGACTGAATATAAAAATTACGCCCTCACCGCACGCTCTCTGCAAGCATCTGCAATCACAGAGCTACCTGCCAAAACCCAAACCCAGCTGCCAAGCGCACAAACATGTGCACTGCAAGCCCTTTCCTAAAGCAAAAAAAGCAAAAAAAAAAGCTCCCAGGCAGTAATGTGGTGACTAAAAATTAAACACACCAGTTTTATAAGTCTTCTGCAAAGAGCTGGAAGGAGGATTTGTTATTACTAAGCACTTTTCTGTGCGCAGCAAATGTTTACAGCCTCTCCGAGCCATTTGTGTCTACTGGGTAAATAAGATGCATTTGGAAATGAGATGATCTGCAAATACTTCTTTCTTTTGGAGCTGTTCCAAGCCTAATCGAGAAATAAAACATGCTAGAGACAAATGTATTAAGCAGGTACTTAATTGAGAGATGAGACGAGAGAAGAAGGCAGTGTTCTTGTCTCCCAGGCAGAGCATACATGTTTTAAACACACTCCTAGATTGATATTTATTGCAACCGACAGAGCAGAAAAGCTCAGAAAAAGCACTCCTTCCCCTCCTATAAATAATTCACCCCTTGTAACTGTTCATAAAATGTTTATATTAAGTAATAATTAAATATTGCATTACAAAAAATAACTAACATTCCAGCCAGGAGAAAAATCACCCCGAAGCAGGGCGGGGAAAGTGATTGCCTTGAAGCTGTCACGTTGGGTTTTCTCTGCTGAGAGCAAAGCTAAAGCAATTAAAAGGGCAATTCTTGGCTACACTCAATGCTCCCTCTGCTCTGTCGGATCAAATCCTGATCCTGCTCCAAATGATAGGGCTTTTTCCATCAATTTCTGTGATATCCACATGGAGCCTGCTCTCGTGTCCGTGCAAGCTCTCCCCGCGCAGTGGTTTTCAGCCAGGCAGGGCAGGGTCAGCAGTCCCATATTAACCTCTGCTGTCGAGCGATGCTGCTTTTGACTTCAAATCACCAGCTATGCACACATGTTAGCAGGCTTTGAGCCCACTAACGGGTTATTGGGTCTTGGTCGCAAAGACGTGCGAAGTCCAATATGGGGTAAGACTCCAACAGTCGGACCCCAGCACAGGATAAAGGACCGGGAGCACGCCAGGGAGGAGAGAGGGTAGCGGGGTAATGATTGAGGATCAGCAGAAGCCATCAGGACAATATGAATCAAACGTCATCATGCATACAGCCAGGCACCTTTTATTAAAACTATAATTGCCTGATCCAACCTGTGCCCTGGGGAGCATAAAGAAAAGCAAGCAGCATCAAGGTCACTGCAGACAGAAAATCAATGCAGGGAATGAATGGTAATGACTTTTTTTCCCCCCTAGTTTCAAAAAGAGGGACTGTGGAGATATCCTGCTGGCATCTCCAGAGATGCACAATATCCCTCGGATTTGCTCCAGCAAAGCACTTAGTACATCTTTAACTTTCAACATCCAAGTCTTGCTCCTCTTGACTGTGACTGCAGCAGGTTCGAGCATCCCAATGGACCGTTACATTTCATATATGCAAAGACAATTATCCACTTCTCCGTGGCGCTCTGTTCTCTACCCAAAACCATTTGATACTTTCCAGCTTTCTGCAACAACCATGTCTTCTGCACTCCTGACCTCTCTGATGGGTGTCCTCAGGACTTTCTCTGGTCCACAGCTATGCTGAAGTACAAAGCCAAAACCTGAATAAAAGAGTCTACCTGAGGCTTTACTAATGTGGAATGATGCCACATCTTACATGTCAAATCCCTCTACATACATCTCAGTACATTACTTTCCCAAAAGTGGGAGGGGGTTTAATTTTTTTTTGGGTGGTTTTGTTGGTTGATTTTTTTTTTCCAATGCAGTAACATAACTGACATCTGATTTGTGATTCACCGCAGAACTGCTCCTGCACCAGCTGTGCTGTTTGCACCGGTACCGCTGATGATTCCTACCTCTACGTCATACCTTGCCCTTACCTCTCCTGACCTGCTTCTTATTTATTCCAGGCTCTTTCTCCAATATGTCAAGATCTCTTTGAATTCCAATTCCAGCATGCAAAATGATTTAGCCAAACACAAGTGAAGGACTCGGCACAAGATTACAGGGATGAAATACGGCACTCAGATGGGATGCTTCTAATGCCCCTTTCTGCCCTTAAAAGATCTCTTAACTGCAATAAGGTATCAGTTACAACTTCAGGAGGAAAGTAGTGTTGTAAATTTAAACTGCCTGCAGGATATTTAAGGCAGGTTGCATCCCGTACAGAAAGGATGAAACAGCTCCTTCTCCCCACTGTGCTGTGAGCTTGAGCAGACCTCAGCCCTTCTCTGGCCCGGCAATGCTGGGTCCATGTGATGCAGGAGCTAAGTGAGCAGTATTGCTAGCTGAAACTGTGATGTTCATGCAGAAAGGGAACCATGCTCCAAGCTGAGTATAGGGGTTTTTTTCACTGACTCCACTGATATTTGGATCAAGGTCTTGGGACGTATCTCTAGAGCTCCAGAGAGTCCTATCAATGGGCTACCGAGGACGATGCTGAGCTCAGTAACCCCTAAGTGATATAAAAGTTCTGTTGAAAAATGAGTTTGTAGTCATCAGCCAAGAAAAACCCAAGAGGTTAAATGAGAACTCAAAAGCTGGTGTCCCTTAGCCTATGTGCTGCCCATCAGTGATCCTGGCCAGACCACCTGAACACAGACGTCTTGGTACCTGTGAGTACGGGGTGAGAGTAAATGAATGAAATCTGTGAAAGAAAGGGGAAAAATCAGCTTATTTATATATTCTTGTAAATAAATATCTTCTTCCATATGGTCTTACACTGAACATTATATACTAATTTCCTACAATATCATGTTTCATGAGTATGTGATCACCTGGGCATGCTTCAAGCCGTGCAGTTGCAGCACAACAGCTCTGCTTTTGTCCCATGGCACATTGAAGCGTGTTCATTTGCCCCTGCAGAAGCTCTGAACGTACCTGCAGCACCTCTGCAGCTTCCCAAGGGATGTCCCCACGTCTGCCAATGCAGCAGAGGGATGGAGTGAGCACAGCAATTGGGGTCACGGTGATCCCCCTCATTTCACCTTCTGCATAACACATCCATGCAGCTTCTATACCAAGGGCATAGCCCCAAACCTGACACTACCAGACTCTGGTTTTGCACCAAGCAATACTCATATGGGCTGGAACATGGTGTCTGCTGAAATCCAGAATGGGAACCAGGTTAAATCAGAATTGTTTGCAAGCATTTTGAGACCTTAGAATAAAATACATCCTCTATGTATTTCAGTGCTAACAGCTCCCCCTGACATTAGAGCAAAGAGGCCCATCCAGCAGCATACCACCTTCAGAAGTCCTTGTCCTTTCCATGCCGTAATAACAGCACAAGCCTCTGCTTCCCCCTATTTTGCATCATGTGAAAAATCTCACGTCAAAGCACCATGTCTTCACTCCCTCCCAATTTTACACATCATCCAGTTTGACTTCCCACCGAATTTCCATTTCAAACATCAGTGTGACATGGTGAAAACCCTGGTTTCCAGCTTTTGGGAGCATCCTTCCTCCCCAACAGGGTGTGAAAAAGATGATGATGTGTATGTCACCACTGAAAGACTACTAGACATGCCTGAAGAGCCACTGGAAGACCAAACATTGAGATACGAAAGGCTGGACAGACACGCCTGGCTGCAACTCACAGCAACGGCACGTTGAGTTTAAAGAAACATCTTCCAGTTGTTCACTACCAGTTTCGCACATCGCACGACGCTGCAAGACCCTTGGTCTAGACTGAAGCTGAGGGCCTCCATGAACTACTTAAGTCCGGGAGCTAGGCTTTGCAAGAGCTGACCAAAAGTGCTACCAAGACTTCAGATGCAACTAGAGGTACCAGCAGAAGCCCAACCAGAAAACCATCCTCTAAGACAACAGACATGCCTGTGTTTTCTGAGGGTTTGCAGCTCTCTGAGCGACCAGTAAGGGACAAATCACAACTGGTCATAAAAGAGAAAGCTCTTTTTCCTTTGCGGACAGGGATTGACACATTAATTAGCAGCCCCAGAAGAAGGAAGAAGGCGAATCACGGCAAACAGGGCTGGGGAGGACCTCAAAAAACATCCAATTCAGCCCATGCTCTGGGGAAGGATGAAGCGATGGACCTTTGCACCTCCTCTGAAGGCTCCTAGCTTTCTGGAGATGCTACAGCCAGTTGATGGCTGAAATAACCCGTTCTATGTCATCCCACAAATCACACCGGCTGAACGCAGCAGATCCCTCCAGCCTTATGGGTTATCAAGAGCCATGGGAGCACTTCCACGAGACACAATGAAATCATCTCTCCCCTTACAGCATGCTGTACCGAGCTTTGCTCCAATGCCCCTGCAATGCCACAATGCTGTGTCTGATGCTGCCAGAGGCTTTTACCCCACCGACAGAGGAAAAAGCACTGCAACTTTCAACAACAGCATCTCTCCGGCTCTCTGCACAATGATGCTGCCGAAACCCGTCCCATCTCCCCGGAGGGAACACGTGGTTTTTCTTGTGTCCTCCCTCCATTGGGCTGCTTGCCAACACATCCCTCTCTGGAAATCCTCTGCCTGAGTTGCCATAGCTACTAGCCGACACCGCGACAAGCTCTGCCGCTGGGCTGAGACTGGCGCGTTCGTCCCACCGATGCACGGGGTACCTGGCAGAGGGCTGTCACCCAGCCACGGCACATCAGCCCCATGCAAACCCAACCCAGGGCTTTCCACACCTTCACAGGATCTTGCATGGGCAACCTCCAATCTCCCCTTTCTTTTCCCATCTCATACCTTCCGCACATCCATTTTATATCCAAATAACGAAAGCACAAAGCGTGGTCAAAGTCCTAGTCTGCAAACGAGCGTGCTGGCCTCCACAATCCAGCAAAGTGGAAAAATCAGAACTTTGCAGCTAATTCCCCCCTTAGTTTTAGGAACTCCACCGATAGAGAGTTTGCTCTGTTGCACTGGAAGCAAAGCGCAGCTCAAACTGCAAAAGATTTTGCAAGACACCGAGCATCCTTTCAGCCACCCGCTGAGGCTCAGGTTGAGGGAGCTCCACAGTCAAAGTGGATGTGAGAAGGGAAAGGGACCCCCCTTCACAGCGAAATGGCACCCTGAGGGCACCTACAGCCTCTCCTTGAAGGTCTCAGCCAATAAATCAACCATCAGCCCCATTGCTGCCCAAATCTGGGAACGGGACCAGCCAGGGTTCACATCCCCACCTGCGTTTCCAGCCTGTCAGAGCACGATGCACTGATTTCTTTCAGGCAAAGCTGCCTGCCCCAGAGCAGATGCGCAGCCTCCTTCAAGGTGAAAGGCAAAGCGAAATGTGGGAGGAAGCCTGAAGCTCAGCAATCAGGGCTGATCCTGAAGGATTTCCCCCTCCTACACCTGGATAACAACACCCCTTGCTGTTCACCCAGCACCCAGACACAAAATTGAGGTTTCTTTACTGCAACCCACTGGCCTGGCCAGCTCCAACATTCCCAAAGCCAAGTTTTTAGCTGGTCTAACTGGATTTCTGGAAAACCCAAACTGTCCAGCTCCCCATAAATGTATGCTTTCTAAGATGTCTGCTCATCTTTGGTTTAAAAGAAATAGATTGGATCCCCTTCTTTGGGAGACGAGCTATCTGCCCATCTTCCCTCCTACCTATGTGGCCATGATACCTTCTGTAGCTGATTTAATGGGAAGGAATCAGGAGAAAAAGGACAAAGTGGAGGAAAACATTAACTAATTCACCTAATAATTAATTTCACATAATCATCATTTAATTGACAGCTAGCCCTTACACACGGGAATCCCACAAGAAGCATGTCTCCTCGAACGCTGTGTCCTCACTCCAAGGACATTGAGGTGCTGGAGCGTGTCCAGAGAAGGGCGACGGAGCTGGTGAGGGGTCTGGAGCACAAGTCTGATGAGGAGCGGCTGAGGGAGCTGGGGGTGTTCAGTGTGGAGAAGAGGAGGCTGAGGGGAGACCTCATCGCTCTCTACAACTCCCTGAAAGGGGGTTGTGGGGAGGTGGGTGTTGGTCTCTTCTCCCAAGTGACAAGCGATAGGACAAGAGGAAATGGCCTCAAGTTGCGCCAGGGGAGGTTTAGGCTGGATATTAGGAAAAATTTCTTTACTGAGAGAGTGCTGAAACACTGGAAGAGGCTGCCCAGGGAGGTGGTGGAGTCACCATTGCTGGAGGTGTTCAAGGAACGTGTGGACGTGGCATTGTGGGACATGGTTTAGTGGGCATGGTGGGGTTGGGTTGGTGGTTGGACTTGATGATCTTACAGGTCTTTTCCAACCTTAGTGATTCTGTGATATTGTTCATACCTTCTGCAAGGGGAGCAAGACTGGGATGAACGTGGAGAAGGAAATCTGAGATATCAACAGCAGGGCATGAGCTTTCAATCCTACCGGAAAGCAGGGATCCTGCAAGAGGATGTGCTGGTCCTGCAGGCCTTTGGGGAGAGAAGGCAGATCTGATCTGGGCTTTGGGCTAAGTTAAGACCCCAGTGCTGTACCCAGCTCTCTTGGGAATAGCCCTATTGGTTTCTATGAGCAGAATAACCTTGCCCTTTGCAATGAATACATAGCTCCACTCCAAAAGGCCACTGTTTTCTTTAAACACCTTCATTTTTATTCCCCTTCTGAGCTAGATAAGCAGCAAAGCACCTGCACAGCCCCGCATGCCTTCAACCCTTTTAAAGAACAAGAAAAGAAAAGCAGCAGCCAAGCAACATTAGCGACCTTGCAAAGTATTTCAGCGAGAAATCTCTGGCCGCTTTCCAAGACGGCACCTGCAAGGTTGGGCGGATCAATGCCGTGCAAGAGCTAATTGACATGGGGAGGATGTTGCCATGCAGGAGGAAGCTGACTGCAGTCAGCGGGAATCCTAAGGATGGATGCGGAGCTGCCGGGAGCCAGCCCACGGCTCACAACAGCCTGGATTTCCTCGCCCGTACAGTGGAGATGGAGTAACCGATGGCGAAATGGTTCATTTACAGCTCTGTGTGGTGGTATTTTTAGAGTTAAAACCAGATGAATGCAAAGCCTGGTGTTAAGCAACCGTGCACGAGCCAAACAGCAAGGTTTTACAAATCTGCTGGCAGCAAGGACAAGCTGGGAGATGCTTCCACGATAATAAAATGATAAATAAAATTTCTCGCCGAGGATATTATTTTGCTCTCCTGAATTGCAGCCTGGAAGAGAGACCCTGGTGAGTCCCTGCAGATGGAGGTGGATGGGGACGCTGGGGTCCCTGGGCTGTGCCCCAACGCCAGCCCGTCCCTGCACGGGGCACACTGCTCATCGCCTGCTTGTTTTGCACCACGCAGCACCATCCCCAGCCGCACATCCCGGGCGGGCTGTGAAGCAGGAATATTTGTTTCCCTGCTCCACTGCACAGCAGTGTAAAGTGCTTTCTGAAACAAGCTGCTCCCCTAGGACCACTGGTTAAATTCCCCTCTTCAAGGTGTCTTTTTGTTTAGCTGGCATCCTCATGGATAGGGGCAGCTGCCTGAGGGCCGTATGCTCACGCCCAGGTAATTCTGCTTGTGTTACAGGAGCTGCAGTGATTTTTACCGCTGGAGCCACCCCCCTTCTTACCAGGTATGAGCAGCGCATCATTTCAGACAACCCACCCATCAGCCTGAGAACATCCCCCAAATGCACCCTCCTTTGCAAAACTGAATTACAGCTCCATCACAAATAACAACAACAACAAAAATTTAAAAAATAGGAAAAAAACCCCACCCTCCCCACTTTCTCAGCACCGTTTTGTAGTCTCAACAGCACGGCTTGCAGCCGGGTCCTCAAATCTCTCCGTATGCACACCGCGTTTGCAAAGTGCTGCGGGGTCCCTTCAGGTGAAGGCACCGTTTGAGCAAAAGGAGTTATTAATAGAAAGCAAAATGTGTTCGCTATGTAACACCTGCAATGTTGGACTTGGGGAGGAGAGACAAGTTGGAGGTTAAAGCAGTAACTTGAAGAGCTTGGTTTGTGTGGGTGCATATATCTACACATATACATAAAAAATAGAAAGGACGTTGGAAGGATATCCAGAACGCTGAGTTAAGAATCAAGAGAAATAAAACTTCCATCCTATAAAGCTTTCCTAAATCTGCCTTCTCCCTCCTGGCTGGTGCTGATGGTCATTCTAGGAGAGCATCCATGCTCTTGCCCCGGCGTGGCAAGGTTTATTTGAAGATATCAGCATTCGTGCTATGAATACATTCCGCTAAGAGTGAAGAAAAGCAAGATCGATGTAGGATAGAGTGCAGAAGTACTTAGAAAGCGAAAGCTTGTTCAGCCAGTAGGAGACAGGAAAAGCAAAGGTCATGCTCTAAATGTGAGAGAAGACAAATTTACAATGGCCGTTCGTGATTTATTTGGCAAAGGAAGGACAGGGAAAGTCCTGCTGTCTAAATTAGCTGATCCCTCTCCTCTTCTCTTTATTTATTGTTTGTGTTACAGCGGTAGCGTGAAGCCACCAAGTGAAAGTGGGGTCTGCTCTACAGCATCTACTCCGGCATCCAGGAGAAGCTGGAGGTCTAAACAGACACGGCAGTGACTGGGAGGGGAGACGGAAAGATGTTTGACATGTCCTTTGATATGATAACTGACTTAGCAGACAAAAGAAATGTGAAAATCCATCTGGTTTCAGTAAAGCATTTGATACAGGGCCACGTGGGAAATTATTAATTAAGCCAGTGAACATGAGCATCAGCAGAACGGGAAGCTGGGCGAGGGAAATGACAATGATGAGTGTTGGAAGGCTGAGCTGCAGCCTGGAAGGAGGTTAGCAGTGTTTAACATTTTTAAGGTTGACTTTGGCACAAAAAAGTAGGGCAACACTGATGAGACCTCCTAATGACACAACATTGTAGGCAGCACCAATACGAAGGAGGACCAGGATATCACAGAGGAAAAAAGGGATTGACCGTGACTGCCGTGTTGAAAATGGGATGAAAATTATTAGTACTAGCTCTCTACAATTACCTGAAAGGGGGTTGTGGTGAGGTGGGTGTTGGCCTTTTCTCCCCAGTGACTAGTGACAGGACAAGAGGAAACGGCCTCAAGTTGCACCAGGGGAGGTTTAGGCTGGATACGAGGAAAAATTTCTTTCCTGAGGGAGTGGTGAAGCATTGGAACAGGCTGCCCAGGGAGGTGGTGGAGTCACCATCCCTGGAGGTGTTCAAGGAACGTGTGGACAAGGCATTGCAGGACATGGTTTAGTGGGCATGGTGGGGTTAGTTGATGGTTGGACTTGATGGTCTTACAGGTCTTTTCCAATCTTAGTGATTCTGTGATTCTGTAAATTCTTGGCTCAGTGCTAATCACCAAGATTTTTGCTATAGGATGGGAGCTCCAGGGCTGGAACTGCCTAAGGCGGAGAACGACGTGGAGGTCCTCGTTATCAAAGGGTAAGTGAGGGATTCATAACGCATCTGTGATGCCCACAAATGTGATATGGGAGTCTCAGCAATTTGGGGACCTCATCTCCAAAGGGCAACAGTCTGCATCTGTGTTTAAGAAACAGTGATTTCATCTAGGAAGAGCTGGAGAGAAATGGTTGATACAGGGAGTAGAAAGGAGCCTAAAAAACTTTGACTTGCCAGCTACAGAGCCAAACGATGTGGGTACTGTACTTGGAGACACTCAGTAGTGACCTCCAGATAGGAGAAAAGCACTAAGTAACCCAGTGCCAACAAAACAGCAAACTATAACCTGTCCATTCATTGACTCAGACTGGAAATGAGATGATGGTTGCAAACCATGAGAGGCTGAGGTCTTGGCGCACCCTTCCAGCTGGCATCATGCAACTAAAAATTCCCTATTTCTGAGACAGAGCAAAGACTTGCAAAGACTAAATAATGGGACTTACTGGTTCAGAGGGTCCCATCCAGTCCCGTCTGCCTAAAGCTCCCTGCTGAAGTGACACAGCTGAGCAGGAGCAGAGGAAAAATTGCTCAAGTACATCAACTCCATCACCTGAATGCCACCTCCATCTCTTCCTCCTGCTCAACCCCATCCTACAACATGTACAGCCCAGCTCCAGCTTGCACACAGTCGAAGCAGCAAAATTCAGTATTGCCTACACTGCTGAGCAGCTCCCAGTTGGCTTTTGGGGCTGGATATTGTCCACCTTAATGTGATTGCAGGGAATACGTTGGCAAGTACTCCAACTTGGAGACACCACCAGTCTTTCTCAGTTGGTGGACTATATCCAGAGGAGGTCAAGACGCAGAGCGTGGCAGGACAGCCACCTGTCTGCAACACCCATCTCCATTCTCTTCGTGTCTTAGTAAATACAAGGGCTTCCTCCACGCAGTTTTTACATACTCATACGACCGGTCCTTGTGGTATCTGCAGACATTGTGTCTTCTCCTGCTGCTAAAGGTACGTATCACGTAACAGCTGAGCCAGAGCTCAGCCTTAGCCAAAGCTGCCAAACACCTCTTTGAACAGCCTTTTCTGGATGGAAGAAAACACCCTGCCCCTTCCCTTCCAGCTGAGAGCAAAACTGGATGCATTTGCCTACATGGGTTACTTTAATGGCGCTCTCATCCAAATTGGCAGTTTGTAGCTGAAACGACACTGGGAAATGATATCTGCCCAGGAATGTTCTCTGGCACTGAAGTCTGGGACAGCCCTCACTCATACTATTAAACCTCTTTAACCCCCAAACCAAGGTGGTTGCACCCAAACTGCTTGTTGGGATCAATTCTTGGCTCGTACCCACTCCCAAACCCAGCCTGGGAAGCGGGCTAGGGACTGTTTCAACACCTGAAGAATGTAGATGATCATGTTCCCATGCCCAGGAACGTGTCCTGAAATTGTTTAATTTACTAATACAGACCCAGCCTATGGATCTGAACAGAAATTTCAGAAGGCAACGGAAAATTTCCCACCAAGTTTGGCACACCTGACAGCACGAGCAGTGTTACTGAGTGTCTCACCAAGATGGGACATGTCGTCCATTGGAGATTTTCAAGAATAGGTTAGATAAAATCAACCTAGTGTGGTCTAGATATATCATCCCCTTCCCCAGAAATGGGATGTGGACCAGCTGATCTTGGGAGGTCCTTCCAGCCCTACACATCTATAACGATGGAGTATGAACCCCCTGCCCTCGTGTAGCTTGCTCCAGCCCTCCTGCGTGGACATCCCTCCCTAAATTAGCTCCTCTGTTTCTCAGAAAAACACACAGCAAGTCTCCAGCACTGACTCATTCATCTCTATAGCTACTACAAATTCTCATTTGCTCCACATCTTTCGTACCTCCAGGGCTTGAGATGAATGACAGAACATTAGCAACAGGCAATTCATTAATACTAGAGGCAGTCCAAAATTTTCCATTGAAGCCTTTCTTGTTTTGTTTCCTCTGATAGGAAAGGAAATTGGTGGGGAAAAAAAAAAAAAACAATTGCTTTGGTAACAAAAAGATCTCTTTTTGGTGAAGAACTTGAAAAGTAGGTTTCACAATATTACTTCTCTGGGGAAAATTCATCGTCTTACTAGTCATTTCCACACTCTGCAAAGGGGGTGAAATATCCCCTTTCCCTTTTATATCTTTTTTTTTCTTCAGGGAAGAAAGGTAACAAAAGGAGAAGAATGCAAGACAAAGAAGAAGGAGGAAAAAAAAACCACCCAGGAAACACCTAATTCTAGCATTTTTCCATCATTTTCAAACAAAAATGGAAAACATTCATTCCTTCTTGCGTTTTTGCCAAATGTCCTTCTAATTGTCCCACTTCCACCAGCAAATGGACACTTTATCTCCTACTCTCTCTGGTCCCAGACCCCCAGGATCAACCCCAGCCCCCTCCATCCTTCGGTGCAGCAGGGAGAAGAGCTCTGCCCATCCCTTCCAGGGGTTCAGGGGGCAAAATCTCCTCCCAAGCACCCGAGTACTGGGGTCACCAGGGTCACCTCTGTGCCCAATACAGATAAAGCCCTCAGTGATGCCACCAGATCCTCCTATGGGACACCAGATACTTGAACAAGAAAAGGCTCCATCCAGCAGCAACAGCTTTCCAAGGAGCTCCAAAGCCCCCAGGCTGGGTCCTGACCCCTAGCTAGAAGTCAGGTCAGCCACATAAACCTAGTATTCCTACCTGCTGAAGGATGCCCTGGTCCTTACTTGGTCCCTCAAGGTCCACAGGCCACCACGAGAAGCAGGACTGCAGAGGAGAGGGCGGTGAAGGGAGACTCAACCTGCCCCTGTAGCACTGCTTGGGCAGCACATGCTTTGGGGAGGGAAACTGAGGCAAGAAGCACCTCAGTGCTGGAATCTGTGTCACACCCAGTCGCAGCAGTGGCTTCCAGCACCTCGACCCCAGAAGAACAACAGTAAACAGGACAACGATGCTCTGGAGCTGTACTCTGACCCCAGCCCTGATGCACAGCAGCTCTGCCTCAGTTTCCCCACAGCCAAAGAGGAATAGCCACAGGGCACTAATCGGCAAGCAGATGCCATCACACATGACTTCATCACCTTCAAACCTACTTACTATCGATGGCTTCAAACCTGACCTTGCCATGGAAGTTCAACTTTTGGAAACCACTAGGAATGAGCACATCCTCCTACTGCTTCCCCTGGTTTGCCAAGGGAATTTATTTGGGCATAAATACGTAAATAAATCCTATATGTAAAGTAAATATTTAATAAATGTATATAAATAAACGTAAAGGCGAATAGCGCGTAAAGGCGAATAGCGCGTAAAGGCGAATAGCGCGTAAAGGCGGGCAAATAACATGAATAATATAAATAATAAATCCTATTTATTCTGGAGGATGCCTGGGCACAGGCAGTCTCTTGCAGATGTGCACAGCACTGCCATCGCTGCTCCGGCCTCGCCGAAGGCTTCTGGACTCAAACGCTAATGCAAACAAATCCTCCATCCCTCAGGCTGGGAATAGCCTCCATCCTCCGTGGCCACCGCCACCGGGCATCATCTCTGCTCTGGAGTTCGGGGCAGACCTGGGAGGAGGTCACAGGCACACGGGCTCTGCAATATTCACTTGTCTTGCTGTAAAGAGGTTAGAAAAGGGAATTCCTCCCTTTAGCATGGACTTCCCCGACGACCTTGGGCTAGCTGCTTACTCTATCCCATGTTCTGTTCCCTCACCTGGAAATAATACCCAGGGGGACAGCGCGAGTTTAAAAATCATTACTGGTGCGCTCTTTGGTTTCACCAAGGAATCGTTTCCCAGCCTGGGAGCATCACATTATGCTGATTTGCAGTGGTGGCAGAGGACTGTAAGGAAATCTCTCCCCTTGCTCTCTGCTGCTGGGGAGCCTTCACCCCTGCATAAACCCAGCAAAGGCCACGGAGGACAAGCCCCACGTGAGCCATCCTTGCTCCTCGCTGGCAAAAGGTCACTAGGAGATAATTTTGGCTGCTGGGTGGCCCAAAAGGTTGCCCAAATGGACTGTGGAGTCTCCATCCTTGGAGATGTTCAAAACCCACCCAGCAGGGACTCCTGTAAGCAGCAACGTTCTTGATAGGAATAAGGATTTGGAGAATTTGGCTTTTAAAAGGAACCCAAACAATAAACAACACTTAAAAGATGCCTAATTTGAACAGAAAATGAGAACGATTAGCCACAACATCACTCATGCATTAATGAAGAGGCGCTTACGTTCCAGGGCTGAGCGTCAGAGCAAACACTTCTCTTGCAATATGCTGCAAGAAGGAAAAAGATGGAAGTGGGAGAGCGGATGAGGACCCAAGGGGAAAGAGAAGCCCTAAGGGTGTCCCGAAAGCCAAGGAGCCCCAAGGAGGGCTGAATCCTTCTAGTTCCTCTTAGGTTTAACATCTGAGCTGACCCAACCCCTTTGCTCAGGGAGGAAACCCAGCCCAGCCTGCCCTGCTGCAAGGGCGGCCGTATGAATTTGCTGGAGCAGACTGGAGGGCCGGGAAGGTGAGCAATCCCCATTTAAATATGCAGGTAAATAAGTCTAAACATCCTTTGCACCGGTGGAAGAGAGCAACACAACAGCTCTCCAGCTCTAGGACAGCTTTCTGCTTTAGTCCAGCACGAGCCCAGACTTTGCAAGATGACCAGACAAAAAGCTGAGTCAAAAATCACAGCTGGCCAAAAGGGATTAAAGGACTGTGCCACTTCTGGGAAACCCTTTCCCCACACCCTCCAAAAATCCCTGGCCATTTTCTCGCATCTCAGCCGACCACCGCCACACCTGGATGCACCCGAACCCGCAGCATCACTCGCATCCCCAGCAAGAGCCAGAGCCGACACTGAACTACGGTGAAAAAAAAATCAAAATCTCACTGCTTGAACCGTTTCCCACCCGGGGACACGGGAAAGGAGATGATTGCCCGCTCTGTGGTGCCACACAGTCACCAGTGGGACGGAGGAGTCAAATCCCAGCTTCATTTTAAATCTGCTTGAATCTACTCCCCGTTTGGTGGCAGGGTGTCACCTCGAAATCTCCCTAGGGAAGAAAATCACTCATTCAAAGGCATAAACACCTTGGCATTTGCGTGGGGACGGGGAGAAGGAAAAAGGCTGCGATTACACTTTTGTCACGACAAACCCCAGCTTTGCTCCCTGCCACCTCCACCCCGGCCTCGGTGGGCTCTGCCAAAGAAAGCTCTGGAAAACACAATCGCAGCAAACCCTCCTCGCAAACGTAGGCGCAGGGCAGCCACCCCATCGCTTTTGGTTTGCATTCCCACCGCATCCAACCCCTTCACCCGGAGCGAAACAACAACGGCGTCTCGCGGCGAAGAGTTTCGCGCTCCGAATCGCAAAGGAGGGTCTCTTCTTGGGGTGAAATCAGGGCACCCCTTTCTAGCCCGGGGTGGGGGGGACGCAGAGGGATGCGCTGCGTTAAACATGGCAGCATCCGAAGGCTGCCCCACCCAAGCGGCCTAGGACGCGCGTCACCCGCATCCCGCCGCGTCCCCGGGACGCTTTGTCTCGGAGATGCTGCCGGCCTGGGATGCTGCGTGGGATCCTCTCGCGCGTGGGGTACCCCACTCGCGCGTGGGGGGACCCCCCGCGGGATGCAGGGATGCTGTGGGGATGCTGGTCCTGCGGCTTGGCCGCACCACGGCAGCCGGGGACGGGCTCGGGAAGGACCCGCGGCCACTTGCGCATCCCGGGGAAGCCACCCTGCCACCAAAGCCAGGGCGGTGGGTGCCTCCCAATTTTGGGCTGCAAAGCGGGGGGGCTGGGGGGGGGGGCACGACACCCCCAACCTGCTCCAAACCCACCCAAAGCACCCGTGGAGTCACCGCCTGCACAACAGCTCCCCACGCCCCATCAACGACACCCAGAGGGGTGGGGAATCTTAAGGACCCCCCCATCGGGCGGGAGAGCAGCAAACCCCCCCGAAACGCTTCGGAGCTGCGTTCAACCCCCCCGGGGTGGGACGTGTCCCCCGGGGATGGGCGAGGGGGGGAGCGGGGAAGGGCTGGCGAGGAGCCGGCGGGTCGGGGGGCCGGAGGGGGGGGGTCCCTCACCTGTAGGACGAGCTGACCCCCGCCGCCACCTCCTCCTTGATCTGCCTGTTGAGGGCATCGGCGGCCGCCCGGCCCCTGCCCGCGTCCGGCGGCTGTCCCCCCGCCTCCTCCGCCTTCTTCCGCCCCTTCTCCCGGCCGTCCCCGGTCCGCGCCGCCTTGGGATGCTCATCCTCCGCCTCGGGGTCTTCCTCCTTCTTCTCGGGCCCGGGCAGCACCTTCCGCCGCTTCTCCTGAGCCGCTTTCTCCGGGGAAGCGCGGTCCGGGGCCAGGACGGGGGAAGGGCCGGGTTTGGGGATCCAGGGGTGGTCCCCCCGCTTGGGGATGGGCCAGGCACGGAAATCCTTCTGGTACTGCGTCTCCTTCTCGAAGGGGGTATCCGAGGGCTGGTACTCGCTCTTGGGTTTGCAGCTGGGCTCCGGGCGCTGCACCTTCCAGGGCTTGTAGTCGTGTCGCATCACCGAATCGGCCGGGGGAGAGGCGTGGGGGGCCGGGCCGGGTCGGGTAGGACCGGGAGCCGGCTCCCCCCCCCCCGCCGCCGCCGCCGCCTCGCCGCCCGGTTGGGTATCGATGGGGGCGGCGGGGCGCGGGGGGGGCGCGGGGGGATGCTCGGTGGCCTCCGAGTATTTGGTGAAAACGAGAGGGACGGCGATGTCCGCCTTATCCAGCTGGTTCCAGAAGCGAGCGATGCAGCAAGCGCGGGTGATGCAGGGCCACGCCATGGCGGCCCCGCGCAAGGAGCGCACCCGCTCCGCGCCGCACCGGCACCCGCCGCCGCACGCCGGGAGGGAGGGGCCGGCGCGGAGCGGGGCCCCGCCCCGAGGGGCGTGGCCTCGCAGGGGGGCGGGGCTTGCCTGGGGCGGGGCGGGGGGGGCGAGTGGCGCACACGCGTGTATGTGTACGCGCGCCCCCGCGCAGGCGGGTACACGGGTGGGCCGGGAGCCCGCGCGCACCTGCACGCGCGTGCGAGACACGGCCGCGCACGGGCGCACACGCGTGCGCGGCCACACACGGAGGCGCACACCCACGCGGGACACGGCTATGCACGCGCACACATGTGCACGGTCACACACAGAGGTGCACACCCACGCGGGACACGCCCATGCACGCACGCACACATGTGCACGGTCACAGAAAGAGGCACACACCCACGCAGGACACGGCCATGCATGTGTGCACACGTGTGCGCGGTCACACACAGAGGGACACACCCATGCACACACACGTGCACGGTCACACACAGAGGGGCACACCCACGCAGGACACACCCATGCACACACGCACACATGTGCGCGGTCACAGAGAGAGGCACACACCCACGCAGGACACGGCCATGCATGCGTGCACACGCGTGCGCGGTCACACACGGAGGCGCACATCCATGCAAGACACGCCCATGCACGCACGCACACGCATGCACGGTCACACACAGAGGGGTACACCCACACAAGACACGGCCACGCACACACGTGACAGTCACACACAGAGGCGCACACCCACGCAGGACACGGCCATGCACGCGTGCACATGTGCACGGTAACGCACACGGGTGCACACCCACACAAGACACGGCCATGCACACGCACACACGCATGCACGGTCACACACAGAGGCACACACCCACACAGGACACAGCCATGCACACGCATGCACAATAACACATGTGCACCCACATGCGGATATGCGCTGTATGCACACACATGTGCAATGACATGCATGCACACAGATACGTGCGCACGCACACACATGCACAGGCACGTGCAGATGCATGCATGCAGACATACATGCACACAAATGCATGCTAGCACACGTGGGCATGTGTCCACACACACATATGTGCACACACATTCACATGCATGCACACTCAAGGTGCACACGCACCTGCATGTGGCTACGCATACATGCATGCGCACACACCTGCACAAGCACGCGTGTACATGGTCACACACACATATCTACACATATATATGCAATACACACGCAAAGGCATACGTGAACAGACACTCATGCGTGCACATATGTGCGCATGCACGTTCACATACACATATGCACACTCACCCCTGCACACACATGTGCATACACATGAATGCAAACACACATGCAAGACACATCTGCATGCACACACCCGCACACGTATGTGTGCACATGCACACATGTATGCACTCACACAGGTACACACACCACACATGCATGCACACACATTTGCACACAGACACATGCGCATACACAAACACACATGGACAAACTTATGTTCACACATGCACACACGCACATATGTGTACATGCATATGCACACTCACACTTGTACACACACCTGCACACAGACATGCACACATATGCATGCATACATACATGCACATGCAAACACATGCATGTAAAGCTCACACCTGTACACACATGCACAAATGTATGCACACAGTCATAAAAATGCACCCACGTGTGCATATGTGCACAGACACATGCATGCACATATGCAAGCACACATGTGTGCACAGATGCACGCACGCAGACATGCACACAGACATAAATATGAGCACATGCACACATATGAACACATGCACACACATGAACACATGCACAACTGGACATGGCCATCCACACACACAGATGCACACAGAGTTGTGCTCAGACTTGCACACACATGCACACACTGCATATGCACACGTGCAAACACACAGGCATGTATGCACGTGCATGTGCACACATCTGCATGCACACACACCTGTGCACACACCTGCACACATGTGCACATGCACACACATATGTCCAATCACATATGCACACAAATGTGCGTACGCAAGCACACACATGCTGCACATATGCATATGAACATATGAACATAGGCACACATGCGCACATATGCATGCATATGTATGCCCCCACATGCATGCATGCATGCACACACATGTGCACACATACACACACAAGACGCGCATGCACATACATGGATACATACACACACATGCACATCTATATGCACAAATGTGGGCACACATATGAATGCAAATGTATGCACGCAACTGCACACACATGCACATGTGCATGCACACACATGCAAGCAAAGCTGCATACCTTCACACTCATGCATGGGCAATCACCTGCACACACAGATTCATGCACACACATGCACACACATGTGCAGACACACACACTAATATGTTCACACACATTTGCGCACACATGCACTCACACGTGCAAATGGGAACACAAGCAGGCACGTTGACACATATTCACGTGTACACCTGCACACACACATGTGACATACACATGCATACACGGAGACACTCATGTGCGTGCACAAACACACACTTGTGCATGCACACACACACGTGCACCCCCCCGCATACAGATGTGTCCTCAGATACACAGACATACAGACACACGCACACACATACTTGCGCAGATGGACACACATGCACACATACTTGCACACGTGTATGTGTACACGTGTGTGCACACATACATTCTTGCATGCACCCTCCATCTTTCCATCCCTCCATGCATCTATCCCTCCATCTTTACGTCCCTCCATCCCTACATCCCTCCATTCCTCCATCCTCCATCCCTCCATCTTTCTGTCCCTCCATCCCTCCATCCCTCCAACCTCCATCCCTCCATACCTCCATTCCTCCATCCTCCCTCCCTCCATCCTCCATCTCTCCATCCCTCCATCCCTCCATCCTCTATCTCCATCCCTCCATCTCTCCATCCTTCCATCTCTCCATTCCTCCATCTCTCCATCTCCCTGTCCCTCCATTCCTCCATCCTCCATTCCTCCATCCTCCATTCCTCCATCCTCTATCTCTCCATCCCTCCACCTCTCCATCCCTCCATCCCTCCATCTTCTATCTCTCCATCCCTCCACCCCTCCATTCCTCCATCCTTCCATCTCTCCATCTCTCTATCTCTCTGTTGCTCCATCCCTCCATCCTCCATCTCTCTGTCCCTCCATCCCTCCACCCCTCCATGCCTCCATCCTCCATTCCTCCATCCTCCATCCCT
Source organism: Gavia stellata (assembly GCF_030936135.1). NCBI lineage: Eukaryota > Metazoa > Chordata > Aves > Gaviiformes > Gaviidae > Gavia > Gavia stellata. The sequence goes on from NC_082594.1 coordinate 2,916,386, forward strand.
CCATCCTCTATCTCTCCATCCCTCCATCCCTCCACCTCTCCATCCCTCCATCCCTCCATCTTCTATCTCTCCATCCCTCCACCCCTCCATTCCTCCATCCTTCCATCTCTCCATCTCTCTATCTCTCTGTTGCTCCATCCCTCCATCCTCCATCTCTCTGTCCCTCCATCCCTCCACCCCTCCATGCCTCCATCCTCCATTCCTCCATCCTCCATCCCTCCATCCTCTATCTCTCCATCCCTCCATCCTTCCATCTCTCCATCCCTCCATCCCTCCATCTCTCCATCTCTCCATCCCTCCATCCCTCCATCTCTCCATCCCTTCATCCCTCCATCCTCCATCCCTCCATCTCTCCACCCCTCCATCTCTCCATCCCTCCATCCCTCCATCTCTCCATCCTTCCACCCCTCCATCTCTCCATCCCTCCATCCCTCCATCCTCCATCCCTCCCTCTCTGCCTGCATCTTTATTCCCTGAACCCAATAAAGTCCATTTTCAGCCCAACCGCACCCCCCTTCTGCTGTAACCACATGAAGACCCCAGAGTTGACACCGGCGGGTGTTTATCAGCATGGCTGCACCGCCAGCATTTCCATCGGGAACAGAACTCCAGTGAAACGGGTCATCCCGCTGCCTCTGACATCCGCGCACTCCAGTACTGAAGAGTCGGACGAGAAAATACGACGAGAAAAAACAATTCCCGCAGGGCAGCGACTGCAGCTGCTGGGGGTGCAGTGAAAAGCAGGATTACTCCTGCCGGGATTGTTTCTTTAATCCAATGCTTTGCATCCCCTGACTGACTCTTGGGCCCTGACGTCGGGGTTTTTTCACTTGTCTTTGCCTTGATTTGCTTAATTTCCTTCTTACCTATAGGTAAATTGTGGAAACCAATTTTACAGATGGGATTGGAGCCTGCACTGGTAGGGATGGTTGAATGAAAGAGCTGCCTTTGGGAAAAAAATGAATAAATTACAGCTAGAGGTGTCTGTACACAGGCATTGCTTTGTCCACAAGAATTGTATCCTCGTCCCGGCTATCGCATCCAGTGCAATTAAAAGGGGTGATTATAATTAAAGATTTAGGAAGCTCCTGAGCATCTCCCAGGTTGGGACAGAGCCACGGTTTTCTGGGGCATCAATGCATGGTGTATTGCTTTTGTAAGTACGGTGGGTGCTCCTTTGCACCCGTGACAGAAGTGCTAATCAAGCTTTAGGCTCATTTTTACCTTTAAAACTGGTATTATAAAGGCTCACGGCTCTTGCTGCACTGCACTTGCCTTTTGCAGAAGATGAAACCATTGGCTCATCCAGGTCATGCAGCAAAGGTGGGACACTCGTCCCGAAACTGCTGCTGCCAGACCCCAGCCCTGTGTTTCCACGCACGCTGCTTTCCGCACAGGATGATGGCAAACAGCTTTTTGCAGCCGATGGCCCTTGGAAATAAAAAAATATGTATATATGGGAAAAGCAACAAGGAAAACTGGAAAGGCATCACCCCATGATGGGGACCCAAGGTCTGCGAGGAAGATCAGAAGATTGCAACGGGATCAAGCTTGTCGGCTGTTGAACCTCAAGGATGCGCTTATTTTTAAATACTCTCTGTAATTTAATTTATCTCAAAGCTGCTACAGTGATTTTTGAGGGTGTAAAACTCATCTTGGTCTGAGAACTGCCAATGTGTTGCCCAATTAATTGCCCTTCGTTTAATGGAGAGGTAATATATTAATGTGTTCCTGGTGGGTGCAAGCCCATTGCAACAGCACCCGTGTTGGAGCTAAGGGGTGTCCCAGCTCTGCACCCAGCAGTCCTTTCCCACTGGGCTTTGCACAGCACCTTGCACCCATTGGGGGATTGGGGATTTGCACGTGCATGAAGCAATTTTGAACCTCTCTCTGAGCTTCCCTCATCTGCAACGAGCCTGGGCTCATCTCACACGAAAACACCACCCGTCTTTTTTACTTTGTAAGAAAAGACATGGGCAAAACTGCTCTGGGAAGTTTTGCAGCGTCAGGAGACTCTTTGCAGCTCTGCAGATACCAGACCAACCTGGATGGAGTTAGAAGCTGCAGAATAAAAAAAAATTGCTTAGCGTCTCCTGCAGTGAAATATATAGTTAGATATAAATCCTGAAGCATGGCCGCTCATTCACTTTCAGGAATCAGCTATGGAAATAATTTAATCGCTTACGTCAGGTAAAATCCATTAGCTCTAATCAGCTGAATTGATTTGCTGGCTGCAAACCTCTCTCAGAGAGGATGGGAGTTAAAGAAATAAAAATGCCTCTGTGTTTAAATTACAGCTGCTGTGCAGGAAGCAGGAATAGCTTTCTCCTTCTCCAGCTTCTTCTGGGAAAAGGTCATGACCGAGTGTGACGCCACATGGTGCAACGTTGGTCTTGGGGATGGCCAAGGACCATCCCTAAGATGATCCCCAAGAGACAATGCTCTCTACAATTACCTGAAAGGGGGTTGTGGTGAGGTGGGTGTTGGTCTCTTCTCCCAAGTGACTAGTGACAGGACAAGAGGAAATGGCCTCAAGTTGCACCAGGGGAGGTTCAGGCTGGATATTAGGAAAAATTTCTTTCCTGAGAGAGTGGTGAAGCACTGGCAGAGGCTGCCCAGGGAGGTGGTGGAGTCACCATCCCTGGAGGTGTTCAAGGAACGTGTGGACGTGGCACTGTGGGACATGGTTTAGTGGGCATGGTGGTGTTGGGTTGGTGGTTGGACTTGATGATCTTACAGGTTTTTTCCAACCTTAGCGATTCTGTGATTCTGTGAAGGACACGGGTGTCACTCAGTATGGGACTGTGCCAGTCTGGGGCTCCATCCTGCCCAAAAGCTTGCATGATGCAAAGGGCACTATGGTGGGGTGCAAAGCAGAGCAAGCCCCATATTTTGCAGCATCCAAAATCAGCATTGACTTTGGGTAGACCCTAGGCAGTGGTTCCTGTTCCCATCCATGCTGGGATCCCCCGGTGTGGAGGCAGGGAATAGCTCCAAGCATTCTCCGTGCAATGATAACAGGGATGTTTTGGGAGCTGATTAATGGGGGACCTGGTGAATCTTCTTCTCCTGGCATCCTCAGATGAAGCCAGGATGCCTTTCAGTCAAACTTAAACTACTGGAGACCATCCTGGGGCAGGTTTGATAGTCTCTCCTGCGTTTCGTGATGACATGAAGAGCATGCTCACTGGCTAGACAATGCTGGCAGATGCTGCCACTGTAAGAGCTTGCCCAGATTTATGTTTTCCTCTGCTGGACCTGATGATGAAGAGGAATCGGTTTGTTGTCTCGGATCACCAGTTGACATCTCATCACATGCTGGCTGTACGTGTTTCCCCTCCCCGCCCCGTATATACGTATCCACCAATTTTTGTAGGAAATAATGTTATGGCATTATAGGAACAGTGCAGCAAAGCTCAGTGCAAGACCTTATAGGAGGTGAAGTTGGTTTTATTTAGAAAAAAAAAATATATATACAGTGCTAGACATCTCAAAGGGAGGCAACTGGCTCCTGGCTAATCACCGACCTCCCCGCAAGTGTGAGAGAAAGGGCATGGCAGTTCATCTCATTGCTCACAGTTCACCACCCACAAGAGCTGTAATGAAGTGAAAATGAAAAAAAAAATCATAACAAGGTGGGGCTGCTATAAGCCCCGTATCTCCTTACAAGTCTTTCTCCTCCATTATAGAGGGACCATGCACATCAGCTTCATGAGCTAAAGGTAGGTGAGACTCCAGCTCCAAAGCTGGATGAGGATCACAGCAGGAGAACCCCCAGTGGAGTGTGTTCAACCCAACACCACCTCAGTTAGATGTAGGAAAGCACTATTTATATTTACCTTTAACGACACTTCTGCCTCTGTGTCCCTGCCATGGCAGGGTTTGTCCCAGGCACTCACAGAGCTTTGCAGGTGCTATCTCTGTACCAGTGACGCTTGTGTGAATCGCTCCTGTCCCCAGCATGTATCACCGAGGACAACGGAAGATGACAACACTGCGGGTGGCAAGGTACAGAGGATTTTTAGTGGCCTCTCACATCTTAAATCATTTTATAATCACACACGACTGCTGGAAATGAGGATCTGCCTGGGGTGTTCTTGTTTTCCTTGTCAGCTTTGTTCATGATTCATATATGTTGAGAGGGTGCCTCAAGGCCAAATGGGATGGAAGCCAAAGAAAATCCATATCGGAGTGCTGCATAAAGAGAATATTTCAAGTGCATGAAAAGGAGAACTTGACTGATAATTCAAGTGCTCAAAAGGACATGAAATTCTGTAATGAACATCACTGGTGTAACACAGCCAGATTTCAGAAGTGCTTTTGCAACAGGTAGAAAACGCAGTAAAATCTGAAAGACTGTATTTTGAAAGAATTTGCATTAAAAATAATCACAGTAGGTAGAAGTGGTCTTCTCTCACACGTACTCTTTTACCCAGAGCTGGGGACAGACAAAGATCGAGCTTGGTGCCATGGTATCACATAGGTTTGGTGTGATGGGACGATCCCCAGCAAGGAGGACCTCACAGGGGAGATACACTTAAATTTGCTGGTGGAATGATGGGCCAGGGAGGAATGGGACTCAGAGAAACCACTCGACAACTACCAGAAAGATACCTTCAGTTTCCTTCTGATAATTTTGCCCACTGGAGGGGAAATTTGGTTGGTGGGAAGCTCTAGTACATGTGAATGACTGAGAGGCTTTAGAGAAAAAAAGAGTTATCTATGATTAGAAGAGAGGAGCAGTGATCTGGAGAGAGCTTCTAGCTCATCTGCTGGGGCACCAAGTCCCCTAGGGTCTATGTGTGGTGGGGCTTCAACAAGGGGCTCAACAAGGAGTCATGACCAGCTTCTCCTGGCAGGGCAAAGCAGGACAGCTACGCAGTGCCCTGGTTTCCCCTACATGCCACTGTGTTGTCCCTTGCACGCGTCCCTTCAGGTCCTCCGTGTTAGGCTTTCTCAGCCCTGATCCTGGAGCGTGACCAGGTCTCCATGTGCAACCTGCCCCACTCATGAAGTCTCGTGGGCGCGCCCCACTGTGCTGATTGCAAAGCTTGATGACTTGCAAAGCTTGATGACTTGCAAAGCCTACAGCTTGGTGAGTCAGAGCTTTATGGGTTCCTCCTCATACTCAGAGATGGACATTGATCAACTGAGTCTCAAGGGCCACTGATAAAGCGATTACAGAGGACGATCTATTGAGGGATTAAAGGAACTTAATGTTCCCAGGCTAAACGCAAGCCACAGGAGATTGGATAAATGACTATAAATACCCAAGAAGAAAAAAGCCAAGGAGAATGTAGTTGGAGGTATATCAGGGGCCACATCTGTGCGAGTGCCTGAGCATGTTAGGAAATAAGGAGAAATGCTGAGAAACTTACAAGAAATTGAGAAAAATGAGGTTTAAAAGCCATAGAGGTGAGAATTAGGCAATAAAGGTAAATTAAGCAGCAGTAAAATTTCCCAGGAGGTGCTAATGTGGGGCTTGTAGGGATTGCTAGCAATCAGTGCTGGGTGGTCCCAGAGGTCCCTGCTATGACTGCAATCACAGCTCAGTGATGACCTCTCTCTGATGCTCCCAAGGAGAGCATCCACCCTAGCCTTCCCACAACTGAAACCCAAGCCAGCAAAGAGAACAAGAGAAGGAAAATGTAAAAGTGACCCAAGAAATATGAGGCTGCAGGAGAAATTAGATGGGCCTTTTGGTGGGTAGGTCCTGTCATGAAAAGGTTCATCTAAGGGCCAATGAAGTTTTCTCCACTGTTATCATTGCTCTCAAATAGCAACTCATCACCTGTGTCCAGAGAGGGAGAGGTTGAATGACTTGCTGAAAGTTACACAGAAAGCCTGGGAATAAATGTGTATCTTCTCATTTCCCAGTAGAAATCCTTCCCATCCCATATAATCACTTCCCCCTAGAGCAGGGAGGATGGGGATTGTGATGCTACAAGGACAGACGTGATGTAAAGTGGCTCCTTTCTAGAAGAAGGACACTGCAAGGTGTGGTGGTCCCCCACAGGTGCAGTAGGATGACTCTTCACCTCTCCATTTCCAGCCCAGACCTGTGTGAAGTTGTTCGAAAGCTAAATTCCTCCTTCCTAGTTTGACCTGATGGGTTTTATACCAGCCTACCTCCATCACGACGTTGGGTTTTGGTTTTGGTTATATTTCTTTCCAGTCGTCAAAGATGATCCCATGGCTATTAAGAGCTGTGAAGGATGTTCCAACAATAGCAAGACCCTTTAGTAAGGATGGTCTTGACCACCATGAGACCAGGACCCACCTGCAAAGCAGTGCCAGAGCTGATGGATGCATCTTTTTGGACAATCACCCACATCTGCAGTTCCCTTGCCAGAATGTAGACAGTGGCAGGAAGAAAGAGCAAGAGGAAAGGGAGAGAGCAGGACAATGTGACTGGCAAAAAGCAAGGTGAGACCTTTCTGCAGAGACATGAGTATCTGTCTGAGGCTTGGGTGCAGTCTGAAGTGCTAAGCTGGGCCAAAATAGGCCTTTCAAATTCCCGCTCCTCAACCCCTCCTGCTAGGTTCAAGTTTTCCTTGGAGAGATCCCAACACTTGCAGAGACCAGTTTGCCTCTTTCTGAGTTAGACAGCTGAAATAAGTTAGATAAATTCACTGTGGAGGTTTGTGTTCCCTGCTGCGACTCTGCAGGGATCCTGGGCTACGCAGCTTGGACTTCAGCATCGAACATTTAGATGCTGAAAGCCAGGTGAGATCATACAGTGAGTTTGGATGGAAGGGGTCTCTGGGGTCTCTGCTCCAATCCCCTGGTCAAAGCAAGGCCGACAAGATCAGGTTGCTCACTGTCACATCCAGATGAGGTTTGACTGTCTCCAAGGATGGAGATTCACACCTGCCCTCAGGCTCCTGTTCCAGTGTTTGACCACCCTCACAGGGAAAACATGCTTCCTTCTATCTTATAAGAATTTCTTTTGTCCTAGTTTGGGCTGTCATCTCTCGTCCCATCACTGGGCACCCCTGAGGAAAGCCCATCTCTGTCTTCTCTCCACCACCCCAGCCAGGAATCACAGAATCACAGAATCACTAAGGTTGGAAAAGACCTGTAAGATCATCAAGTCCAACCACTGCAGACAGTTGTATAAACCCTCTTTGCCATCACTCCCACTACACACACCCCGGTCTCAGCCTCTCCTTGCACAGCCCAAGCTCCAGCCCTGACCAGCTTTGTGGCCGCGCTGGGCTCACTCCCATCTGTCATGTTCTGCCTGATACTGAGGAGCCCAAACTGGATCCAGTGCTCAGAGAGGGGGAGGAATCACTGCCCTGGCCGTACTGTGGGCATCAGTAAGGCGTGGGTGAAAGCAAGCCCTTTCCCAAGCCTGGGAGACCCACAAAGTTCTCAAGGACAAGAAATATGTTGACCATGGTTGCTTTCTTCATAATTTCCAATGTATCGGAGGAGGCTGATAGGGGCCCTGAACGCTTTCCAGGGGTGTGGAAGGAGCAGCCTGGGGGCTGGATAGGGTCTGTAGAGCCTGAATGGCTTCAGGTTATCTGGCAGCACTCAGTTTTACCTCTTGATTCAACTATCTGTTGGCAACCAAGACCGACACATGCATAAGGCCGACCTGGCTATCAGGACGTAGGCTGTAGAGATCGGGGCTCAGTATTTAGGCATGTCACCTACTGCTTAGCTAGTTTAGTACTTCAGAGACGCAGCTCTGCTCTTCCCTAAAACAAGCCACAGATTTTATTTTATCTACACAGAGCAAGGAGATGCATCTCTCTTGGCTCCTCCTGACTGTCTGGAAATCTCTGATCCCTCTTTAATTTAAACAGAAGATTTCAAAGCCCTCCATACGTAGGCATTTTTGTCTCCTGATTTAAGGAAGTAGAAAGATAAAAAGCAAATGACATATCCACAGCAAAGCAGGACATAAATATTTATTACCCAGCGGAGCCTTGGTCAGCTCTTCCAAGGACCCAACTCATTCATAACAAATCCAGAACATTGGTCTTTCCTTGTCGTAATAAACACAAGCAAAGAGCTGGGACTCATTGCAATACAACTGCTTGGAGAACCAGTGATACAACAGCTTGATACAACCTTGAAACTTCTGGGAGCAGAAAACACTTCCCACATGTCTGTGTGTTCCCAGGGCTCAGGTGTGACCCTTTGCACTAGCAAGAACCAAAAGAGCTTGCCATCATGGCGAGGACAAGACTGCAGGATGGAAACCACCTCCCCAAAACACCATCTGTGGACCAGGGATTTCCCTGCAAGGACTTTCCCCTCCTTGGTCCCCCCATGCACCTCCCCAACCAGACACTGGTTGTCAGACACTGGAACGGACTGCCCAAGGAGGTGGTGGAGTCACCATCCCTGGAGGTATTTAAAAGACGTGTGGATGAGGCACTTGGGGACATGGTTTAGTGGTGGACTTGGCAGGGTTAGGTCAACGGTTGGACTTGATGATCTTAAAGGTCTTTTCCAACCTAAACGATTCTGTGATTTGATTCTAACCATGCCAGGGGTTGCACAGCCCAGGAAGACCAAGAGCCCTGGACCTGCAGATCTCCCCACAGCATTTTGGAAATCGCTGGTGGTTTCTCACCAGGAAACATCTCGTCTCCAGGCAACAGAGCCGAAAGAGTTAAAATCCTCCTTTGCTTTCTCAAAGCAGACAGGGTGCCGACATTTGCAGCAGAAGACAAAGGACTGGGAGAGATGCAAGGGAGATTTAAGCCAGTCTCAGCTCAATTAAAGCAACCGGTGTCTTTAGGAAAAGAGCCCTTGGGGTTTCACCAGAGCCCTGTTGTTCCTAGTGACTCTGGAAAATGGAGCCTAACAGATGTAAATTCCTCATAGCCTGGTGTCTTCCTAGGGCCGGACAAAGAGGAGGGATTGTTTTTCAGCTAACACCTCTGATTTTCTTTTACCAAGGGTTGTTTTTAGTTTTGTTCTGTAATTCTTGGCCAAGGTGAGCTTGGGGATTTGAAATGCTCCTTAGACAAGCAAGCGACGCCTTTGTATGCACGCCGGTGCTTTAGCAGTAGATCGGCTTATTGTTTAATTCAGTCTGTTAGCGGTATTATTCTGTATCCTGGTTACAACGAGACCCTTGGTTTTCTCAGACCTCTCATGAGAGGATTTCTTTGTTTACCTGAGCGGTTTGTCAGTTCCCTCAGGATTTTTTTTCCCAAATTTCTGAATTTTTTTCCATCCAGAAAATTGCAGCTCTTAACATGTGACTAGGCAGAGATTCAGACTGTTCACCTGCTTGGAGGTAAAAATGCAAAAGGGAGGTACTATTTCCTTTCTCATACACCCACATAAACATGTGCAAGGATGCACATGGGCACTTGTCTGCCCCATGCATCCATCCATCCATCCATCTCCTGGCAGAGGCATGAGCTTGCTTGCATACCCCTGTGCCGGGCAGCGAAACACCCTTGCGTTGTTTGCCCACCTCCTTGGCTGAGGCTGAAACCCATCCACAACATATCACTTCCAAATACAGGTGACCTGCCAGTGCCTTGTCCCTTCTGCTTGTCCCTTCCTGCCATGCACAGGGTGGTTTGTAGGGGAATGGGGAAAATAAAGCCTGGCTCACACGCACAAATGCCTCATCCTCTCTGCGAACATCCAACTATTGCAAAATTTGAGAGGTAAAGGCGCTTGAAGGCAGGATTGGGTCCTGAAGGGAGTTTACTACCCAGATTTCGGTGGTAAAACCATGAAACCTTCACTGTCTAACCACACGGTGAGTCACACTGGCATAAAGTTGGTGACACCTCCCGGCAGTGTCCCTCTCCTCCCCATACGGGAGGGTGGCTGCGGGCAGCCACCACCGCCACTGTACATTGCACAATCCCCTATACTGTAAGACTGGGTAAATATTGACGGGCGACTTTGCACTTTGCATTCGCCACTTGTGGAGCTTCCTTCTCCTTTCGAGACGCGCATGCAGAGCCCAAGATGAAGATTGAGTTTGCTCCGCTCTCCGTGCCACTGCGGAGAAGGCTTCAGACGGCATCGGTGGTTCAATGGGTCTTCAGCTTCCTATGTCTGGGTAAGAGACATCTCCTTTTCCTTCTCCGAGAAGTCAGAGCAGCTTTTGCCCCAACCCCTTCTCTCCCCGACCCCAAGGAAGACCTGGGACTGAAGGTTTGGGACTAAAGGGAAGTGGCATTAAAGGCATCTTCTGGGAGCCTGCGGTGAATCCCAGGCCGTGTTAGGACAAGCGATTAGCAGCAGACGTTTCATTCGCATGTCTCTGTTTGTCTTACTGCAGGAAGAGCAGCGTGGGAGGCTCTGTCTCACTAAAGCAGTTCTTTTTTTTCCTTTTTTTTTCCTTTGGTTTCTTCTCGCCACCCGATCTGAACACGGTGGCACTAGGGAATTGCACGGCTGCGTGCCTGTGCATGGGAACATCTACGGGTCTTACACAGCAGCTAAACCCATGTGGGGTTTCAGTTTCTCCTGCTCTTTAGTTTTAGTGTTTTCCTGGTCTAAGGTGCTGCCCTGCCTAGTGTTAGTCATGAGAAATGGTCGTCCCATGCCTGAGGGATGGTACAATGGGAAGAGCATGAGGGACTCTGATTTGCAACCCTGGAAACAGACACCTCACTTTATGCAGATGCCCCTGCACCACACAAAAGAGTATTTTTACAGGAAAACTCAAGCAGGTTGGGGAAGAGACACATCAGCAAACTGGGACCCTGACCAGCTCACTACTGTGTGGAGGGCATCAGGTGCTGATGGAAATGAGACACATGCAGTTTTGGATAGGATGCACTAGGAAATAAGGAAATGGGAGACCCAGAGCCGGATTATCAGAGAGTGCAAACTGTCTGGGGCGATTTGCAGCCCATCAGGAGCCAAGCTGCAAGGTGACATCCTAGAGTTTGCTATTGTCATGCCAATTCTTAATCTCAGATGCGATCTGGGTAAAGCTTCTGCTTTATTGTGGCAGGATAGTTGTTGACTAGTCCCAATACACAGCAGCAGCAGATCTTTGTGTATATATGGGTCCTGGCACACAAGCATCTCCGAAACAATACCTGCAAAGAAAGCATAGGCTGTGCTTCAGAGCCTCATTAAGTTTCTGAGATGCCTCCATCCAAACTCTGCTACAGACCTGGGGCTGAATGGCCACTTCTGCACCAGTATCTGGTGGACTGGAGCACTGGGCCATACTGGTCCAGATGGTGTAGCTGTCTGGATGCTTCTTGGCATAGGTTTGGCCCTTGCTAAGTAACACTCTGTCAAACCATATGTTGGCACTGTCTGGACAATGGCAAAGGCCAGGGATCATTGCTGGTAGCCAGGATGGGTGAGGCTGCCCTTTACTGGAAGAGAATTAGCATCATGGACATGACTGGGCAATGCTGTTCACCCACTGGGTCAGCAAACAGGTCCTGAAGAGCTGCTTTGGAGAGGTGTAACCAGTGTGGCCCCTTGTGTTGCTCTGGGACAAACCTGAGGACATCCCTCTCCAGATGGAGGGGAAATCCCGGTGTGACAGTGGTGGCACAGCCAGCTGAGCTGCGCAAAGCATGGTTATGGCATGGCAGAGTGCAGGGCGCGTGGTGCCATCCCGTTCTTGTGTTATAAACCTTGGGTTCTTCCAGTGCAGAAGAGATCCCAGCTGTGATCAACCTTTCCCTGCACACTGGAGACCACCTTGCCGGAGGAGACATAGGCTTTGTTAACAGGGGAGGGGAGATCTGGCAAAAGCCATGCAGCTCTGCACCCATCTGACCAGAATGGGACATTCTGGGGTGCTCTGTAGCTCCATCCTTGCTCCTGTGCCTGATTTTCCTTCCATGGTGGCTGGATGGGATGGGACGTAGTAGAGATGTGGCTGCGACATTAACAAGGGATACAACAACACATCCCCATTCCCAGCATGCATGCAGCTGGGACTTATGGAGCTTTAACCGTGTTTTCCAGCAAACCAATTTGCACTGTAGGTTTTCCCTTTCTTGGTATCAGGTTCAAGCTGGCACTTGACTTTTCAGTGATGGAAATGACTGCTGGAGCCAGCGGAAAGCCAGGAAATGGGCAGGAGGGAGGAATCCTCCGCAGTTGCAGGGTGACTTGGAGCTGTTCGAAATGCAAGCTGCATTCCCTACCTCCTGCAGGGAAACACGGCTTGCTCTGAATGAGGATGAGACCCAAACCCACCCCTCCTCCATGGCTGGCCTTCCAGAGATTACTGTCCTTCCCTTGAACAGTTTTACTTTGATTTTGGTTTTTTCGTGATACAATCTGAAACCAAAAGCAGTTAAGAAATGCTGTAAGAAAGGCATTAGAAAGGTGATAACCAAACCTTGTGGAGCAATTCCATCTGGTTTGATTCATTTCGCAAAGTTTCTTTAAGCCTGGAGCTTTCCACCCCAAAGCTCCCAGTCTAACAACTGCGAAAGCGCGATGCTAAGGGATACCCTTCATTTCATCCCATGAGCTGCCAAGCACCCGGTGCAGCACTCAGTTATAACCCTCAGGCACAGAGATCAAGCCTTCGAGGGGCAGGATTTGCCTGCCAGCTGCTCCTTTCTCTCTGAGACAGGCTTGTGCTTCTGCTGCCAGAAAAGAGCCCCAGAAAACACACAGTCAGCCGCTGCCAGACGTTCGCACAGCCCTTTGGCTGGAGATCCCATCAGCCGCCGCTCGGGCAGCGTTGGTCGCAGGCAGCTGTTGCTATGGCTGTGCAAATGCATCCCCCAAGAAGCCAAGTACGGGGCGAGGGGCTCATTCATTCTCCACGGGGCGCTGGATGAGTGCGGCAGCTCGACCCCGGTGCTGGCAGGGAGCTCTGCTGCAGCACCTCTCGCAACAGGCAGGCATTGTCCGCGCTGCCGGTTTTCTTGAGGGTGCTCCTGGCAAGGGCACGGAGAGGAAAGATGCTGACAGCTGCTGGAAAGAGAGTGCACGGTGCAAAGATGGGATGCAGGGCATGGAGTGGGGACCCCAGTGCCTCCCCACTGCAGGATCCCAGTACTGACCAGTGCCCCCTCCTAATGCAGTGGAGCCAGGCTTCTGCAGGGCACCAAAACCAGCAGGCTGGTGCCCGAACCTGCTGCACCGCTTCCCGCTGCCTCTCTGATTCCCAGGCTCCATGGACATGGGCATGGGCATCCATCCAGACACACCATGCGGAAGCATTAGTGTGGGGCCAAACCCATTGAAACAAACCCCGTGCAGGGGCAGGAGACCTGCGCATGCCACCTCTGCAGATCCAGCGTCCGACACCCAGCCTTTGAACCCTCTCAATCAGCAGGGTTGGCTCAAAGGGCACGCGGTGCCAGCGTGAGTCAGGCCCCCTCGACAGCCAAGCATAGTCCACAGCCTGGGACAGCCTGGCCGGGCTCCAGGCTTGGCCGTGCCGAGGGGTACAGGATCTGTGCAGGCTGTCACTGTCAGGGACTCTAAACTGGCATTGGGGACCTCAGCAACGTGCATCTTGTAAACCCTCCTGACAACTGCAATACAAGTCTGACTCACTCCGGAGCTGCTGTGATGCCAAAAAATCTCTTTCCAGAGGTTGCTGATTTTCCTGTTTCAGGTTGAATGAGCAAATGCTGGCTTAGCAACAATGCTGGGCCCAGCAGCACTTTGATGGGACATGGTGCCTGTTTTGACTTGGCCAGAAAAGTCATCCATGTGCTTCTAGCCTGTGGTCACTTGGAGCCTGTAGCATATACGTGTGTGTTGTCTGTGATATGTCCATGTTTTCATCCACAGAGGGACTTGCAGCTCACAACAAAACTACTTAACACAAGATACCCACCAGCAAACACTTCATTTTTGCTTTGAGCTTCTTTGCAGGAGCCCAGCCGAGGAAGCCACTTGGCCTGTGAGGGGATCCAAGAAAGCCATCACATCCACATGGATGCGTCTTCTCTTTGCTGACTCCTGTACGGCCACAGAGATGTGGGGTGCTGGGTCCTGGAGCACGAAGAACTGCTTCAGGAGCACCCCTGGTCGACAGGCTGGGTGCAGACCTCGGTGGCCCGGTGGTCCAGGAACGTCTGGACCATGACTGCTTCACCCGCAGTCACACCTCACCATGGCCAACCACAAAGAAACCTCCCAGCATCTGGCCTGGCCAGAAAGTGTAAGATTTAGTGTCTGTGTGGAGTTTTCCTTCTTGCAAGGGCCCTTCGGTTTTGGTTTTAGTTTGAAGGGGTCTCTCTTCGCTTTCCATGGCAGAGTAGACAGCGGAACAGCTAATCTCAGCCCAGCCTAGGATTATCTGGCCATTTTCAGATAACTGAACTGATGTGATTGGAAAGACATGCATGATGCCCTTAGACCTCCTCTTGCAGCCCATGGTGATGTTTGCCTTGAAAAGGCTCTGTGTAAGGGCTTAAGCCATTTTGTAGCAATTTAGCATGTGCAGTTGGGCTACCTCGCAAAAGTCCAGACCTGCAGAGGGAGGAGATGAGGATCACGTCTGTCTGCAACCGCACCCCCAAACTGTTCCTCCTGAGTGTACAACCACTGCTTGAGAGATTGCAGCCTGAGGCTGGGAATCAAGGGGGTTTTGGGGGCAGAAAGGTAGAAGGTAGATGTTGTAGCCATGCTAGGGCTGAATACTAAAGGTAATTCTCCCCTCCTTTTCCTTAAAGAATAATGTAAAGGCAGCACCATGTTATAATCACATCCCATTGCCATTTGTGTGCCTGACTTGCCTGCAGTCCCCATCCTAGCTGGAGAGCTTGTTCCCATGGAGAGCTTGTCCAACCTGGGGGTTGGAACTGGATGGTCTTTAAGGTCCCTTCCAACCCAATCCATTCTATGACTCTAAGCTGGAGAGCTTGTCTGGCTTTGCAGAGCCTTGGCAGCCGGTGGAGTTCAAAGATGGGTTTCTAACGAACTGAGGACTTGCAGGTTTTCCCCATCCCCATCATGACATCTCTTCCAGTGGTGTTTCCAAGATCTGACAGCCCTTTGCGGGTTGCTTTGTGGGTGCAGCGGGTTGTACATAGGCTGGAGTTTGGCCCCAGGACGGAGATACCTGCTGAGGTTCCCTGGCCAAGAGCCTAATGCCATGTTCGTGATATCCTTTAAAGTGTTTGCCTGGCAGGTAGCCCAGAAAATGGCAGTTGTTTGTAGGAAAGCAGATGCTGAGGGAAATATGGCTCTCATCTGGGCAGCTCTGAAGTGGTCCCCAGTCCAGGGAGGGACAAGCAAGAAATGCTCGTCATTCCTCATTTTCCTCTTGGGATTCCACTCAAGGGAAGAAAGCAATGATTACAGGGAACAGCCTCACAGCAAGAAAATATTCCTGTTTTCCACCCATCTCTTCTGCCCTGTCCTGCAGAAAAGAAGCAGAAGGGGCAAGGAGGTGGCTTTACATTGTCCTTGCCTCTGGGACATGACCCGTGGAGGAAGGGGAGTGTGTGTTCCCCTCCAGTGTGGATTCAGGAAAGACTCGGGATTTGCAGGAACAAAAATAGATCTTGGCTTCTGGTGCATAGTCCCTCCCTCTAGCTCAAATGGATGCAGGATTTGGCCCTTTCTTGGGTGGAGTCTTATTTTGCAGCGGCTTGGAGAACAAGGAGACTCTGAGATGTGAAGAGTCACCTGTGTAACCTAGAAGAGGCCAGGTGGGTGCCAGCGAAGGGGCCCTGGAGCCAGGCTGAAGAACATGAAGTCCTGGGCAGCGGGACTGGTGGTGGACGCAGCCTGGGGACCTGACGTGGCTTTCAGGATGCAGCAATACAGCTCCATGGCAAATATCTTGCCACTGGTGGTCCAGAAAGTCTCAGTGTCTAACCAATGGGACCGCACTGCCTCTGCTGTGTTTTCATGGAAGAGTTTGAGGACATGACACACAGATGTCTGCAAGAAAGTTGGAAGTGGGACAGCAATCTCCCTTGATCCAAGCAACTACCGTGACTCCCCCTCACACACAGGCAGCAGTACCAAGTGACCCCTTCTCAGCAAAATACAGCCCATAAGTAATCATGTGTCTGGGATTGGTTTGGATGCAGACATTAGGATGTAACGGCACATTTTCTGGAACATCCCTGTCTCTTTGGTCCCATCCACAGCAACTTTCAGACTGAGGGTCCATTCTGGGACAGGAACGGGCTCCTTTCCCATAGCAACCAGGACACTGTAAGATTTTACAGGCACGAAATAAACCATCTTAAGATTAAGTGAATGTCACTATGTGCGAATTCTGCCCCGCAAAAGAAAAAGTCGAATTGCAAATGAATTGACGGAGAAATTAATAATTATATAATTGCAAGATAAAGCCTCACTTGGATGATAAGTGCATGGATTTGGACCAGAACAACTCCTTCATTTTGCAGAACGTACTTTGAGCTTTGCACGGTAAGATAAAAAGAGAATTAGTCATTGCACGGTAAGATAAAAAAAGAATTAGTCATTGCACAGTTTTGCAGCAGACCTGATGACCCGGCTCCCAGGTGCAGTAAAATTGCAACCTCCGCGTTGTTCCTCAAGCAGCGTTTATGTGTCATATGGACCCCGGAGCTTCGTTTCATGCTGGATGCTCTTTTCCTCAAGAGTTCTAAAGACTGCGTCTGTGGCACTTGAAACGACCGGGTCTGAGCAGTGGTTTCTTCTGACCTGGAGGATGCATTACAGGTTAGACCTGTTGCTCTGCAGAGAGCTGCAGTGTTTCCCCATGCACTGTATTAGTGCCTTCACATGTGCCTGTCTTGCTTTTCGCTTCAAATGCTGCTCGATGCAGTGTCTCTACCGATATGATGACATAAGATCCCATTTCAGCTTTAAGGAGGTTTTGGATCCTGCTAAATCATTGGGGTTTTTTCCCCATAGGAATTATCAGTACCATTATGCCAGTGTTTTAAAAAGGGGCAGGGATTTGTTTTTACAATCAAAGCTCTAGTATCAGGGTGACTTATCACAAAAAACCCCTACAAACCAGACCTACTTATTTATCCTTATCCTTATTTCTCCTTCCTACTTTCTTCTTTCTACTTATTAGCTGTAAAAGCAAACAGGAGGTACAAGGAGATCTCAGATGAGAGCATCATGCACCTCTTCTCTGATACGCCTTAGCTGAGGTGAGATGGAGAGGGCAGGTGCTAGGTGACTCCCAAAGATGAAAACCCAGGTCTCGGAGGATGAGGCATGGATGCATCTATCTCACTTCACAGCTGAAGCTGAACAGGGCATCTCCATCCTCATGTCCTTCAGCCCTGGGTGCCGGATCTGTGATGAAGACCCAGAGAAGAACAAAATATATAGCCCACCAAACATGATGTAACCCATGAGCCGGGGAAGGCAAAGCGCTTGGATGAATGGGGTATTCTTTTAGCCCAGTCTCCCCCTTCCCAGACAACATCAAGGCTTCCAGAGGGACAGATGGAGAGGACACAGCTCTTCCCAAGCACTTTTTAGGGCATCTGCTTTACCAGGTGGCAGGTTGGTGGCCATCAGGGCTTCCCAGTCTCTGTGCAGACAGGCAGCGTTGGGCTTGGGTGGGATCTGATGTACCAAGTGATGCTTGTTTGCATGCAGACTTTTCTTCCTCTGTTCCCATGCCAAAACACAGGGCATGAGGGAGGTGGGAGGTAGAGGGCAAAGCTGAGCACTGACTGGAAGCAGCTCAGAAAAGTCTTTAATGACTTGGGAACGTCCCAAGTCATTAATGTCTTAGGGAATGAAATAGAACATTCTTACAAAATCTGTGGTGACACCGAGTTGAAAGGACTGAAAATCCTCTAGAAGCCAGGATTAGAGTTGAGAGTGAACCCGAGAAGTGGAGGAAAAGGTCCAAAATCAATAAGAAAAAACTCAATAAAGAAGAAAATCTTATCTATGGGAAGATAAAAAATAAAAAATCCAAGACACAATTAAAATGGGGACTCGATAGCTCAGGACAAAGCTGTTGGGTACTGCGCAGACAGGGCATAGTACCCCGCTTTGCTGCTTTTGCAAAATGCCAGGTGTCATTAGGGGGTTATTGACAGGAGCTCTAGAGTAAAACACGGGCATTACCGTTGCAGAGGTCAGACTGGCTCCAGAGAAAAGCCAGACAGCAAGGGGATAGAGATCTGATCCATGAGGACCCTCTGGATGCAGTGAGGTCCATCAGTCTTGTGGGAAGAGGGGGACAAGGTGGCCTTTGGAGAAATAGGTGGTTGCTGCAAGGATGGTGCTTCGTTGCTCTCCAGGTTGCTGGGGCAGATAGGAAAGAAACCACCCCGCTTTGAATCCAAGGTGCCTTCACACTGATAAAATAATTCCACAACAAGCCCAGTGAAGGCTTGGGCTCCATCCCAGGTCCAAACAGACCGAGTCTCTTCAGGTGAATCATTCCTCTCCCAGTGCCCACCTAACCCAACTCCCAACTCACTGCCTGGCTTTTCTCTCAGGACAGTGCTGCACAGTTGCCTTCATCGTCCTCTTCTTCACCCGTTTTTGGCTGGTCAGTGCCCTCTACGCTACATGGTGGTTCATAGACAGGGAAAAACCCAGGAAGGGTGGGAGGCGGATCCATGCCATCCGGAACAGCGTCGTCTGGAGGTACATGAGGGACTATTTCCCCATCAAGGTAAGTGCCACTGATCCCATCGGCTCTTAGGACATTCAGGGACCAACTTTGTCCTTGGTGTTTGGAGGTGAGTCTGGGGCCAGCAGTCGTGGCATGGGGTGCTTGGAGGTCAGTGTTGAAGGACTGTCTTCCCAGCGCCCAGATTACTGCAAGACCCAGAAAAAATGTAGACCACCATTTTCACAACCGCATCCTTTAATCACCTGCCTTTTATGCACCCATTTAACCTCACTGCATTCCAGCAGTTAGGGAAATCTCCACTTCTCTGTTTTCCATTTCTATATTGCAACACTGCGGCTCTTCAGGTTGCTCAGCATTTACCCAGTGGACGCAGGGCCAAGTTCTGACCGAAATCCAAGAGGTCCTGGTGCCCTGCAAGGTCAGCACGCCCTTCTGCCGGGGAAGAGGCTGGATGGGTAAAGCTGGGTGCGCACTGGGCAGTCTCACAGAGTTGCTGTTCCCCTGAGAGGGACTTCTGTGACATCTCCAGATTTACTTTAATGCACGTGGCAGGCCTTTGCCCTTACTTTTTATCTGGTATCCCTTTGGCATGGCGTGAATGTATGGGCCAGCACAAAGTCCTGTCTCAGAGCCATCACAAGTCGGTACAAATCTGAGCAATGCAGCAGAAGACTTCATGGGCCATGCAAGGGAGTGAGTTTCTAGGGTAGGCCAAGCTGTGGGAATTTGTAAGATAATTCCTTTAATGAAACTTTGCCTGTTGAGGGAACTCATGTGGGATATGGACAGCTGTGCCTCATGGTTAGAGACAGCCTGGAGTCAGGAGCCGGGTGCTGCAGTCCATGTAAAATGAAATGAGGAACCCAAAAAGCCAAAGGACTCATCAGTGCAAAGGAAAAACAAAAGCCCAGGTTGAGAGTCCGTCCTGCATAGAGTAGGGCCTGGGATAAAGGTTAGGGGGAGCTGGAGCAAAGAGAGGACCAGAGATGACGTGCCTGAGGTCACACATCAGGTTTGCTGCTGAACCAGAAATAAGAACCAGCTCTTTCAAATCCCAGCCCTTTCCTCAGTTTGTCAGGGAGAAAAAACCCACACATCCCCAATAAAATACACCCAAACTTTTCAAGGTCCTGGAGTGCAGACTGCAAGATTGGTACGGAAGGAGATTAATTTAGAGCAGAAGTCAGAGCTGGGCAAAAAATGAGAAGATGAGGTCTGTCTGGATCTCTCCTACCATTTCTGAGTGGATCTTATGTGCACTCAGATGGGCACATCTGCCCCTAAAATGATGGTGCCTAAAATATATCTTCTGATGTCACATCATCCCCTTTTGCAGGCCACAGCTCAGTACAACATTGACCCCAGTGCTGCAGGTAAAATGGGGGCTTTGCCAAGCCACAACCTGGTGACACAGACAGTGTGCCCCAGCAAAAGTTGCTCCTTTTCATCAGAGTGGAAACATCCCTTGATATCAAGGCGAACTGCCTTGACTGCAACACCATGGATATACGTAGACCTGCCTGTAAAGGTACCACCTCCAGGATACTCCAAAAGCAAATGTTGCACCAGGAAAATCGGAGCTTTTTGATTTCCCCTCATTTCCCCCTCCCCTCATTTCAATTTTCATCTCATCCCAATATGCCTCTTGGTAAAGGTGAAGGAGCAAAGGGCAGCGTTGTCTGTGGCCGTGTCTGATCAGTGCAATACAGCACTGTGCAATCTGGAATTGCCTCTCACCGGACCTGGGTGCAACTGGTAGAGATAGATGTTCTGGGTTGAACCAGGCCGTCACTCTCCCTTTCCACTGCTGTGGACATTTCAAGTAAATCTACTTAATTTTGTGCTGGAAGTTGGCGTATGCCAGCCAAAATTCCCGTGTCTCAGCTGGGTGAACTGCATCTCCCTTAGCCTTTGCAGGACCATCCATGAGAGTAAGTCTACCTCTACCTCAATGTGTCCTACTGCCATTGAGTTTCTTTGCTCAAAGGCATAGCAGAAAGTGATGCTGAGGACCCGCAGTGAGTTATTTTATGGCTAATCTCAGAGCTTAACTTGTGATTTAAGGGCTTCTGGATGAACTTCAAAGCAAGGCCCCAAAAGGTGTATCATAATCTTCTGGGGAGGAGTGGGAACACATCCCAGGAAAGCTCATGGTGAGTTTTACCATAAGGGACAGGTAATATTTCATGACGTTTAATAAGAAACACCAAAGGGGTTGCCAATAAATTATTCTCAAGGTTGCCTTAGAAAACGCTAGAATTGCCATGAGCTATTTATGTGGCTGTAATGATTATATGCAATATATATTCTGTAAATTATTTGTGGCCGTAAGCTGCCACTCAGGCAACGTCGCACCAACCTTTCTGCTAAAACATAACTGCCAGTGACACCTCTTCTCCTGTCCCTTTGTAAGGCCTTAGAAACCCCCTCCTGAACACCACACTGCATTGTCCGTCTGTCCTTCCCTCCCTGGGTGCCACTGCCAGGCGGGGAGGACCTGGTAGGAGGACCAGTAAGACCAGTAGATGGAGCATGACTACTGGGTTTGGCCACAGATCACTGGGTGAAAGGCAGGGAGGGTTCGATGGAGCCTTTTTCCCCGCTGGTCTGGGGGAAGTCAGAGGGGGCTCTGCAAAAGGGTGGCGGAAAACAAAAATATAGTAAAAAGAGTATTATAACCAAGCAAAATATTTTCTCAGTCTTCCACACTTTGTTTGCTCAAGGACTTTCTAGGCCAGAATATAGCATTTAACAGCCCTTGCTGAATGTATCTGTTACCTTTTGTCACTAGAAGAGCATGGAACAATGCTTGGCATCCCCAGCATCCCGCAGCAAGGAGCTCCCCAGGTGAACCCACACAGTGTGAAGACCTCCCTGCTCGTTTCACTGGAAACTCTCTGGTTAGCCCATGCAAATCCTGTCCTACCTACCCATACCACTCCTGGTTTTATACTCTGTTATATCTCCCATCCGCCAGCTTTTTTCCCACTTAAAAATGCTAAATGTTTTTGCTTCCTTGCAAGGAAGGCATTTCATTTCATACCACTGAGCATGAGCCGATGTGTTCCTAGCAGCATGGAAGTTAAGCATCGTAACTATTGCTTTTACCATCCTGTATGTTGCTTTCACGAGGAGCTGAGCTGTGCTTTTGGTCTGAGCACGCACAGCTGGATGCACCCATGGACATCTCACTCGGCCAAAGCCTCAGCCAGAACAGGGGCACAAGGGGAGTGGGATGTGGGGAGATGGACGGCTGGACACCCAGCACCCCCGAGGACCCTATTTGTGTGTAGATTGAATTCGTGCAGCCCTGGAGAATTAGTCATTCTGGGAGGATTAAAAGTAGCTCCTAATCCTCCCAGATCCTGGCAGCAAACTTAGCGTGGCCAAGCATCAGTGTCTGGAGGCAGAAGAGCTGCCTGTTATTTCATTGTAGGAAGCGACTTTAAATGCTGCCTTTAAAGGATCCCTGGGCATGTTTGCAGCTGAGGAAGCAAAGAGAAGTTCGGATGAGCATCTGTTTTTCTGGGGAGCTGCAGTGAGTGTCTGGCATGTAGGAGCGTGCAGGCTCCGCGCCATGCCTCCGCAGCGCATGCAAGGAGCACCCTCTGCCGATATCACCCTTGCACAAGTACCGCTTTGCCGCTTGGTTTTTTTTTCCCCTTGGAGCTGATGTATTTTAGTTAGGGGTGTGGGAGCTATAGGCCAGGCAGGACCTGAATGAGTTTGGGTGATTTTAAAGGGGGGATGAGAAAAAAAGCACTGAGAATCCAAGGGGGTGTCCAGTGCATTGCCCAGGAAAGTTATTTCTGCTTCGCTCCCCTGTATTTTAACCCTGTTCTAGTCCTTCTTTTTTTATATACCCTCATGATAGGCCTGCAATACATGGCTGAGCTCAGCTTGGTCTTAAAAGTGGGGAAAATATACCAAAAGGTGCAAAATGAATCTCTTTGGGGCAGGCTACAGTTGAACAGATATCCAGTGATTCCTGCTGTGGGTTGATACTGCCTCCAGAGACATTTTGGATACCTTGTGCTGCTCTACCTATGATCTATTCAATAAGAAGTCAATAATCCGTCCACCACTGCCAGGTCTCTGCCCAAACCATTATCTCCATTCGCACAGTCCCTTCCCCATCATTTATCAGCGCGTCTTTATTATGAAGGATACACTCAGCATTACAGTAAAAACAGATTTCTCCAACACACGGCCCAGCAAAAGCACATCTTCACTGCTGCTTCTCCCCAGCCCCATCCGCTCCCACCACTGTAAGGCTGCTGTCACCAACCTCCCTCATACAGACAAGGTGCTTTGGTAACCTCAGCTGAGGAGCACCATGGACATGCAAAAGGTGAGGACGGGCATGAAATGGGGAAAGCACAAGCTTGATAAGATCCAACTCTACTGCAGTCCTCAAACAGAAGTCACTGTCTTTCTTGCTGACTATAAATTGGGGCTGGATGCTTAGCTTAGACAAGACATTTCACCTTTAGATCACACAACCTGGGTTACAAGTTAAATCTAGCAGCAGGAAGCTGAAATTAAGGTCTTAGAGGGACAAATCTTGTCTTCGGGTGCTGTCATCATTCAGAGCCAGCCCAGCAGGCACCATCTTACCAGCTTTATTCAGGGTAGCCTGAAAAGTGCCTGCTATGTGGAGAAGGTCCCTGTGGTCTTCATTGCACTGTTTTCCCCTTGTGAAGAGCCACAGGACATTTCTTACTAGCCTTGGGGTTCTCTAAGTGCCAGCTGGACCTCATTATCTATAGCAACTGGCAGAGTCCCAACCTCTGTCATTGTGCTTGGGGACTTGCTGGTGTTTTTGGGTTTTTTTTGTTAGCGTAACCAAGTTATTGGAGAATTAGTTGACCCCTAGGAGCTGTGATTTGGGATGGCTCCATCCCATAGCTCATTCATTCTCACAATTGCATAAACCATGACGGGGGTTATTTGAGTGTGTTGCAGTTCTGGGGAAGTGCAAGGCGTTGCAAAGAGGACAGCCCAAGTTTGTGTGAACCAAGCCCTGCCAGGAATGTTTTCTGTCTTTTCATAGAAGAGTGGTATTATTTGTAACTGGGGATTTTGTGTCATGGCCCATGACGTTAAATATCATTTCTGATTTCCAGCAGTCTTGGCAGTTCACTTAGCTTCCTTCTGTTGGCTGGAGGAGAGAAGAGGGACTGTTAGGGCAAAAGCAAGACATGGCCCAAAGCCACCTCTCTCTCCTTTTCTGGGGAACTTCTCTGTCCCATGTCTTGGCCCTCTCTTCTCTGCCCTCAGGTGACCTCAAGTAAGAGAGAGGCCACCACCAAGGTCAGGTCCACCGGAGAACTGTGTCCCACCATCTGCACTGCCAAGCACCATGCTAAGCCATTGGATAAGGGAGGTCCTACAAGCCCCCAAAAGCAGCATCACACAAGAACACGGGAAGACTAGGGTGTTTTGGAGCTGCCATCCTTATCCAGCTTTGGGAGTGAGGGTGATGAAATCCCATCCTAACTCAATTTAAACCCACCTGGCTGGTCAGACTCCCCGATTCTTGCTGCAAACACAGCTCTGACCTGGCATTGTGGCACTTGGAGAAAATCCCAGTGCCCAAAGACCTCTTCCTCCAGCTGTCCCTCTCGGACTCTCACCATTGCTGGGACCTAAAACGCATCTTCCTTGGCAGCTGCTTGCAGTACTCAGATATTTGCCCTTCCATTCGTCTCCCATCCAGACACCCTTGGGTGGGCTACCTGCTTCTCTTCACCTTGGCACAATTTCTCCTTCTTTGGATCTGGCTGGGTTTCTGGATTTCTCTACTGGGTTTCATCCCATGGAGAATCTGGCTGCATGTTTCGTCCTGCAAGAGATGCTCTTTGGAGGTGCCTGGGTGGACAGCAAGGGACCTGAGGATTTGCTTAGGACAAAGTTGAAAGGAGGTTTATCCTACTTAAGAGCAGATTAATGAACATAAAATCCTTGGAAACAGAATTTGGGGCCAGAGAAGGATAGAAATACAGCAGCAATTCAATTTGGGAGACTTTAAATGAAGAAGGTACAAGCTTGCTGACCAGCTTTCCTGACCACATCCTCCTCTGCTCTGCGAATGGCTGTGGGAGTAATGCCATGCTAATCCCTGTCTCCTACACCACGTTCATCCATCCCTAAGGATGCGATGTCATGGCATGTCAGTGCTCTCCCTGACTACGTGTCCCCCGGCATGGCAAGCACCATGCAGTTCCCACACTCATCTCCACTTGACTTGATGTAATTCCTCACTTAACAACTTTTTAATCCCTTCAGCCCTGCAAACAATGCTGGTTGGGGGCCTGGGTATCGCTTCATCTCCAGGGCATGCTGGAGCACCCAGCCCTCCAACCCTTTGGACTCAGGGAGAATTTTACTTTCCTCAAACCTTAGTGCACCAGCCTTACACAGGGAATCACCCATCCTCCCTCTTCCTGTGGTTTGGGGCAGGACAGCCCAGTCTGCAGAGGACAACCAGGAAACCCCAACCACACCTTGAGGGGTGAATTAAAGCAGGCTCGTTAAACCAGTGCTGAACTCCTGTGCTGATACAGTCGCTCAGAAGCCCTAATTCCAATTAGCTTAATTCCACTCCAAAATGAATTAAAACCAAAACAAAACAAATACCAAATGAAGGCCACTTTAATTCCAGCTAAGAGCATCTACTTGGGATGTTAATACGTTTTAACTAATCCAGTTTAAAATTAATTTGGATTCATTTGCTTGAGGTCCTCGCCAGTACGTGGGCCCTTATCAGAGCTCCTGAAAGTCTACGTATGCATTTCCCTAACACAGCTGACAGTGCATGGAGCAGGTCTCACTATGTCTCTGTGAGAGCTGGGGGAATTGGGGCAGGGTTTCACCCATGTCTTGGACCCACATTTGAGTAGACAGAGTAAAGCGGAGTTTCAGTTACGGAATAATCACTGTGAGCACTGAACAACTGTAACTATCAAAATATTTCTCCACGAAGGAGAAGCATTAAGGCTTCAGCCTTCAAAACACAGATTTAAGTTCATTTGTTGGGAAGATCAAGATCACCCCAGATCGGGGATCTGGAAGGACTCATAACACCTTTGACAAAGGGTCATGACTGCTGTCAGCAGACAAGAAAGAAGCCAGCATCCCAACCACACCAAGGAGAAGCTTGGGGAAGCCAGCAAACACATGGCTCAGTTTGGAGAGCACAACCCTGAGCTGATAACAGCTCTTTGCCTTTGGACCATAGGTCATATACATCAGTTTGGCATCCCTCAGAAACCTCTGAGATGAGAAACTGCTCTTGTCTTACCAAGAAAACTTCAAGTCAAGCACTTCTTTCACTTAGATGTTTACTCACAGACCGGCTTGGCTGGACCCTTAACTCCTTTGACAATTATTAAAAGTTCAACTCACCCAGAAAGACCAGAGCAGCAGATGCCATCCGGTGGGTGTGGAAATGACAACCTGGCCAAGGCAGGAGCGTGGAGAGTCCCACCCCCCTGCACCTCAACCCCGAGCCCCGTTAAGCACTTTGGGGCTGTAGAGTAGGAGAGAGCTGGGCTGGGCTGAGTCAGGTATTAACTTTCCTGGCAGTTTGGGAACAGGGATTGACCTCTGGCAGGAGGAGAGGAAAGAGGCGAATAAACAGTGAGAACAATCTAGATGGGAGGATCAAGTTTCTGTGTTAAAGAGTTTCCAGAAGGAGAGGGTGGTTTAGAGTCCAGGGGCCTGACCTACGGCGTAAGAGACTTTGCCCAAGTCTCTTCTCTGCTACAGATTTCCTTCTTAGTCTTGTATAAGCTCTTTGGTTTCTTTGTAAGTTCTGGCCAAATCGTCCAAATGTGAGCAGCCACTGTGACAAAAGGGGACCTTCTCTCTCCTCCTTTGCTTATGCCCTGGAAGGAGACCAGTCTACAAATCCGAAAGAGACAAATAATTCAACTAAGTAAGTCACTCCCTCCCCTTTCATTGGTGTAAGGACCAAGGCAGCAACTGGATGTCTCCTAGGGAGCGTTTTTAAGGATGTGTGGTGTCTTAGCACAGGTGAACTCTCCTGTTGAAGCAGTTTGCATGGCTCAGCAGATACCCTGAATTCGGCTCTTCATTAGCAAGGAGGATGGTGTGACCTTGGGGTGCAGCCAGGCGTTGAGCCTGCTGTCACCCCCCGCCTTCTTGCTGCCCCCTCCACACACAAATGGAGATTTAGTGGTTTCCAACACACCCGAGCATCTCGCCTCCCTGCTTATAAATCACGCAGAGATGAAAGGCTGTTTGGAAGCTGAAGATGAATGCACAAAACATTGATGCAAGCTGAGATTACTCAAAAATGAGCAAATGGTGGCAGGGGCCTTGGGCACTTAGTAATTCAGCCATCTGTCCCTCTTCCTGCCTAGGCACCTCGGCACCTGGGCAGCGGTGGGACTCTTGTTTGTCCGTTCCTCTCATTAGGAGCAGGCGCTTGAATGGGCACATGTGTACAGTCAACAGAGCCTTAGGACAGATGGGAAATTAGCCACGATGTAAGAAAGTAAAATACATCCTCATGATTAACCTGCAGTTCTGGCTGCTTCTAGGAAAACACGTGCACCGTTAGCTGCTCCCCGAGTGCGGATGGAACCCGGGTACTTGGAGGGGCAACGCGTCAAAATGCACCGGGCTTTGGTTCTTCTCGAGCACAAGTGCCTTTGAGCTGTTTGGAAATTCATGGTGGCTCTGTGGTGGCTAACCTTGGAAAGGTTCATCCTTCCCCGGTGCTGTGAGCACCCTCGGCACCCACAGAAAGGGTGCAGAGGCATCAGCGTTCAGTTTTGACTGCTTCAGCCTGGGTTATGCACGTGCTGGCTGATGTTGGCATGGCAGGGTCTTCTCGACAGCATAGCTGGAGGGTGGGTTTGTCACACCAGCCTGTCTCCTCTGCAAGTCCATAGCAAGTGTAACCCGCAGAGTCCAAACCCTGGTTGTCCCTTATCTCCCTTTAATCGTCCCCACTTCTGCTGTGGCACCCATTCTCCCATGTAGCCTCTCCCAGGCTACAAACCCACTTCCAGATTATCTCAGCTAGCTGCTTAGCCAGCCCTCATAGCCATGTGCTGCACTCTATCTGCAATCCATGCTGTCCATCTCTAAAGGCTGGACATGGGCATTCCCCATTCCCTCCTCCTGGTAAAATTGCAGCAACCTTGGGCAGACGTCCATTGCTTTTTGGTGGATTCATGGATTACCTGGGCACCTAACACAGGCACAAGCGACTGGGTTCTTCCCAATGGAAAGAAAACCATCAGCTTGTTCTCTGTTAGATGCCTGGGAGCTGGATCTCACCCTATCAGGTATGAAAGCATCCTTGAACCACCTGACACGTACTTCAGGGCAGGACAAACCTTGGGTCCACACCATGTTGTTGAGCAGGGACGTGTCCCTGCGCCAGGGAGCAGCTTTACATGGATCATTACCAGAGTGATTCCACACTCCCTTTGGTGTTCTGGTTGTGGGATGGAGGGGGGAGCAGGAAATAATCACCCTTTTCTCAATTTTTACCTTTTTTTCCCATACTAGAAAATGTATTGGAGGACATTTTAAACAAAGTAGGTTCCTAACAGCACCTAGGCCAGCTCAAGGCAACATGAGGAACTGTGCCATTGGAAATGTCATTTTGGGCCGATGGGTGGGAGGAGGTGGAAATACAGGCAACGAAATACATCTCAGTGATGAGATGATTGAGTTGTTCCAGTTGACCTTTCCCAACAGAAGGCAGGGCGGGTGCCAGGGACCCCCCTCCGGGAATCTCCTGTCTCCTCTCCATCGCCAATGCTCCATTCCCCCAAGGTGACAGCACTAACTCCTGGCCCCTTTTTGGCTCCATCCCTGTGTCCAGCTGGTGAAGACGGCGGACCTGGACCCTAGGCAGAACTACCTGATGGGATTTCATCCCCACGGGATCCTGGCAGCAGGAGCCTTTCTCAATTTCTGCACAGAGGCATCGGGCTTTTCCACGCTCTTCCCAGGTATCACCCCACACCTGATGATGCTCTCCCTCTGGTTTCGCATCCCCTTCTTAAGGGACTGCCTGATGAGTGGAGGTAAGCAGGGCGGCAGCACGGGCAAGCAGTGGGATGGGTGGGTGAGTCGGATGCTTTTTTGGGGAGCGGAAAGTGAAGACACCAGGGGGAGCTTGGGAAGAGGAGTCAAGGGTCTGTTTGTCCCCATCTGTGGCTGATCTGGTCCCATGCATGGACACAGCTACTGGAGATGGCACCCAAAAACTGTCTGAAGTTAAAAATTGCCCTCTTAGCTCTTATCTCTGTTGTTCAACTTCATAAATCGCCTCTGAGCTCGGGGCATCACTGTACCAGGCGCTGTGTAACAGCAAAACACAGAGCAGATCATGAGCAGAAATGCTGAGACCAGCAGGACAGGGAGGTCCTATATTTCTTTCTTACCATGCAAATAACATTCAGGCTTGAAATTGTGGTTGCCACTGAAAGAAGGAGAAAACCTATTTTTCCGAAGCTGCTGGGGAGAGAGGATGCAAATAGCAGCTCATGCTGTTGCAAAACCGCATGGCAGGAGAGGAAGAAGAAATGAGAAGGAATAGTTAAAAAAATAAATGGAGAGAGGGGAAAAGGACTCTGGAGAGATTTCTGGAGACCGGGAGGAGATGACATCCATCTCTCACTGGTGGGCTTGGGGAACGGCCGCTTCTCCAACTGAATGGGCTAATGTCGTAGGCAGGATTCAATAGACTAAATATAGGCATCCAGGTCTGTCTGAGATACCCCAGGGCATTCATCACCCTGTTTTCCACATAAACTCTGGCTTCTGCTGCTGAAAAAATATTTACACGGAGAGCGAGGAATCATAACAGCAAGATAGGAGAGAGTTATGACCCAGGCGAAAGAGGGTTTAATTGCTGTAATGTGGGAGTTCGGTGCATAGATAATTTTCAGGTCGATTGCATCCATTTGACAAAGAGATTTTAATTTGCAAATTATTTCAGCCCCTGAGACAAGGATTTATTTAAAAAATCAAAACAATGTTGCTTTGTCATTTCTGAATTAAAGATTTCTAACTTTTTCAAGTAAGTAACATCCAGGGGCCAAGTTCCACATTAAATTCCACTTTAAATTAGCAGCATCCACTGAAATTCGTGTGTGTTTTGACCTAAAGCAAATGTTTCACTACCTCTGGAATGATTCAGGATTGGACACGGTTTCATTTGACAAAAAAAAGAAACAGATTTTCCCTGGGGCTTAAGTGCAGCTAGTTCTCAGTTTACTTTTTTCGTGATTTTTTTCTCCGTTTCTCTCTTCTGGGCCAGATAGCAAAGGGATAATTGTATATTCACACAGCAGAGCTATGTATGAATCCAGCACCTTTCAGGAGAGCTGGGCTGAGATTGCCAAAGTGTAGGAAAACTCTGAAAATAAAGTGCCGAGCACCCCTCTGGAGCTGAATAATGGGGGAAAAAGGTGCAGAGCAAACCACAGTCGTGTGGGTTTTACAGATGCCCGTTTTTTTCTTCCTCTCTGGCCTCCAGGGCTTGTCTCTTCTGACAAGGAGAGTGCATCCTATGTTCTGCAGAGGCCAGAGGGTGGGAACATGCTGGCCATCATCGTCGGCGGGGCTCAGGAGGCGCTGGATGCCCGGCCAGGGTCCTGCACCTTGCTGCTGAAGAATAGGAAGGGATTTGTCCGCCTGGCCATCGAGCATGGGTGATGCATGGGATGAAGTCAAGGGGCGCTTGGGGAGGGATGCTCCGGTCTGTGGCTGGTTAATAGGGTGTTCCTGCTGATTTTGCAGAGGGGGTGAAGGTGTTTTGGGGTGGGCTTTGCTAATCTTCATGCCCCTACATTGTGTTTGAATCCCTGCAGCACCCCGCTGGTCCCCATCTTTTCCTTTGGGGAGAACGACCTCTTCGAGCAGGTGAGAAACCCCAAGGGCTCCTGGCTGCGGCAGCTCCAGCACCGGCTCCAGCAGATCATGGGCATCTCCCTTCCCCTCTTCCACGCGCGAGGCATCTTCCAGTACAGCTTCGGGCTGGTACCTTACCGGCGGCCCATCTGCACCGTGGGTAAGTAAGTCCTTCCTCCGCATGCCGGAACGACGCCGGCCACACTCAGCCTGGTCAAAGAGGGGGACCAGGGACAGTCCCTGGGTTGTGTCATCCTCCTGCCGTGCTGGAGCATCATGCTAGAGAGCATGAGCTGTGGTGGGCTAGAAACATGCTGGCAAAGGAACATCCCCAACTGCTCACGTGTCACGCTGGTTTGGGACTCTGGCTTGGTCTTATGGCAGAGCCCAGGTCTGGGCTGAGAAAGCCCCAGAGCAAAAATAGCCACCCCATCATGCCGGTGGGATGCAGCCAACCCCAACCCCAGCGCAACCCATGGTATGAACTACTGCAATAGTGTTGGGTTAAAGCCAATTTCACAAACACAAGTAGGACAACACCTACGCAGTTTGCAGGTTTGCTCAGTGTCCCATGCAGACAGCCACAAAACCCAACCTATTTGCACACGAACAAGTCACACTGTTTCGACCTGAAACCATGCCCATGGGAGGCAAAATTTCAATAAAGTCTTTGGTTTTGAAGAAGTTTCGCTTGGTTTCAACAACTCCATGCTTGGCCCACCGGCGTGACTGATGCTCTGTGAATTAGTCTAATTAAAGAGGCTGTTTGGAAAGGTCAGAGCTCACCCCACTGATTAGGTTTGACAGTCAGCAATGACTTCTAATTGTTTTACAACCTGTTTGGATTGTCTCAATGGTTTTATGAGCTGTGCAGTATCACAAGGGCTCTTCATTAGTCCGATGAGGAGCGGCTTTACACGATGATGAAACCTTCCACCACTTGACAAACACGATTTGAGTAAGAGACCAGAGCAAGGGAGGTATCTCATGGTCATCCCTGTCCCCTGCAGGCACCTGGTCCTGCTGCTGGTGGCTCTGGGAGATGCGAAGGGGCTTCTTCCAGCACTGGGAATCAAATTAATTAAATTTGCCCTTGAAAAAATCATGACTTTCTGAAGATAAGTGGGTACTTTTTGTTCCTAGTAAAAGTGAGATGTTTTACTGAGGCTTTGATCTGAGCAAAGTGGAAGCACCCTAATCACTAGTGTATTTAGATAGTCTTGGGCTCCCCCGTGCCTCAGTTTCCCCATTTGCAATGCAGATTCCCAGGTCCGTGTGGGAACAGCTTGGAAACCCCAATGCAAATATTAGGATGATGTTGTCTTTACCTGCAGCACATCTGAGATGTTAGGAACAGCTATAGGGACTGCATTGGGATACTGTACTTTTTACTTCAAAGAGCTACACAGCGGGTCTTTGGCATTAACCAACTTTGCAGATGGGGAAACTGAGGCAAGGAGTGATGTGACTTAGGAGGCCAGGATCTGAACCTCCATCTCCCTACCTCCTTGGCTGTGCTGCTTCCCAAACCCCAGGACATGACTGGTGACATCGATCCGTCCACTGCATCCTTGGAGAGGTGGACCCCAGCTCAGTGCTAATATGTGCAAAGTGTCCAGAGGGACCTGACACTGGCTCCTCCTAATGCCTGTGCTTGTTTTCCAGTTGGGAAACCAATTCCAGTGCAGAGGAAGTGCAGACCCTCCGAGGAAGAAGTTGATCAAGTCCATCAGAAATACCTAAACGAATTGTGCAAGCTCTTTGAAGAGCACAAAGCTAAATATAACGTTCCGGAAGACAAACACCTGGAATTTATATAGAGCTCCTCAAGCAAGGTGAAACCATGGAGATCAAGCTCCAAGTTTTCCCCTCTCTCTGGAACTATTTCACAACCTCACCTTAGTCACAGTTAACATATGGTCCATACAGCGTAGGGAGAAGGACTTGATTTTCCCAGCATTTGCATGGGTGTCGGGACAGAGTTTTCATTTTTCCTCCCTTTAGGACACATAAAAGATATAAAGAAGGAAAAAAAAAAACCATCTGACCAACCCAGCACTGTTGAAACTCCCCAACAGAAAACTCACACTTCCAGTCTGTGTTGGAAACCAGTTTTTCAAGATATTTCCAGGCAGAGATGAATTATTGAAAGTTTCCTTTGCATTCAGAAATGGGATGATAAGCCATAATTTCTGCTGAATGCATATGTTTTTTAAAATATAATTTGTCTAGATCAACAAACGATCATTGTTTGCTTGGTGCTTGTCGTGTCTTTAATTGCTCTGGGCTCTTTTCTTCTCACCTGAAACACAGTTCATCAGAAAACTCATACTCCCTTGGCAGCAACACAATGCCGTACCCCAGTGGGTGAAAGAAATAAAACCTTCATAAAGGGCAAGGGCTCATCCAGAGGGTTCGCCCTACCTGGGCTCTGGGAGTCCTGCTTTAATTTTATTAATTTAAGCCCAGACACCCCCGCATGGGAACGCCTTGGACCAGTCCCCAGCTATAGCAGCACTGTCACTGCGCATTTCATTTTACAAACAAGGCCGTTTCCTAAGGAGAGAGCATGGCCAGGAGATGAGAGAAGGGAGAAGTGATTTGGGACAGGAAATATGGCTCATAAAGCCACGCTTGGCAGGTGATCAAGGTTTTAAATAGCTGCTTCTTATTGATATCCAGAACTTTATTAAACTCTGTACTTAATGGGATTTCACAACGTGGAAGTTTTAGGTGGCAGGAAGCCATCTGCTCAGATCAGCTTTACATCGCCCCTATAGAGCCCTTACACCATCACCTTCTTCTCTCCCTCCCTCCGTTTCTCTTTCTCTTCCCCACGTCCCATTCCCCACCTGAAAGGAGCCACCAGAAATCCTGCAGAGCACATGCACTTCATTGCACCCGGGATTTTTGTTACTGCAGCTGCAAGAATTGCATTTAACATGGAAAACACACAGAACTGTTTCTAAACTGACAATACCAGGGTCATTATTGTGTTTTGTTTTCTTTTCCCTTTCCTCCTGCCCCGTTCGAATTACTCCACCGGTTTCTTAATCTGAATGACCCCCTGCAAATCCCTCCTATTCCCAGAAAACAAGCAGCAGCAGGGAAGAATTCGATGGAGCCCTTATTGACATCTCTAAACACTCCTGTAATCCCACACTTAATCCAGTCAAATAAAGCAGGTCACCTGCTATGATTTCTTGCTTGCTTTCTATTAATAGACTTTTTCTTTTGTCCTTAATTAAGGACAGAGGTGCCTAAGCAGGAGGAAGATTTATGCACCAGGAAAATAAAAATAATTCTCTCCCACCTTTTTCTTTCTGTGTTCATCGCCATCCAAACTTTACCCTAACTCCAATTGTTTTTTCCTATCCTTTCCTCTGCCTTCCCTGCTACTGGCCATGCCACCCGCAGATCCCAGGAACATCACCATGACCTTCTGTGAACATCTGGATGGGGATCAGTGCTGGAGGGGAGAGATGGGGATGTCCCCAGGGACATAGCATGGGGTGGTCTCCAGGGGTGAGGACAAGGAGCTGAGATCTTGATGCAATGGGAAAAGGAGCAAAGGTACTGCTGTTGGGGTGGGAATCAGCAGTGCGTGAGGGAGAGGATTCAGGGAGATGTCAGATGGGTGGTTGGATGTGGGGATGTTGTGGGGATGTAGGAAATAGGGAGGGAGCAGGATGCAAGGTCCAGTCCATGGCATGGACAAGGATGGTGAGCGTTGGCACAGACAAGAGGGGTTGGGTCTGTAGGAGTGACATGACTCTGCCCCAACCTGGTGGAAAGGCTGCATTAGAAGGTGTGCTCCCCAATTGTTCACGGAGGCCTCAGTCTTCCCCTTCGGGGACCTGACGCAGCGATGCCTCCAATGCCAGAGACTCACCTACTTGGGAGGTGGGATGATCCGTCACCTTCCGGACCGGTGATGCCATCCTGGAAGAGAGAAAAGGGAGAAAACAGGTAGTCAGGAAAAAAAATCCCAGGGAGGAATGGGGAGGAGGATGCTGGGGCTGTCTGAAGGCTGATGGGGCAGTCAGGGACATGCAGGACCCGAAGGCAAAGGAAGACTGCAGTGCTGGAGAAGAGGGGTCAGAGGAGTGCGTTGGCTATATATAATTGGCTTCCTTCAAGGTCAGTTTTATCTCACAGACTGGAACGTGTCCTCGATCCCTCAGGGACCTATATAACCCAGGAGAGGTGAGTGCCTGGGCTTGTGTTAAACACAACATTAAGAATAATAACTCGTAGGTGTCCTTGCAGCCAGGGCTGTTCGGGGGGCTCAGCGTGACGCAAGGTCTCATCTTCTTGCAAGGCCGGAGCTGCCTCTGAGCAAAATGCCGTAAGACGAGAAGATTTTGTGCTATTTCAGCCTCGTGCAGAGCTGTTTGGAGGATTAAAACTCCTCCGACGCAACACAAGGCAGTAGAAACCTTAAGAAAAGAAGACTGCCCGGATCAGCCAGTCGAACCAAACTACGTTTGGGTTTGGACTCTGCAGCTCGGGACTGCCTCAGTTGGAGGCACAAGTGCTAGGACTGGGGGACATCCAAGCTGTCGCCCCAGAATAAGGACCAATGGAAGTTAAAACAACACAGCATGTTTCCTTTCAACATGTTCACTCCCTATTTCTGTGACTGGCTTTAAGAAACAAGCCCAAGGAGAAGTGATAAACTCATTGCCTCTCTTGCAGAAATTTCAAATTTCAGCCTTTTTGGGACTTCTATGGAAATTCCAAATTGGAAAATAAGGAAAAAAATAAAAGTGTAGTGATTCGGTATTCCCCTCCTGCCTGTGTCTTCCTCCGACCGCTTCCCTGATGATCTCTCCAGTATTTCTGTTGCGAGAGGCTCTAATCTGGATTTGCCTTACTTAGTAGCTTCAGATCATGAGGCTCAGAAGAAAACCTCCGACGACTGATGAATACAAAACACAGACTAATTCCCCAAGACAAGGAAAGCCCAGCAAAATGCTTTTGTTGCCCTTCTGTAGCTCTAGTCCTGCAAAATTGTTTTATTGCCCTGGGAATGGGGTTAAAAGGTTGCTTGCTGTTGTGGCAAACAACTAGAAAAATGTGTGGTTTTCTGCTCATGGAAAGATTTGCTGCTTCTAATTCAATAAAGTCCCAAAATGTGGTATGTTAAACATCCCTTCCTCAGGATGCAGATCCTTTTCCTTTTCAAGAAAGGAAATAAAATTGCAATTGCATCTGAAACCCATCACTTTGCTTTCAAAGCTATTTAAAGTATTTAAAAAACACACGTCTCCCCAGGAACATGGACTTTTTTTTTTTTTTTTTTTTTGGTAATCTTTTAGTTCTCTCTGATTTGAACCCAATGAGCCGCTTTTCTGCATTTCCCATCACCTGAGCTCACCTCTTGACACAGCCTTTCTGGGAGGAACTGTCTGATACAGGATTTTGGCAGACCTCCTCGTTCAGGTTGTAAAAACCCACCAGCGGAGACATAAACTGCAATGACCAACGTGCCACACGAGGCAGGAGGTTTTATGTTGGATTTAAGGAAATACTGCATATGGTTGATCCATTTTTCAAGCTTGTGCCTACTTTTACTCCTGCCCATATCCCGTCCCCAGCTCACTCAGAGATGCTAAGCCATTAACTGTGCTAGCAACCTGCTAAGCCACCACATCTCTGGGGCACGGGGATCTCATGTGCTTCAGAAAGCATAAGACCTTCAAAATGCAGCACGCAGATATTGGGAGGGGAAACTTCTGTAAAACCAGGTAGTCATGAGCCAGCATTTTGGATTTCGGGGTACAAAATAACGCCTGTGAGCTAAACGGATTCACGTTTTATTAGATTATATGAGTTCAACAAAAAGCAGCCCAAACATGTTTTCAATGAGCAACTCAAGATGCACTGAAAATGACATACAGAGAGCACTATGGAAATTATTTGAAAACACTTGGATTTATGAAATGCTTGCAGAAAACGCATGCACAGAAAAACATGCATGCACAGGAAAAAAACACATATGCGCAGAAAAAAATGCACGCCTAATTCTTGGGCAAGACAGTTTTCTGCGTTACTGATCTGTTCCGATCACCTAAAATTAAAGGGGAACAAATGCAAGCAAGCAGTGCTTTTATCTTCACCACCATCAGCGAGCGCAGGACTTGGTTGCTTATTGCAAACAAATGATTCATGGCCAAGGGTACATGCGGATGCCGGAGGAATTCACCTCCACATCACGGAGTACTTTGAACTGGGAGAACAACACCGCATTGCCAAGAGCAGGTAAACACCACTATAGGATTCTTCCATCGAGGGGATACCGTAAAGTCAGGATTTTCAGAAGTGTTTACAAAGTGCTTAGCTTCTACCTTCTGAAAAGGAGATCCTTTAAGCTGCCGCACGGCGGGATCTCCTAGCAAGGCTAAGCACCTCATTTTACTCACCAGCAACCCAAAATCCTGACTCAAGAGAGTCCACTCGCTGCTGTCACAGCGTGTCCCTCAGATGAGGGAATGAGCTGGGCTACGAGTTTTTCCATGCTGTATTTTATATCATTCCCATGACACTACCTACAAATCCCACGGTATGTCTTGCTTCCAAGAACTGCCAAGCATGTTACAAGTAAATACGATCCATAATCCCCGGAAAGGTGGAGCGGGAGCTCCTTTAACCCCTCCATTGATGCTGGGCTGCTGCCAACTTGAGACCGTGAGTGTCACAGGGCCAGACAGCAAGAATAAGCATGACCCCGTGGCCGAAATCCCCCGTGCATCCAGACCCAACCGATCTGCTGCAGATCGCAGGAAGGCTGTAGCAAAGCTGAGACCTGAATCCCCCATCCTGTGTCCCGGGGTCTTAACTGTGGCACTGCCTTTCCACTTATAGTTAAGCCCTGAAGACAAGATTGGGGGCAGATATCTGACCCATTTCAACCACCTTTTGCAAAAACCAGTGCATCCTTTTAAATGTCATCTGCTCAATGCTGCTCCTGCCCAATTGCCATTTTAAGGTCTCATCCTGGCAGCAGGCGGACAGCCTCGCTCCCATCATTGCCAAAGGATTTGCAGGATTCAGGGGTATCCAAAATGCAAAGCCCTGACAAATAAACCAGAGGGGTGGAGTGAACACTTTTCCAGGTCCTCTGGTTCTTTGGATCTTACCCCTTAACGGGAAGGAGCCCTGAAAGAGACAGAGAGAGGTTTTCTCTTCCAAGCTCTCAAGCAAGTGATGGTGTGTCCCAGCACAAGTCACACCAGTACCACCAGCTCCTCCAGCTATTATTTACCCATGGCCAATGCCAGGTATGTCCTGGTTGTTTGTCTGTAGATGAGAAGTGACGAGTAACCCCTAATGATAACAGGAGCTGACCAAATCAGAGGAGCCATCCCACCATCTGTGCTTCCCTTTAGGACTGAAGTGCACAACACGCACTTTTGCTCTATCTTCAAATCATCATATCAGCAAGAAGAGAACTCTGTATGAACACAGCCAAACATGGATTATTTTATACGTGAACCCAGAAAATATCTTGAGTCTTCTTAAGTCATTATGAGACATCCTGTGGCTCTACCAGCCACACACTCTGGTTAAAGATGGGATGGAAATTTAGACCGTATCTTGAAATTGGGTTTTGTATAATTATTCTGAGTAGAGAGAAGATCCCTTACCAAATACTTCCTGTGAAGGAAGTATCCTAGAGGCATTTATGTAATTCCTATAAAAAGGCACGTTGCTGGGTGTAAAGCTGGTTAGAGCAGGATCAGCAAATCCCCTTCTCCCATGGGAGCAGCACTGTCCTCCGAGGACATCTTTGCTCCTCCCATGGGGACAGCTATTCTGGCCAAGCTGCACTTGACTGCTCCGAGGACATGCCCACAGAGGCAGGGTTGGAGACAGGGAATCTCTAGGGTGCTTCATCCCAGCCTGGTGGTAGCAAGTGGGGTCTGATGTTCTCCCTGGGTCACTTTGGTGCTTCAGGGCTTGGTGTCCTCTCCTGGCTCCCTTTTCTGCCTCATTTTGTCACTGATGTTGGTTTGCTCCTGGTTTGAATTCCCATTTCCAGTCTCAGCTTGAGTCCTGCTTCAAGTCTTGGCTATAGGGCTCTAACCATGAGCTAGATGATCATCCAGCCCCAAGACATTAAGAAATCACCTCTCCAGAGCAAAATGAGCTCTTTCCATAAAAGCACAACAGATTGGTGTCTGCACACAGAGCTTGTTCAGCCCTGGAAAGTTTGAGTTAACTCAGCACCTCTCATCTACAGACAAATCCAGAGGATGTTCCTGGCGTTGGCCTTGGGGCAATCAGCCATTGCACTACAAATCCTTTGAGGACAGAGACCATCCGACCCATTATATATCATTGACTAACTGTGAGTCTCAGTCACTCCAAGGTAGCCAGGATGGAGGTTAATTTACAGTAATTTGCTGAATAATGAAGCTCTTGTAGTAGGCTATCCCCTGAGGTGAGAAACACTCTCAGCTGGAGCAGTCTGTGCTTCAACTGTTCTTCACTTTCCCAGCCCTGGAGTAGACCCTGGGAGAACGGGATGGAAATCAGAGCAAGCTCAGGGCTGCTCTAAGTGAGGATGGGGATGGATTTGGCTCAAAAACACATATGAAGGAAAGAAGCAGAAAAGTACCTTGTGCACCCTCATGATCCTTTCCTGATCACTTCCCGAATCTGCCATCTGCACTTTATGTTGCAAGTCTTTTCAGTGATCCGCACATGAGAAATTTCTTGGCCAAAAATGGACCAGTGTTTTGGGGATGCCCAAGAACAGACCAATGGCTTTGGGGTGAATATGAGAAAAGGAGAAATACTCCTTTCACAGGAAAACTTCCAACAGCACTTTTCTGTTGGAAGCACTTTCAGACTCATGGCAGTCCTGATAACCCCATGTTCTCCAACTCCAGAGGTTGAGATCATCATCAAAACATGGATACATGCACACACATATATATACGTATGTACACACGAGCGCCTGCACTAGTATAGTGATTATAGAGGTTTTGCTGGATCCAACCGAACAAATTAACATGGTATAGTCTGCAGAACTGTGGATTGAGAAGACATGATACATGAAGACAGATACTGAGGAGGGAATAATCTTGTCTTCATGCCCATACTGGATGGGAAAAAAAAGCAATGGGCCTAATTACAGTCAGGAATAGCTGGGTTAGGAATAGATTGGCTGGAAAGGTTGTGGCATCTTCATCATAGAGAGTCATTAAGAGCATGTTAACACCACGTCTGCCTGGTGACATATGACATGGGTGGCCTTGATCCTCCCTTGAGATAAAGGGCATGGCCCCACCGACCTCTTAATATCCCTTCCCAGCCCTATTTCTCTATCATTGCAGTGCTGGGAACAGTAATATCATCTGCATTCTCACCTCCACTGCTCTAAGAGGATTTCCCCCAGGATATGCCTTAGCTAATAGGCTTCGGCAGATCTTTCATGAGGCCAGCTGTAGCGTGACCTGCTAGGAAGTGACGTATACTTCTTCCTTCTTGCTGACACCAGTGTCCAATGTTTTTGCCTGCTACTGGGTTTCATTGCTTCTACTGCTCTGTACTGGTCCATACAAAAGAAAGTGAGGTGTTTTACTGCTGTGCCACCTCGTCTGCTGCTGCTCCAGCCATGTCCAGCCCTAAAGTTTGGCAAGGGAGAACCAGCAGCACATCCTGGCATCATCAGTGCCATGCGCCGGGACAGCAGTGACCTCTGTGCTGCACACATGCTCTCAGCTAGATGTGAAATCCATCCCGTCTCAGTCCTTGGCCGAAGGATGAGGACATCCCGGACACGAGGAGGTCTGATACAACAGGATTGCAAGTGTTTCTACAAGGGAGCTGATGCCAACTAGACTGGCAGGTTAAGAAGGAACGAGAGGGGAAATAGAGGCTAACAGAGATGGCCACCAAAAAAGGAGACGAGGCTGCAGGGACTGCTGAGGCACAGGGCTAACACGGAGAGGACTCTTGCTTTATCCGTGTTACTTACACTTTCTGAGGAAGGGAACAAGTTTTCTACTAAATATCTGTCATATCTGGTCATCACCTCTTTACTTCTCATTTGCAAGTAAGAATTTAGCAATTCTGCTTGCTTGCTTTAAAAAACCCCACTAATTTCAACTTGCTTGCTTTAAAATAAACATTAATTTCAACTTGCTTGTTTTAAAATAATTGTAATTTCAACTTGTTTGGACTATTTCTTCCTAGATTGATATTCTTTCTTCTCCCGCTCTCTCTCTGTATATATGTATTCATAGAAACCCTTCTTAGACACTCCAGCACCACAGATAAAGAGCCATTTAGAGGCTCTGTCGAGAGTAAAGACCACCTAAGGTGTCCAGATCAGTTTTTATCCTTCAGCTTGTAGATGCCACCAACGAGTACCACCCTTATACTGCATTTCCTGGGCTGATCCTACAGCTGTGGGGTGCACAGAAAGCATTTGCAGAAACAGTCTTGCTGCAGTCAACGTGACTCCCCGGGTGAGTAAAGGGTTGCAAGATTGGGTTTGTCTGGTGCCTACTGCCCACATGCATCTGTGGAACAACTCTGCTGGGACCCACAGGAGTTGTGAAACAAGGCTGGTACCTTTTCCCTGCAGACTTTGTTAATTCTGAGTTGGTCTATATTTGGCTGTGATACAACCCCCTAAATTTAACACCATGGGGGACTGAGGCACCTCTAGTCCATTGATCCATCACACGTGATTTCTACATAGAGCCCTGCAATTGCAGGACTGTCAAAAATATTGCAGGAATGATATGCTTTTCATAGCACATGAATTGCAAACTATTCTAACACCATGGGAAGGCTCAGGTTATTGCTCAGATTGGCTGAGCCAGGAGCAATGGAAAGATGACCTCCTGCGGGATGTCCACAAACCCTTTCTGCTATACAACTTGCAGAGTGCAGTGGGGACGGTTTGTTAGCTGACTTCCCGAGGGAAGGAGATGAATATCTGTTCCAAGATTCTTCTTCATTCATCCAGGGGACGCATTTACAACTGTGTATGGATTTTGGGGATGTGCTTTGAAATTCAAAAGCCAGTATAAAATATCCAAGCATGCACGAGAGTCAAAGTCCCAGAGACAAATGCATTTTAGTAGCAGAGCCCTGCCAAGCACGGTCTTCTCCTTTCGTAGTAGCAAGTGCCTAAGAAGAAACCCCAGGGGCAGGAAGAGCATGAGGAGAAATGTCAGACAGGTCCCAGGTCTTTGCTTTAACAGTTTTATGATTTTTCTCTTTGCAGCTGCATTTCCAATTTTGTAACTGAGAATTTAACTCTTTTCCTTGCTAAAATAACCTTCAGTTTTAATCAGTGTTTACTGTTAACTCACATAAAACTGGCGGCTGGTGAGCACACTCGCTCTAAAACAGCAAACTGAAACATTGCAAACAACCCCTAAAACTTCCCTTCAGCTATTTCTGTAGCATTGAGAAGCAAAAAAATCAGCTTTTGATAGACAGAGGCACTTCAGGGCAACAGTATTTGTGCCTTCTCCCACACCACCAACAGTGATGCTCTCTTGCATTCACAGGGGAGAGCTCCGGGACAGGGTGAAAGGAGGCAAAACTATGTTTACAAGGCATAATTAGCAAGCACGCGTCTGATTGCAGTTTTTCTCAAAGGTGAGTGCTTCTAACTGTGTATCTGCAACAGATCTGGGGCCTCTTTTGGATGTTCTGGTAAATTTAAGATCATTATTACTGATTTGTGTTGCAGGAGCTCCTCACCCATGCTCCGAGGAGTATCACAGTAAGTTTTGCATCAGTTAGTATCACAATCCTGCCTTGTAGCTGGTGACAGCAGTTGCAGCCAGACTTAGCCAAGTGGGAAAACCTGTGAAAATACAGAAAAAAAGGTAAAATCTCTGGTAGAAATGGTTAAATTTGCCATAGCAAAGGAGAGCAAAGCCCTGATGCTCACATGATGATGCTCACACCCAGCCAGACCTCCAACATGCTTGGTGCTGTGTGCAAGAGCATCCTTGGAAAGGAGACTCGCTTGGTCTGAGACCCTCCTGAGTCCCTTTGGTTGGCTCCCAACCCCTCATCAGCAGAAACCGTTTGGTTGAAGACCTCAGGGGGCAGCTTGGACAGACTAACTTGGGCCTCTGAGCTACACATAAAGCACAGGTAAGTGACTGACAGTGTGTCCCTAAGCCTGTGGGCAGACCCATACGTCATGCAGCGGGGAAAATGGTGCAGCAGATGCCACGTTCTTCTCCTCTTGCACCTTTCCCCATTGCAAAGCAGCTCACACGAGCTCCGCTCCTGCAGACTGAGGATGGGCCAGGGCAGCTCGAGCCAGAGGAAATTCCAGTTGCAGTGTTTCAGGGCTGGGATCCCTGCACTCTCATGCCCATCCCCTTGCTCTTTTCCTTTGAAAGCCACATGCTTAAGGTCATCCATGTGCAGTCTTCATCTCCTCTCCTGCTGAGACAAATCCCTGGATGTCTTAACACCAAGGCAACGCCTGTTGCATCCAAACTGACATCTCCCAGTCTGCAATCCTAAGGAGCCCTTTCTTGCATCTTAGAAAGACCACAAGCGTCCTTCCAAGTTTCTAAGAAGCACCAGTATTTCTGCAGCCAAGGGAAGACACAGGCAATAGATAATATGCAGCAGAGACCCACTGGCTGGAGGAAGACAGTCTCCAAGGAAACAACCCAAAACCTCTTCTCGTAGAGCAGAGGTACCCAGAATATGTTATGGCTAAGCCTTGAGAAACCAAATACCTATGCAGCAGTGGTTAACTTGCCTCTCTGCCCTGTAGAAAGGTGGTTCCTTCTCACCAGGCTACTGTGCAAGGACAGGGTGCATCTCTCCTTCTTCCGTGCTCCCCTAGTAGAAGGCATCCTGTGCACTGTGCAGGGCTGAAACTCTAAGTGAGGATTGCAGGAGTCTGGGGCAAAGGGAGGATTGCCCCAGCCTCTGTTTTTCTCTGCACACGGGTACTGCTGCTGGATGGTCCCCAAAGGACTTGGGATGGTTGAAACAGTTGGTAAAGTTTTTTGAGGATGGAAAGCATCAGAAATGGGTAAATCCTGTGGGATGACTCTTGGTTATGTCCGTGCAAATTGAGGGTCATTCGTAGGGTCGATTTCTCCTTTGTTCATGTATTTTTCCTTATTGTCTTGGGACTGATGGATCCTGCACAGGATTTGGGGCTGAAGCTGTCCTGCCCAGGGTGGTGGAAAGCCCTCGAGAGGTTGGGCTGGCTGCAAGGTCAGGGAGAGACAGACTGCCTCAGCTAATAGCATTACAGCTTCCTCGCTGGTCCTGGACGAGCCCACAGGGTGGAAGGTGTAAGAAGTTTTTGCTGGCGCTTCACCCAGTGTGAGAGCTGGGATGGAGGTAGGAAGTCGAGGAGGAGTGGTCGCCTTGGTTTCATCAGAGATGCATGGTCTGGGTTTAGATGGTCACACCTCCAGGTTTTGTGCCTCGGTTTCCCCACCTGTGGTTGGAGGCTGGTGCTGTCCCAGGGCTGTCTGGTTGCAAACGCAGAGGTTTGAGGAGTTCACAGGGAAGCCTTTAGGAAAATGCAGTCTTCGTCAAGGGGGAGAGCCAAAAATGCTCATTTTTTTGAGAAGTATAACACAAGAAAGATTAACGTGATGCTTCCTAAAAGAACATGGAAGTCTCCCACCTTTCAACAAAGGGAAACTGTTTTTTCCCTACTATATTTAACCACTTTCCCATGCTTCATTCCCTCACACCCTTCCTAACGAAGGAAGCAAACATAATCGAGAAAAACACTAAAGTCACCTTTGTTTTTTTGGTGTGAATTGTTGTTTTGCAAAAAACTTGCAATTGGATAAAAGGTGGAGCTGGTTAACTGACTATTACTAATTCTCCAATGTTCATTCAGCACAGGGACCAAAGTTCTTTAGCTGTACAGTTAATTTTTAGGTGCTCTAATTTTAGACTGTAGCTAGGCAGCTACACCCTGACTTGCTGCCAACAGCCAAAATCTGGCTTTGCTCAGTGACTTGCA
Source organism: Gavia stellata (assembly GCF_030936135.1). NCBI lineage: Eukaryota > Metazoa > Chordata > Aves > Gaviiformes > Gaviidae > Gavia > Gavia stellata. Next base: position 2,960,785 of record NC_082594.1, read on the forward strand.
TAAATCTTTGTATCTGTCTGGTGGGGAAAAGTGAGGGTGGGTTGTTTTTTTTTTTTTAAATTTATTTTTATGTTTTATTTTGTTTTTAATGCCCTCCAGCACAAAGCTCGCTGTAGAGTCTCTCTTGCAGTTTTGGCCTGAACTTTGCTTCCAGTTGTGAAAAAAGAGGTTTAAGTGCAGCTAAAAGGACAAGAAATGGCTACATTTCAAAACCTCTGTAATGTTAAATAACTTTTACCTTCATGAACAAAAAAGCAAGTGCTGTGAAAAGAGCTGATTCCAGCTTTGGGCTCCAAAGTGGTTGTACAATTAACCAATGAGTTGCAGAGGACTTGCCCCAGTACTACCAAAAATAGTGTCTGTGTTTACACCGAACATGAGATGGGGGTTTGTGGCGTTGGTGCACCTACCCCAGACTGCACCTAATACATGGTGAGCCATGAGAAAGGAAACAGGACCGGCGTCCTACAGGTGGACAGAAGAACTGTGGGATGCACATTGGGGTTTGACCCTCTGCTCTTCCCTTCCCTGCACCGATGTCCTGCTCTTCAGTCAAATTTGCTTTTAACAGTTTGGATGAATGCAAGTTCTGCCACGCTGGCTGAATGCTTGCTTTTTCTTTGTTTCTTTCCTAGGGATATCCAGATGAAAAAGTCCCAGGGATGTGTTGATGTATGCCCCAGCTGCCCATACTACATGCAGAAAACTCCTCTGGAGGAAAGGCTTTGCAAGGCTCTGTCTTGCAAATATCCCCTTCCTAAGCAAATTCTTTGAAGGACAAACCTGATAAATACCTGCGAGATAACAGCTTGGTGTGATGCTAAGGTCTGGGGAGGGGTGGGTGTAAAGCTCAACTTGGCTGAAAATCAAGCTGTGGGGTGGGGGCTTGGACAAGTCTTTGGCCACATCACAGAATCACAGAATCACAGGATTACTATGGTTGGAAAAGACCTGTAAGATCATCAAGTCCAACCATCAACCCAACACCACCATGCCCACTAAACCATGTCCCGCAATGCCATGTCCACACGTTCCTTGAACACCTCCAGGGATGGTGACTCCACCACCTCCCTGGGCAGCCTCTTCCAGTGCTTCACCACTCTCTCAGGAAAGACATTTTTCCTAATATCCAGCCTAAACCTCCCCTGGCGCAACTTGAGGCCATTTCCTCTTGTCCTGTCGCTTGTCACTTGGGAGAAGAGACCAACACCCACCTCACCACAACTTCCTTTCAGGTAGTTGTAGAGAGCGATGAGGTCTCCCCTCAGCCTCCTCTTCTCCAGACTGAACAACCCCAGCTCCCTCAGCTGCTCCTCATCAGACTTGTGCTCCAGACCCCTCACCAGCTTCGTCGCCCTTCTCTGGACACGCTCCAGCACCTCAATGTCCTTCTTGTAGTGAGGGGCCCAAAACTGAACACAGCATTCGAGGTGCGGCCTCACCAGCGCCGAGTACAGGGGCACGATCAATTCCCCACCTCCACAGGAGGTGGATCCAGCTCCAGGTGTAAGTGCAATGACCATGGTGGTGCTCAGATGTCTTCAGGTATCTCAGTACTGGCTCTGCTGAGTTCTCCTGGGGAGGGAGGTGTTGTTCACTTAGCTCTTTCTGGCTCTGGACATGGTAGTGGATGTCTTTGCACCCTGACAAAATACGAGCCAGCATCACCGGACCGTGCAGATGGCCTTGCCCAGAGTGACTTTATACATCTGTAATGCATTGTCCTGTTATGCTCCAGTTAGGAAGCATATGATCTGTGGTTGTCATCCATGCAATGAGGGATGGGCCATGAGGAGTTTGTTGATGGGTTCAGAGATACCCCAGTCAACACTTATTCTGCACGTCTGAAATGTGGTTGGTTCCTGGCCATGCGGAGGAGACTTCTCTGGGGTTGAAGCATTGGAAAGGACCAGTCTGGGCTCCTAAAACCATAACGCCTAACTCAAAAGCATGGACAGAAAGTAGAGTCCAAGCACTGCTGTGCACCCAGGGGGACAAAACTTCCTCCCACACACATTAATGAACAGGACCTGCAGGATCCCACCAGAAGCCACAGCCAGGAAGCAGGAGAGACCAAAGGGAGCTTTGAAGCTGATGAATTCAAGACTAAGGAAAGAGGTGAAAGACCAAGCGCAAAAATCCTACAACCACCTAAATCTGCAATGCTTCTCCAGAGGGATACGGCGGCTTAGCTCCCCAGCAAGCTTGTGCCTCAGTTTCCCTCTCCATACCCAGTGCTTACACAGTTTTTGGGTTTATTTGAAGCTCTGTGGAGAAGCAGGTGATGTGTGGGGATATGGGAACACACCTCTTCTCCCTTAGCTCAAAATTCATGTCCATCACTCAGGTGATGTATGAGCCAACAGCACACTTCCATAAACATTACCTGGACTGCAAACAGTTCCCATTGAGGCAGAAAAAAGAATGGAGAGACAGATGAACCCTCCCGTGACTTTCTGCTACCTCTGAACAAAATGCTAAAAACACCCTCGGCGAGATGATGAATGGACCTTCATCAAGGCAGGCGCAGATGACGGAGCAATGTTTCGCCAGCATCACTGCCCGTGAGTGCCTCCCAAGTGGCACCTTGAGGCTCATGCTACCTTTTGAGCTCATGTGAGCAGTTCCCGGGCTCCCACGGCTGAATTAACTGGCAAAGGAAGAGGACACAAGGCCTTGAAGGGAGAGCCCCTGAAGTGAGCAGCGCAGGTGATACGCAACACAAAGTGAGCTTGGCCAAAGTCACATTTACAGCAGGTAGAAGAATAACCACTGCAGGAGTGAGAAAGGGTCTTGGCGCTGTTTTGCCTGCTTGGCAATTTGACAGAGCAAATCTTGCTGGCTGGCTGACTCGGGTTCAAACTCCTCGTTAAATCCCAGCTCTTATCGTCTGGTTTGTCGTTTACATCACTGATGATAAGACTTCCATCGCTCCCGGTGAAGAGATGATTATGGCTCAGAGGAGGACGCAGGGATGAAAGCAGAGGCGATCTGGAAGTCTCCGTGGTCTGGTGAGAGGTCTTTGGTGGGGCACAATTTGGCGGCACAAACTTTGTGTGCTTGCAAAGTCCTCCTGCTCAATGCAAGGCTTTCCCTTCCCGTGAGGATGCTTTCACGCACCACGAGCAGTCTACAATGAGAGCAGACCTTATTTCCAACCAGAATTCATTGCACTGTGGCCGTCAGAAGAAATACGCAGTGAGCTGGACCTGATCACAGCACCCGAGCTATGGTCTCTGCCACAGAGATGGCTCCATCATGTTCTTAGTGGGCTCAGGAGGAGAAACTGGGGAGAAAAGGACCTTTTCAGATGCTGTAGTTGGAAACTGTGCAGACAGAGGTGGACGGATTAAAGGACAACCCTGACAGCTGTAAACCTTCTGTATTTAAGGCTTCTATCAGCCCTGGAAACAAAAGTCTGCTAAAATCACAGAATCACAGAATCACTACGGTTGGAAAAGACCTGTAAGATCATCAAGTCCAACCACCAACCCAACACCACCATGCCCATTAAACCATGTCCCACAGTGCCACGTCCATACGTTCCTTGAACACCTCCAGGGATGGTGACTCCACCACCTCCCTGGGCAGCTTATTCCAGTGTCTCACCACTCTCTCAGTAAAGAAATTTTTCCTCATATCCAGCCTAAACCTCCCCTGGTGCAACTTGAGGCCATTTCCTCTGGTCCTGTCGCTTGTCACTTGGGAGAAGAGACCAACACCCACCTCACCACAACCCCCTTTCAGGCAGTTGTAGAGAGCGATGAGGTCTCCCCTCAGCCTCCTCTTCTCCAGACTGAACAACCCCAGCTCCCTAAGCCGCTCCTCATCAGACTTGTGCTCCAGACCCCTCACCAGCTCCATCGCCCTTCTCTGGACACGCTCCAGCACCTCAATGTCCTTCTTGTAGTGAGGGGCCCAAAACTGAACACAGCATTCGAGGTGCGGCCTCACCAGCGCCGAGTACAGGGGCATGATCACCTCCCTGCTCCTGATGGCCACACTGTTTCCCACACAGGCCAGGATGCCGGTGGCCTTCTTGGCCACCTGGGCACACTGCTGGCTCATACTCAGCCGGCTGTCAACCAAATAATACTGCCCGGAAAGAGAAAACTTAAAAATTCATAAACAGAGGGTTGACCACAGGCAGGGAAATGACTCTACGTTTTTAAGTCAGAGAAGGAGAATTACAGAGACAGATAAGCTCAACTTGAGTGCATGTGTCCCCACGTGCCAAATATCGGCAGTTGCATACATGCATCCAAACACCCGGCCCCTGGTTGAAGACACTGAACACCGATGCTTTGGAAATAGGGCATTTTCTGCTGCTAAATAACCATATAGAAGCAAAGCTACAGAGCTTACGCCAATGGCTGATTCAAAGTACTGCAAACCTGCCCCGCGCCTTACAAACAGTTCTCCAGTCCCTGAATAGAAATGGGAAGAGAAAAATAAATGTGTCCTCAAAAGCTTGATTCGATAGACATTGCCCTAAAAATTCAGGACGTGTATTAAAAAAAAATAATGTGACTGTGTAAGGGCGCGTTGCTGCTTTGCTGTGAGATTCAGTTGCTGCTAAAAAAACAGAAATAAAGGAGTCTAAATCTATTGTGAATTGTTCTTGGCTGCAGAGAGCTGGAAGACTGACTCCTGCCCGTGTCAGTCTGTCCACAACCCATGTTTTTCAGGCTCAGGTGAAGTAATAGTAGGGTATTTGAAAGGATGTTTTTGTTCAAGAATAATCATGCCAGATACGGGGGTTAATAATAGGCAGGGTCGTATATCTCCTGCGCCAACATAAGCACTGAGCAAAAGAAACCACGGGCATTTCCAAAACCATCTATCAAACTGGCACAGCGGTGCGTGGCCTCTCGGTGGGAAAAAATATCCTAGCGGGGAACAGAGCCAAGATATTTCTTATCTATTATTCGGGACTTTTTTCTGATTTTCAGCGAGCTGAACGGGAGAGGGGGAAAAAAAAAGAAAGTTGCAGGACAAGTACTGGTAAAACAAGTGAGAGGGGAGCTGGGTGGCTGCCAGTTCCCTGCTGCTGCTCAGGTCGCATGAAGGCAGAGGCTGTCCCAGGGCTCGGCCGTGTCGTCACGGATCTGGAGTCAACTTTTCCTTCCTCCCGAGAAATGTGGTGTCACAATTTGCACCTGCAAGTCACGCGTTCAAGCTGCTGCTCACCCTAGGGCCACAGTCGTAGTGGTTTTACTCCTGCAAGTTGTAATACTCCATTAAGCACCGAGGGGGGTTTTTTATTATTAATTTTTTAAAATTTATTTTATTAATGTGTCCTTCCAGGCTGCAACCCCACTGCAGCATACGGAGCAAGAAGATGATCAGGATTCAGAGAATTTGCACCCAAAATGTATGAAAAGGTGGGTATAGGGCAATAGAAAGATGATGAATCTGGATAGATGATGGTCCCAGCATGCTAACATTTTTCTGTCTACCTATCTCAAGCTGTCACAACCTGGCAGTATAATTTTTGGAGGTTTTTATTCCGGTTACTATAAGAAAAGCTACCTCAGTCCTTACTTTGCTTGCAGATAACTCTATTTAAGTCAACAGGGGACACAGACGGGCAGGAGACCATTCCCCTTTCACTCAGCAGTATTTTAGCAGCAATTTATTTCTGTTCTGGGCTCCCTTTTGGAGGTCTTATCCAACAGCTGTTGGGCAAGACCCTTTCTTCAGACAGGCTCTTGCAATTTTCCTTTTTTATACATATTTCAACAGGCGACTACAACTGTTGGAAGATGGCCATTTGGCCAAACGGGGAGCAAACAAGTCCTGGTGCCTGTTTGACTCAAAAAGATGGGTATGGGAATGCCTCGGGGCACTGAGAAGAAAAACGAATCACTCTTTCACCTCTGAATCTTGGATTTAAGCTCTCCACAGCTGAAAGGACGACTTCTTTGCAAAACACACTGGTAGACACGTCTCTCCAGGCCAAAAAGTGGATGTTGCGGCGGCATCCTCAGGAGCAGCAGGAAAAAACTGCTGGCTCAGCAAGGCGCGATCCTGTGCCTACCCTAAAAGCCAGGTGAAAGTTGAAGGGGTATTGGGGGTGTTTCGGTGGTGATTGCTACCTGTCCTCTGCATATGGAGAGCTCTGCATGCTTGTTGCTTTCAATGGGGATCCCTGAGGGATCTCAAAGAGCTTCTCAAATGCAGATTCTTTTTATTTTCTCCAAATCACAGAAGATGAAACTGAGATTAGGAAAGGTCTAGGGGTCTGATCCTTTGCCCAGGGAGGTAGCAAACCCCCCCTTTAACCACAGGGCCAGACATGACCCCATCATAAAGAATCTGGTTTAATATCTTGGGATCTGGGACAGACCCATCTGTCCCCATCTGTAAAAATCTATAGAAATCTCTTAGCAAGTGCAGCTACCTTAAAACCTTGATGCAAACCTAAATGACACCTTGTTTCTTATGGATCTCCTGTGTAGATCCTTAAATGTCTTGTTAGGAGAACAAAATGAGGCTTGGTCAGTGGTTTGGGCATACCTGCAGGCTGTCTTAATAGAATAAAACGTAATGGTTTTAATTAAAGGTCCTGTTCATAAAATTTCTAGGATTTTATAATTTCTACCTTTTGTCCTAATTTCATGATGCTTTTAGGAACCCAGATCTCCCAAATACCGCCGGGGAAGCTAAAATCAGCCAAGAGTGAGTTGGGAGAGCATCTGAGCCAGAAGGGAACCACCGTCTCTTAAAACACACATCACTAGTGGGGGCTGGGGGGGGGAATTTCCCCCACCCTGCGATGGGGGGAAGGAAAACAGGGAGGGAAACACCTTGCAGAGGGTGTGGGGGTGCCCCCAAATCCCCATCCCATGTAGCAAGCTGCATCGTCTGGGCCAAGAGCTTTTCCCCCTCACCCACCCCGGGCTGAGGGATCCAGGCGTCCTGCTGGGGCCCGCCCCTCCCCGCCCTCCTCTTCCTCCTCCTCCTCCTCCCCGGGGCTATATAGGGATGCGCGGCCGGTGCCTCTCCCACTCACCGGCTGCACCGGGGCTGCTCTCCATCCCATGGCCCTGGCCGGGACCTGACCACCCCTCCGCAATGAAGACCATCATCGCTGCCTACTCCGGGGTGCTGCGAGGTACCGGGGGGGTCCCGGCAGCGGGAGGATGCTGCGGTTGGGGGAGCAGCATCCCGGCGGTACAAGGTGCAGGGTGGGGTGGAAGCAGCACGGAAACGCTCAGCTCTATTTGTTATATTCCCCTTCTTCTTCCCGCTTGCAGCAGTGGTTGTTTAAGAGGTGGAAGGATGGGAGGGGGGAAGCAATATGCAATGGCGGGGAGGCTGCCTGCAGCTTTTCTTAGGGGTGAGGGTTACAGCTCTCTGCGCAGGTTTTTGCTTTTTAGCGAGCTTGGAGGGTCAGGCTGCTTTCCTGAAGCTGTTGCGAATGGCTTTGGTTTATCTAAGTGAGTTTGCACCCCGGCAAAATGTGGGGTGTGTGGCACTAGCTTAAAAATGAGCCTTTGTTTTTTTCCTCCTCGTGATGGTGGGAAGGAAAGTGCAGCAGTTTTATCAACACTGCATGGCCGGTAAAATTCACTGTTTGCAGCCCAGTTTTGTAATGCTGTATTCCCCACACCTACATCAACAAGGGAGTTAAAAAAAAAAAAGGCATTGCTATTTGTTGTTGCTTTGTAATGGGGAGTTGAAGATTCAGCGTGAAAGCAAGGTTTTTATGCTAGGAAGTACAGCGAAGAGTTTGCTTTTACAACCTTCCGTGCTGGTAAGTCACCGCCTCGGCGAGAGGAGCGGGTTGGGTGTCAGCGGCTGACACCCATCATGGGTAGAGCTGCTGCAGACACTGAATGCTTCCTGCTGCAGGCTGAAACATGTAGGTTAAAGATGTTGGAGAGACAATAAGGGGAATCCCAAACCGCAAGCTCCCTTGGGTGCTTGTAAAAGCAGCTCTAGGGATCTTGCAGGAATAAATTCAACAAGTCTAAATATTTGCTTGATAGAGCCCGGTACCCCTCCTGCAAGGGTGCTTGTCCAGAGAAGTATCAGGACTTGAAAACAGTGGAGGTTTTGCAGGAAAATGCCCTTGGACAACAATTTACCCTGTGCCTTGTGGAGGGTCCTTGGGTGATCGCTGGTTCTATGTTGCAAAAGGCTTTCTGCCCTGAAAAAGCAAACTGCTAATTCCTCCTGGGATGAAGAGACCTGTGAAATGGCTTGTTGATTAAGCAAATCATTAGCAGAGCTAAGAGGACCTGAACCTGGTGAATTAACCCCTAAGCTCATGTTTTAGCACTGTGTCCTGCCTAGTCCTGCATGTAGAGTTGCTGGTGTTCATCTCTGTCAGGGAGATGTGGCACTCACCGATATTAGAGATGGATCTGTAGGATCAGTTGTGAACCAGCTGGGGAAAAGATCGGCATGTGTTTCTCATGCTCAGCTCTGGTCCTTAAAGTAACTTAGCTTGCTTATAAAATTAGCAGAAGACAAGTGATGTTTTGAGTTGAGAGGTCATTTGAATTTACAGCATGTAAACTGTTAAACTGAGAGTTAACTGCAAGCCAAGTACAGAGAATAAATCATTCAGGAGACCTATAAAATATGTAGGGCTGACCTGAGACCTCAGTGGCCACCTTGTTAGCACTGCTGTGTTAGTGATGGATCTAGGACACGTGCATAATTCAAAATGGAGTGTGGTTTAGGGACAGTGATTGGCCTCATCTCTAGATAATCCCGCTTAGCGATGGCAAGCTGTCTTAACTCTCCTCAGGTCAGTTTTCCTCTGAGGCACCTCTTGGAGGGTCCTGTAGTGATATTTGTGCTTCCTTACTCATTTCTTCATGTTCTTCGGCCTGGGGAGATGGGAGATGTTGCCTTGGTGACTGCAGCATCTACCAATGCAACCCCTTGCCAGTTCTGTAGTCTGTCATGGGGTCTGTCATGGGCAACAAAGTGCAGGACCAGCTTCAAAGCCTGCCTGTGCAAAGCAAAAGCCAGGTGCCTGCCAGAGGAGCTCAGGCTCAGTCTGGGCTTTGGGGATGATGACGTGGGACCCTGCAGATCAAAGATGGGCAGAGGCAACGTGGTGCAGCGGTTCATGCACGGGACCTCAAGTGCTGCTTGATCGTGTTAAACAACGTCCCCCACTAGCCAGGATATTTAGAACAAACCCACTAGACTTTTTTTCTACCTCTCTGACTGTCTTCAAGTATCTTGCCTGTGCAAAGGGCTGACTTTTGTGGGGTGAGAGTCTGAACAGCTCATACTGTCCTTTAGTTGTCTTGTTTGCCTGGAATCTGGCTTTGTCCCAGTGCTCGTGAATTTGGCTGAAAGTCTGATCCTATTTAAAAACAAGCAAACAAGAAAGGTGCAGGCATGTACTTCTCTATCCATCCCTGTGTGTATGCAGGGAAACTTTCTTGGATGCCAACCCAGCATTGCAAAAATCGGAGCAGACCTTGACCAATGCCTAGGGCTGGATGATGCTTTGAGACACTTTGGTTGGGTAGGAGGGGTTGTTGTCTCCTCATCTTGACCTGACCCACTTTGGCCATAGGCTGTCCAGGTGCTGCTCTTCTTGTGTTTGGCAGAGCAGCAAGGAAGTTCTCCGCTCTCCTGAGGAAGGTTGCTAGTGTGACCAGAGCATTTAAGGGCTGTGCTTTGCTGAAGTATCTTTTCTCATCTCGTTTCATCTTATAGAAGCTCCTTCTCTCCTTTGTTTTGGCTGGACTGTGGCTAAAAGCTTTGGGCAATATTGAACTTCCGCAATGTGGAACAAAATTGCAGAATAGTTGGGGGGGAGGAAGGTGATTTCGCTCAGCTTTACCTTGGAGTTAATATTATCACAGAATCACTACGGTTGGAAAAGACCTGTAAGATCATCAAGTCCAACCGTCAACCCAACACCACCATGCCCACTAAACCATGCTGCACCTGAGGCTTGGCAGACCTCACTTCTGCTTTGGGAGGGCCTGGGGGCTCCTGTTTTGGGAGTACGGCATCACTGCTAGCTCTGTAGTATCTCCTCTTGACAAAATGGCCCGGGAGGTGTAGGTCTGGACTTGCTTATGACTGAGCTCTTCTTTAGAGCTCCTACAATCCACCCCTTGGTACACAGACGAGATGTAGTAGGATGGTTCCCTTTCTCCTGCCTAAAGCTATTAAGTCTTGGTGACTTAAATATAAAATTGTTGACTGGTCTAGGACAGCTGGGTCTACCCTCATGGTTACCTCACTTTAACCCACACACAGCTGTGACTGTCGAGACTGAAGGTCAAGTTCAGTGCTGTGGGTGAATGCAGATCTCCTGCGAGATAAATGTCATAACAAATTTGGTTGTTTGCTATGCAGGATCCCAGCTCCCTTCTAATAGGGCAAAATAAATGTTGTTGTCGCATGTCCCTGTTAACTATGTTGTTGACCTTCAGTTGTAGGCATTCTTCACTGCGGATAATATGGGATTATTAAGAAGTCTCCTGTGGCATGAGCAAACTGCTATACAGCTGTGTACAGGGCAGGATAACTATACCCCATGCTGGTAATTCGTTATTCTCTAACAAATGATTCGCTATCTAGTACCACTAATGAGAAAGCTGGAAGTGGAGAAAGCTTGTGCACTGCAGCTGAGTAAACCTAGCACAGAACAACTTGGGTTGCTCAAGGGGTTTCACAGACGTCGCACTTAATGTGGCAGCTTGCCGTGCGGACTCCTGCTCTTGGATGGGAGGCTGGGTCCTCACAAGTACCCTATATCAGTCTGATTAATCTGGTTTTGTTATGCCTCTGCTGTCAGCTTCTTTGCCAAATATGTAGCTCAAAATGTCCATTTGCACCTTATGCTTTGGAGGGGCTCAGCTACACTACATCTAATTTGGTTTTCATCTAAATAAGCTGTATGATGCAGTATAATTCTTGGCCAAGAATTAATTTGCTAATTGTCTTGAAAAGGTAGCAGATGAAGCTTGGCTTTAACAAGCTTTCAGTGTGTTTTTAACTATCTGTAACACTTGTACTTCCTCTCGGCTAATTTCTTTGACTGCTTTTTAATTAAAGTGCTGTGGATTGGGTTTTCTGGTGTCCAAATGTGAAGTCCTGTTTACTTCCTCTCCTGGCACCTTTGGGTCTGCCTCCCTGCCTAGGTAAATCATGGTGTTGGAGCACTTTATCTGAAATAAACTGTGCTGGAAGTGCACCAAATGCTGTCCCCAGCTGAGTCCGTGTTGCAGGCGTGAGTCGGATGCTTGGTCAAACCTTTCATTGACTCCAGCATCTCCTTGGTAGCATCTCTTGCGCTTGACTCTGATGGCTGCTGGAATTAAATAAGTGTACTAAGCCCATCACCGGTTGGGGGACAGCTGGCTAATGTCGCTGAGCTTCCTCGGAAGGCTGCAGATGGCTGCTATCACTGAGCAGCAGTGAGGTCTCCTGGAGAAGTCCCTCTTTTGGCCATCTTGGCTAGTTGCATCCTTGAGAGCCATGCATGGCTTGGTGCAGGCAGCATCCCATCAATACCCCAGGGCATGAGCTGCAGTGCGAGTTGAGGGGCTGAGGATCTCATCTGAGACCAGGAAAGCTGCTGCTAAGATCTCTGCTGTGGAGGCATGGGTTGCTAAGGCTGGGGCTGCAAACAGCCAGGCTGTCCAGTTCTGGAACAGGTGCCCTGGAAGAACAGAGCAACTGGAAAACACTCCGGGGCTGCGCTGGGTGGCCAGCACATGATAAGCAACTGCCTTCAGCAGTGGAAGATGGAAGTCTTTATTTCTCCAGGATTCAAAATATTTCCTTGAGAAAAGACTGATACAAATGAATAGCAAAGGCTGGGGTATATAGTATCCTTCACCTCAAAGATAATCATCGGAGGTGTGTCTAACGGGCCTTATTAAACTTGGTTATTAGGCTAATGTATTCCCTGAAAGTTAAAGAAATTGCCTTTCCTATGCTTAATTCTCCTTTGTGTTTTTAATATGTGAATGATGCTCGGTGTGAGCCCTTAAAAGGAAGGGTTTTCTTTAAAGAACTGAACCCAAGTATCAGTGTTGGGTTATTCTGCTGTGGCTGAGTCCCAAAACACCCCATTTCTGTTGACTTGTCAAAGCTCTTCTGCTCTGTGTCACCAGTAACCGGCCTGGTTCTCCACAGCATGAAGGATCTTCCCAAAAATGCCTCCTGACTAGTACAGCTGAAGGAGAAAGGAGGCAAGGCTTTCATGGAGGGTTGAATACACAAAGTGTTAAGTCTGACACAATGAACAGCAAGCTCAGGACTGGCTGGAAATGGCTGTCTCAGCACTAAAATCTGTAATTGCCCAGCCTGCAGTTGATGCACTGGGTCCATCTGGAGTGTGCGGGTTGTTGGTGCAAAGGTAGACCATGCACAGGCAGATGCACTTGCCAGGTGACACCTCCGCCCACTCCCACAGTCCTTTCCATTGCCTCTGGTCTTTTTTTATGTCCTTAACTGGGAATTAAATGCTAATATTCAGCCCATGGTAACTACTGGCTTTTCTGGTGTTGGGAGTCTTGATCTCTGCAAAGGATGCTTCTGCTTTCAGCAGATAACCAACCCAGGACACCACTTGTCCAAGGGCAGGTGCTCAGCTGCTTGCTCAGAGCTCTCTGCCAAACCTGTCCCTTCCCTCCGTCTGCAATAATTGAACATTGCCACAATAAGCTTGATGCAGTTTGGGAAACAAGTTGCCAGGTTGACTTATGCTACCTAATACTGGTCTATTTACAGGGCTAGCAATGCCTACAATTTGTTAAAGCATCTAGAAAATGCTAAGTACAAATTCTCATCTGGAGGGATAAACAGTTGTTCTCTTCAGGGGAAGAGGATAAGGATTTAGCTGATCCAAGGCTGGAGTGTTGGTTTCATCAATCCAAAGATGTTTTGGTAGTGTAACTACAGGTGCTGGAAGGATAAATTACATGGGGCTGGGCTTTTATTATGGATCACAAATAACTTCTAAGATTTTTGGCTTATTTTGAGGCCATTGAGATATGGCCAGTGACACCACTACTGCTAAAAGCTTCCTTTAAATTAGTATCTAGCAGTCCTCAGGCCACATGAGTTCTGTCCATGTGCAATTTTGTAAACCAGATTTTTGGGACACAAGTTCCTAGACCTGCAGTAGAGGCTGCCCCTAGGCTGTGGCCCCTTGGCAGGAATGATGGATTTCTCTTGCCTGTGGACAGGTGACTCTGACTTTTTAAAAAAAAAAAATTAAAAAAGAAATGGGGTGGAATTAATCACTCACCCCAAATTTGGGCATTTACTGTCAAATGTGAAGAGCTGCAGCATGGGATTTAGGAGTCTTCCTGCTTAGGTACTCTAGGGTTGCAAATCAGTGCATGGTGGTGGTTTAACACATCAGCTGTCTCGTCTCAAACTGGAGAGATACTTACAGTGTTAAGAGTGAATTCAAAACACGCTATGTTATCTTGCAAAGACCTACCTTCAACTTGAGCTGCTGCTTCAGACTGGATGTAGGTTTCAGTTTACTGGCGGTTGCAGTGACATGATCTATCCTCAACCAAAACTTGGTCTGCTTGGAGTAGTCAATGCCCAACCCATTGCAAGGATTGTTCATTCCACATAGACTAAGCAGAGCCAAGGGCCTAGGCTGGGTGGACTGGCTCTAGATTTAGGCTGCAGGTCCTGGTGTGGCTCCTGGCTGATGTCCTTTAGCAGGAGAAATGCTCAGGAAGGTATGTAACTGTCAGTGTAGGGAACATGTGCAGGCTTAACATTAAGTGGCATTTAAGAGGGGCAGCACAGAAGCTGCAAAACTAATACAGCAGTTCTGCAGGTGCAGCTGCTGTGCATTAATCCTATGCTCTAGACTATCAGCAAGGGCAAGAGTTAGCAAAGACTGCAGAGATGCTTTGCATGTTTAAAGGATACATCAGTGAAAATGTCTTTGTAGAAACTAACAAAAATTCTAGTTCCTGCCTATATCTAGAGAAGAAGCTCTTTTCAACCACTTTCATTTGACTAAGTGCGAGCACTTGTTATGGTATCGTGACTAGCAGTGTCATGTCTTGCCAGCAACAGCAAGGACTGAACCCATTCAATGTAATAGCTGCTTAGCAGCATCACATCCATTCCAATAACAGGCTGATCCTTAAACAGAAAAGGAAATATGTAAACACACCGTCCTGGCTTGTTCATAGGCCAGCAGCTTGATTTGCATTTCAGCCAGTTACTATGGTGCTTGTGAAATAAAGTAATGAAGAGAAGTGAAGGAAAACCCACTTGCAAGTGCTTCTTTCTTGAGGTTGCTGAGCATATCAGCAAATGCTGCAGTGGGTGGTTCCTCATATAGAAATCAAGTCTTTCACTTCAGTATTTTACTTGGGTCTCCCCCCACTTGAATAGCTTAAGCTTCTAAAAGAGTGGCTCTCAACTCCTTCCTTCCTCATTTACTGCTTTAGAAACACCGTGATAGTTTTCCTTACCCTGGGAGCTGTGGATCCCTGGGGTTGTGGGTTGAGGTGTTGCTCAACCAGCCCTTGAGCTGTGCTGTGTAAGGCTGGAGTGCAGAGCTTTCCTTGAACACGCACGTAGTTGTTGTGCAACGGACCTGGTGAAGGGTGGATGAGCAACAGTTCAGACCACAGCCTGGTGTGTGCTTGCCTGTGGTTTGGGACAGCTGATCTTTATCTTCTAGTGAACTCATGGGTTTCCCTGTTATCAAACACTTCCAGGAATTGGCAGTTTGAAGCGGGGAGGTGTGTTAGGACCATGTGTTAATGTTCTCTGCGCTTTTATGGTCAAGTGAATAGAGGCTTGCTCAGGTGGGAACTGCTGTTACTCATTAATCCCCTCCAGCATCCCAAAACAGCTGGATGTTTGCACATGGCAACCCTTCTCCTTCCAGGATGCCTAAACTCCATGGGAAATATTAGCCTTTGGCAAGCCTTGCTCTAAAAGCAAACTGCACGAACATTGATTTTTAAAACCTCCTGTTTGAAAGGAAAATATTGTTATCTTTGCTCAGTGTGCAAATGTAACTTTATTTCTTCTTTTTCTTAGGCAGAGGATCAAACATTCTTTCTGCTCTGCAGGATTTGTTCTGGCTATCTAAATCCAAAGTAGAGAAACAACTTCAGATCATCTCTGTGCTGCAATGGGTTCTCACTTTCCTTATCATGGGTAAGCAACACCTTTTGCCGTAATTTTGGCAAAAGCCAAAGCTTTTTTGCCTTAATTCTGGAAGAATTTTAATGCAAAAATATTAACTTTTACATAAGCATTAATTACTGATGCGCACTGCAGCAGGATAGTTCCTGAGGCGTGTGGATATTGTAGAGCACGCTTGCACAGTTTGATATTTTGGCAATAAATAACTTTACCTGGCTTCAGAAAAACATAAGAGCTATGGGAAGACCTAACGATGTTTAGGTCGTGTCTGTGTTTACCATACAAATAAGACTGAAGCAATTGAAAATCTCTCACTTGACTCACTCATGGGAATGTCCACAGAGAAGAGATTTCTTAGAAGCAACTGGTAGCTGATGCAACTGATGGCAAGAGGAGTGCTTTCCTCTTGGCTTGGTCTCCTTCCAAGAGGTACCAGAGATGGGCAAGAAGTGTTTATGTCAGACCAGTAAAACAGCAGAGACCATTTGTCTCCTGGTACTTCTGTTATGTGAAGCCTCAGGCTGCTCTGCTCCCTAATATTGTTGATAATTAAACTGGAGAAAGATGCTGATTGCAGTCAGTCAAACAAGCCTTGCCGTTCCTTCCCAATTTAGTTTGTGCCAAAATGTCAACGTCATTTGCGGGTGGGATCTCTGGCACCCTGGTGGGATGGCTAGTGTAGAGCTGGTGTAACGTGTGGAAGATTTGTGTAGCTGTGGAAGAAACGCCCTTGGTGTGGGCTGCAAAGAAATCTTGATGCTCATGAAGTCTTGCTCTTGCCTGGTGAAGCAGCTGCCCTACCTGGAGATACTGTAGAAGAGAGACCTGGAGAAACCATGAAGGGGAGGTTGAGGTACTTCAAAGCAGGTAGCTTTGGAGGAAGCTGTCTCAGTCCTACATAAGGAGTTTTTAGCTAAATCCGATTTGATTGAGGATTAATGACATCAGATTGAGACTAAGACTTCAGTATAGAAGGGTCAAAAGGCAAGGGGCCTTTAATGCAAATGTAAATGCAGACCAAAACCTGATGCAACCTTGTTTTCGTCTCTTTCTTGGCCCTATCCAGGTGTTGCTTGCACTTTAATCCTCATGTACATACTGTGCACAGATTGCTGGGCGATTGCTGCTCTATATTTAGCCTGGCTGGTATTTGACTGGAATACACCAAAGAAAGGTAAATATTGCAGAATAGATCCTTGCTGTTTAAGTGTCCCTGTCCTCATATTTGGACAAAGAAGCATTTCCTTATAATGGGTGACTTCTCTTCTTAGTGGGACTTGGCTGAATCACTGACCAAAAGCATTATTCAGTGAAGCACACAAATGTCAGCCCTTGGCATAAGCAGTGACTGTAGGTTTTATTGATGCTGAGGGGAATACAAGACAACATTCACTAATATCATGCCATTGCTGGGTTTTAGCAACATATTTATAAGGCTTAGGTTCTTCCTGGAGGTCATAAAGATTCAAGATCTTGCTGTCCTCTCCAGCTCTTGCAAGGTTCAGATTATGGTGTGACTATTAAGATGTGGCTCCCCTATGGAGTCAGTGTTGCTGCAAATAAAGCAGAAAATTTTATTTCAGAGAATACCCTGTAGAAACCAGCTCTGAGAACCCACTACAGCAGTGGCAATAAGCTTTGATGGCAACTCCTTTCATAGCCAGATTAGCACAATTCTCCACTGCTTCAAGACCACTGAAATCATCCAGGATCTTAGCCTTCCTTCCCCAAAAGATGAATCCGAGTTTAACATTGAGCTGTTTCTAGCTTGAATTGTCCATTGCCCAGCTACAATAGAATATCAAGTCAGATCCTACTCTGGATTTGTTGTCAGGCCTTAATTAGCTTGAAGTGTCCTGAAGTCTTGAGCATGGATGGTTTCACCTGATTTTAGTGAAAGATGCAGGTGTCCCCCTCCCTTAGAGGAATTAAATTGTTGATTTCTTTAGTGAGACAGCAACTTATCTAGAGTCCTCTAGGCTTCTTGGTGGGCACCCATGTGGAAAGAGCTTTAAAAACATGATTTTTTTTTTCCGTTCAGGTGGACGAAGATCCCAATGGGTGAGAAACTGGGCTATATGGAGGTACTTCAGGGATTATTTTCCAATAAGAGTAAGTTACAGTTTAACTGTATGCATGGGACTTAACTGTTTTAGACTGGCTTGTAATAACCCTCATGGAGATGATGTTGGACCTACACTAGTCTATCCATGACACTGAACTGTAAGCGGGACATGGCTTGCTTACCACTGCCATATTGCTGCTTGGATCAGCTGTGGTTGTAAAATCTGAAATGCATCACCAGTGATGGGATCATGATTTGTAGAAGATGCTGATTCTGATCGTTTTATCAGTAGACTTCTGGAGGCAACCAGCCCTGTAGCAGTAAGGCTACATGTCTCCAACTTCTCTTCTGTGCTGCAGCAGTCCTGCATTGTGCCTAGTCCTACCTCTGTTCCCCTCTTGTAAATCTAGCTCCGTTTTGGGCTGTTTTCCAGTTACGCCCTAGCACAGCAGTGTATTGGGTAAGAATAGTTGGGAACCCTGTGCACCAGAAGTCCTACCACTTCACAGGGAGCAGTGAAATCAGTTCTGAAGTCTAGCTGCTTTGGGGAAGGGGGGTTTCCAGCAGTGGGAATAGCTCCACTTCTCCAGCTTTTAACTTGCTCACCTTCTGCTTCTATTTTCGCCGCTAGTTCAGACGTGTTGCAGACAGGGGACAGGGCTGCCAGTCTGCTCTGGGGACTGCAGAACTAGCTGGAGGATTTGGAAGGGAGCAGGGGCCAAATTCAGCTAGGAAGGAACTCGATCCTCTTTGGAAGGACACACAGCTGAAAGGACTATTATGTAAGGCTGTTGGCAAGTTTTATTCAGCCTGAGCAAAAGGAGGGACCTTGCCATGGCTTTTGATGAGCTACCCGTCCCTAAGATAGTCCAGCTTCAGAAAGCAGTAGGGAATCCAATTCCAGCAGGAAGCCAAGGTGGCATAGACGGGATTCCTCCTTTGCAAAGTCACTTGAACTCTCAGGGTGCCTGAACATGCTGCTGGTGAGCAAACTTCTTGCCACATTCTTGCTGCTGTAACAGGTAATTCTTGGCAAGTGTAGGTGTACATGGAAAAATGCACTACAACTGCACAGGCTGCAAGTGCCTGGTCAACCCCCGTCTCGCAGCTAATGGAGAACGGAACATGCTCTAGTGTTGAAGACGGGTCTCGGATGGGTTGTCTTGCAGTAGAAAGTCCTCAGTCCTGCAACAAACCCTGCTTTCTTGATATTGCTGAAGGCTAAAATGGGCTCGTTTCTCCTGCGGACTTGATTCAAGAGGGTCACCAGTAATGGCTGGTCCCCTTGCTTCGCTGTTCCTTTGGCGTATTTAGCTGCTGTCTTCATGGAAACATGCTCTGCTCAGCCATGCGGGTCACATCCACTGTAGATATTAAAGTTTGTCAAACAGCTGGGTTGTTCAAGTAGGTTTAGAGATAAGATCTTGTAGATAAACTGAACTTCTCTGCTGTTTTAGGTAAATACTTGCTAGTTCACGCAGTCCATTTGTGAGAACCCCTTATGGCTGTAATTCCGTTGTCACTAAGGGGGTAGAGTTGTGCAAGGTTTATGGTGCCCACTGGTAAATGGTATGCAAAGGGCAGCATGTGAGGGTTGAGAGCTGTGGGTTAACTCCTGCACCTGCTATGGGGGAACAGCCAGCTGGCTGCATGGTTGTTAAACATTGCTTGGGGATCGCGGGGCTTCGAGGTGCTAGAGGTGGTTGTCTGCAGTTATGGGACTGATATTACAGGATGAACCATGAATATTATCCCTTGTAAGGAGTGGTACCAACCACCGGAATGGCTTGGGCTTGAACTTGTTAAGAGCATGGGAACTCCTTGGATAAACTATTTACCTCCCTTCAGTCGAGAGACTGGTCTAGAGGGAACCACTTGTTGAAATCTTCTGCCTGTAAAATTCCCCTTGGTTGGATCTTGAACTGTCTGTGTAATGGCTTAGCAGGGCTTGGTTTGCCTCCCTGGCCCGTGGTTTGTTGGGGCAGTCATCTGCTGCACCTCATCCTGTACCGTGTGTCCACTGTGCACTGCGAGGACAGATCACACCAGTGACAACTTCACTAGTGGCACTTGTAATGCTAAACTCGGCTTTTGCAAGCTCTGCACGTAGAGCTGTGCTAGCTGCATCCGTATCAGCACGGGTACCACCTGCATTAGGATATTAGCTCAGATTTTACTCCTATTCCAGGAAATAAATCGGAAGCAGTTTTGCAGATTTTTTCCAAAACCCTAAGGCCATCTCCCCAGGAATAGGGACCCAGATCCTGGTGGGTGACTGCTGTAGCACCAAACACTTTGGACGAGAGGCCTCTTAGTATACTGTCCTCCATGGCTGCAGATCTGAAGGCCAGGGTTTCCCTGGACCTGGCTGGTGTGAGCTCAGTCTTGAGGATGGAGGCTGGATCTGGCCAGGCTGAAATGCCACCGGTATCAACCTCTGACAAAACTGTGTGTTAGAACTTGTGGTTGGATCTGCTGCATCCCTCCACAGCTCTACCTGCTGGCATCAGGCTTGCTTTATCAGAGTAGCTTCCTGAGAAGCAGGCTCTGCTCTGATATTTATGATGATTGGGCTTGGTCACCACCTGAGCCAGCAGTGCGTCCCATCCTGAAACACCAGTAGGACTGTGGTACCTGTATCTGGAGATATCAGGGCATGTTTTGTAATACCAGGTGGATTTGGGAACCAGCCTGCATCTGGCCTGATTCCTCAGCATGAGCAGAAGTTTCCCACATTCACAGGGGCTTCATGCAGCTGCTCTGACAGTAATAAGTTATTTTAGGGCACTAGAAGCTTAAGTTTGTCTGCTGTTTAATGGCTGGCCTTGCAAATAGTGCTTTAAGCTGTGCATGAAGCAGCTGAGGAAGCTTGCAGTGAGCTAAATCCTGAACTGCCAGGTAAAGCCCGAGCTCTTGCAGGTGTGAGCATGGTGCTGTGTGCCTGGCTGGACTCAACCCTGCTGCTGCAGAGGCAGGCAAGGTCCCAGCAGCCTCCCGAGCACATCCTGCTGATCCGAGGATGTTGTGCGGGGAGTGCCACAATCTAAAGGTCTTCTTTAGGTAAAGAAGCCATCACCTGGGCATGTGAGCACAGCTACCGCTTATCTCAATAGGCGATAGCACTGCAGACCTTTGGCTCGCCTTTGTCAAGCAGTGAGCGTTTCAGAGGTGTGCAGTGAGACCTTCTCAGTCTCCTGCTGAGGTGGGAGAGTCAGCAGTGTGCCGGAGCAGGGACTGTTGCAAGACAGTGACTTTTTTTGCGGCGTTTGTCTTGCACTCTGTGGCTTGGCTGGCTTCCTGGCAAAGCCTCTCCTTAGCTGTTGTTGTTATAGATGACTTATGGAATGGAAACGGATGCTTTTGCTTCCTACGTGTGATGTAGTGTAGTGGTAATATAGAGAGCCTGGAGGGGTCTTCAGGTCCTGGCCTGCATTGCTGGGAAGGTGGGATAAGTTCTTCCATAGTGCCCCTGGATGTGGTGCAGCTAATTGCAATTGTTTGGTTGTTTTGCAAGCTTATACGCTCACTACTGCTGCTTGAATCCTGTGGATGAGCTCTAATTTTCTGCTTTCTGCATGCTTCTGTGGTCAGTATGCTGTTCAGCTTGCAGGTAGGCTGAGAACCCACCGAGACCACTCATTTTCATCCTGCTCTTTGCTGGACCCTGCAGAAAGTGTCTCTGCAGTCCCCTTTCTCTGTGCTTGAATGTGCTACTTACTCCTCCTCTTCCTACAAATAATTGGCAATACTGTTCTTTGGGCGTATCTGGCACTCAAATATTAACACTAGTTTTTTTGCAGTAATTGCACTGCTTTATTGCTTCTGTAGGCAGGCTTAGATCTGTTTAAAGAAATCTGTTATTACTAGAGCAGATGGATGGACCTTTGCTCTGCTGAAACAGGTTTGGTCTCAGACAGCAGCTGGGAACAGGTGGGGTAGTGCAGAGGGGTGAAGGTCCAGCTTACTCCCAGCACTGTAATTGTCCGGCTGGGATGCAACAAGGGCACACTGCCTCTGTCTCATCATGGGAGCACTGAGGCTTCAAGGAGCTGAGGGCTGTGTGGGATTGGAGAAGACCTTGAAAGCAAAAAGGAAAACCCGTTGGAGGTTCAGAACAGAGTTGCAAAAGTGTTCTCAAATAACAGCTACAGCAATTCCTTAGGTCAGCCTGAGAAGGCAGCCCAGCAGCTCAGTGTTTGCTTGTCAAGGGGAAGGGTGCAAGAAAACTAGTAGCGAGTCATCAGTCTCCTAAGGAAAGCTTCAATCTTCCTTGAGACTGGAAATAAGTGATTACAGCACTTCAAAAATTCCTGCTTCTAGATTAAATTTAGGGAGACATGAAGGCTCTGCCTTTGGTGTTGGCAGGTCAGACTCTGGGCTGAGTTTACGCATTAGCAGATCTAAGACCTGCACCACTTGTGGATAAGTGCACAAACCTGTCTGATGCCTGGCAGCCTTTGGTTGCTGTGGCTTGACTTGGGTGGAGGAAGACATGTTCACCTTCTGTGAACCCGTCTGTTGTGGGACAACCTGTGGAGCGCAGTGGCAGCCTGCATGGGACAAACTGGGGGAAAGCATATATATACGAATGCCAGGCTGACTCTCAGACTTGTAAATCCCTCTTGTGAGCATTTGATTCCCATTGAGTCTCCAGTGCTGCTCAGGTATTCCTTTCTGCCTTGCCATGGGTGTGCAGGTGAGCTGGTGCCCTGCAGACCCCTTGCCTTGCTCCCGTGCCACTTGTGCAAGTGGTGTGGGTGAGCGTGGTGGGTATCGCCAACCCTATGTCTCCATAACAGGAGGTCTTGGAAAGCAAACACAGAGCAATAAGGCTGCAGCTTGTCTGGGGCTCATATAAGGTATGCAAGCCATGGGCTCCACTGGGAACTGGGTGTCCTTGTACGAGGTGGAGGGGCTGGAGCAGGGTGCTTGCCACGGCTGGCAGCGGGAGAACAGCATGTCTTCTGTGTGACAGCAGATGTGTGGCTCTGCCAAGCTCAGCTCACAAATGCCTCGTGCTCCAGAGTGACAAGGACAAACCCTCTGTTTCAGCCAGCTTCCTTTTAAAGCAGCTGTGCTTGGTGCAGGTGAAAGATGAGGCTTGGAGCCTGGAAACCTCCATCCTTCTCTAACAAGAGCTGTAAGGAGGAGTGTCTGCCACTGGTCCAACAAAGCCATGCGTGTCTGTAGCCCCCAGGCCTTGAGTCTCTCCTACAACTGAGCAAGAACTGAGGTGGAGGCTTGCTTACTGTACCACTGCTTTTGTTCCCTCAAGTCTTCCCTGGAGAGTGGTTTCCAGTCTAGTCTGGGAGCCCTGTTTGTTCTAACTGGTCAAGGGACAGCCCTCCCACCCTGGGGTGTGATAGCAAAGTCATCTCCTAATTGGACAAGAAGGGGAAGGGGAGAAAGTATGACTTGGTGTGACACAGGCTGTGGGGCTCCGCAGAGCTGCTGCAACCACAAGCATCTGCACAGGCTTCCTGGAGCCCTACGTGATCTCAAAGCTAGAGGAAAGTGTGGAGGGAGGTAGTCAACTTGCTTAACCCACTGTGGTGTCATGCCTGTATTGCAGCTTCTGTCTAAAATGGCATAAGTGCTGTAACCTCAGCTAGGGACAGTGGTGGGAACGCGGGGAGGAGGGAATCAAATTTCTGGGCACGCTGCTTCAGCGTGTCGCAACAGCACTTCAGCTCCCTGTAGCATGATTCAACAAAACGGACGTGCTTGCTTGCTGCCAAAGCACGTCTTGGCCAAGACAGCGGGGTACGTAATGCTGATGTGACATCTTGGAAATCTGCGCTTTTTCCTATAGGAGCTGACACAGAGTGACCTTTGCGTATTGAGGGATGGGGTGCAGTTGCTTAGCACCTCAAGCCAAAGGTGCAATTGGGGCTTGTACATCCTGTCCCAGTCTGAGAACTGCTGGGGTGTTGCAGTCAGCAAAACCTGGCACCATTGCAGCCTGAAAAACATTACATTTGATCCCTACTTCTGTAGGGTGATGCAGCAGTCCTGTTATATGCTTACTCAGACTGCTTGTGTACTGCCAGGGGAAGATGCTCTGATGCATGGGATGCTGCTGCTACTTAGAGCATCAAAAAAAATCCTCTGGCAGCAGTGGTACCAGGGCATGGCTTGTGCTCCGCATGGCTAAGATAGCTTTGGAGTTTCCATGCTGTGCAAACGGAGGAGTAAATGGTTAGGAATATTGCACAACCCCAAATCTATATGCTCACTGCTCCTGGAGCATGTCCTGCAGAAATCGGAGCACCGCTGTGGATGGCTTGAGGTGTCTTGTTGGCCCTTTGGCATGTAGGCCAGAGCAAAACCTCTTGAAAGGAGGGATAGTTTCCAGTGGTGAGCCACCCTTCTGCACATTTTCCCTCTTGGAGGGTGGCCGGCTGGCATAGTAAGTGGTTGGGTCTTTTTTTTAGGTATTAAGCAAACTTGCTTCTGTAATAGATGCTGATTTTTATTCTTTTTCCCCCCTCTTACTGGGATGTGAGCCACTAATGTGCTGAGAGAGGGCCTGGAAGGAGGTGTAGCTGTGGCTACAGGGTCATGAAGAACTTCGTTGGTTTGGGCAAGAGACTTGCAAGAATACCTTTGGGAGGAGTAGAGAAACAAAGGGCACAGGCTATTGCAACCCAAACCCTATTCCTGCTTGGCTGGCAGTCTTCTTGTGTCTAAGATCAGCCTCTTTATTCTGCTCCCTTTGCTTGGGGAACTGAAGTCTTAGTGGCTGCTCTTACCACAGCCTCTGAAATCCAGGATAGCCCATACCCCAGCTCTTAAGCTGTTCTCCTTGATGGGAAGAGAGATAAAAGCTGGGGACTTAACTTTTTTCTCTATTTTTTTTTCTTACTACCTGAAAATATCTGTCTTCATGTGAGCTCACTCTTTTCTTTCCTAGCTGGTTAAAACCCACAATCTGCTGACCACCAGGAATTACATTTTTGGGTACCACCCACATGGCATCATGGGCTTGGGTGCCTTTTGCAACTTCAGCACAGAGGCCACAGGTGTCAGCCAGAAATTCCCTGGGATCCGACCATACCTTGCTACCCTGGCTGGGAACTTCAGGATGCCCATTTTGAGGGACTACTTAATGTCTGGCGGTAAGTGCAACTGCACTGTGTTCCTTCTACTCATGCTCTTTCCTCTGAGCTGTCTTCCCCTCTTTCCAGTGAAAAGCTGTGGCAGAAGCTCATGTAACCACTTCTTTCTGGTAGCATCACACAAATATTGGTTTCATATAGTTGTCAAGAGGAAACTGTGAATAAATGTGACTAGCTTGGGCTGTGGGGACTGCTGCTCTTCTGCATTCATCCTTAACTCAAGGATACTCTTGTCCAAAGGCATAGTAAAGATATCTGGCATCTGTAGTTGTGGGTGAGGAAGATGGAGACACGGGAGCAAGTTGTCCTAGTTATCATTAGGAGGTACTGGTAGATGAAGAAGTCACACTAGCTGACAATATAAAGTATTCATTAGCCTTTGAAATGTGAATACTGTGGCTACCTCTGCTCCTGGGCTCATTACCACATGAGCTGTCATGCATCTAGGTCTTACAGTGATGACAGATGCCCTCTTCGCCCAACCACATTTTTAGGTGCCTGCCAGGAGTCAAGAGTGTGGGGAATTGCATAGTTTCAGCTGCTCAGAAGAGTCCATTCCCTGAATATATTCCTATAGATGGGTCACAGGGATTAGACAGTGATGTAAGTTTGCTGAATGATATTAATAGGTCTGTTCTAATGGATATCAGTATTTTAATGATGGAGGGCTTGTAGGTTGTGACTGGGCAGAGGAGGTAGTGTTGACAACCTCAAACAGCGTTCCTGCATGGCCTGAGGTTCCTTTTCAGAGTCAGGATACCTGTCGGTTAGGTAGAGATAAGGGCGTAATGCCTAAAGACCGTGAATTGAACAGTCCAGTACCCTGTTTGCTGTTCCTGGAACAGATTCACCAATAAATGACTTCTTTAAAATAGGTATCTTACTATAGTATCTTAGCTGAATCTTGACTCATGGCTGGGGAGAGGATAGGAGTAGCTGTACTTGGCTCTGACTTGCTAGGTTTGACTGTTTCCAAGATTACTGCCTTAGTTTGAGGGAGAAGAAAACTAACTGGATCTGGTACAGAAAAGGTGTTTGTGCCTGCCTAGGAAGGGCAGTATCTCAAGCTGGTTTCTACCTTCCTGGACTAGATGGAAGTTGCTGTGTGAAGTCCATAACTCCCATAACCTTGGAATTCAACAGGACAGCAGTGCACGAGAAATTGGGATCTTCTTTCTAGTCTATCATATCTGCAAACTTAGTTCATGTATTGCTTAAGTTTCCACATGGCATCAGCCTTTCTATATTTAAAAAAAAAAATCATGTTCAATCTGCTTAAGATAACTGGTAGACAAATCTTGTGGCCAGCCAGAGCTGCTTCCTTCTTTTTGGAAGGAAGGTGGGAGTAGACACTAGTGACATCGCTGCTGACAGGGTTTGGCTATCCCTGAGCATGACAGTTAAATCAGTGGGAAGTTCTGCTTCCTTTGTACTTAGGATTTAAGCAAGGCTACAGGTGTGGTCTCTTGTCCAAAGTTAACTTTCTAAAAGCCATAATTTGTCTTCACTTTCTTATACTGGAACTTCAGGGTGTCACTACAAAGGCTTTAACATCACTTGGGAAGTGCTGACAGTCCCCTCAATCCTTTGTTTTGTGAATGAATCGCTTCAAGTGAAATCCTAACAAATATTACTGT
Source organism: Gavia stellata (assembly GCF_030936135.1). Classification (NCBI taxonomy): domain Eukaryota; kingdom Metazoa; phylum Chordata; class Aves; order Gaviiformes; family Gaviidae; genus Gavia; species Gavia stellata. The sequence continues at coordinate 2,986,737 of NC_082594.1, forward strand.
ACCAACGCACATACTTAGGTGGTTTACAACCAACTGTTGCATATTACAATGTTTTATAGCCTACTAGAGATTAGAGCTACAGCTGGGTTCCTCTAAGGCATGAGGCGACAGCCAGAAAATCCTATATACTAGTAAGTGTGCTAAAGAGCACAATTCAGCAACTGCTGCTTGTCTGCATGTCTCATTGCATTTTCTAGAGGAAGGATTTCAGTGCTGGGAGCAGTAGTAATCTCCTCCTGCTAACAAGTGTGAAACGGCTGAACATAAATCTGTGCCACCTTATTAGCCAGGGCTGTGTAGTCAGAATAAGCCTTAGTGTAGAGAATGGGAGAAGTAGGAAGGCTTCTGGCTGTCCTAAGCAGCAGCAAGCACAGCCTGAGCCTTTCAAAGGAAACATGGTCAGAGAGAGATAGAGATGTGCTGAAAGAAATCAGTTTTTCAAATCCAGCTGATCTGTCTGAAGTGAGGTCTGCTCCCCTGTGGTCTGGAGCTTGGAATAAGTGGTGACCTTGATGCCCAGATACACATGAAGGCTTGCAGACTTGCCCTGTATGATCCCACGGGACCCATTCATCATTTAGTTCTTGGTTCAAGTGATGACTACCGTGAGATGTGCAGAACCACCTTCTAAAATTAAATTGTGTAATACTGCCCTTCCTAGTGCAATGACCTTAAGTACTCAACACAGCTCAGACGTGTGGATGGGAATGTAAATGATGGCATCTCACTTCTCCTTGGCTTATCCTGGCCAAAAATGTGAGGCATGAGCAAGCTCTGACAATAACTGTAGGATAAAAGCATGAGGTTTCAGGAGTAGAGAATCAAAATTCTTAGCATTTTTAGAGCAATAGAGTAGAAATTAGAAAGTCCTTCTTTCACTGGGCTGAATGGTAAGATCCCTGGAGTGGGACTTGATGCTTTCGGGCTGGGATTGCATTGTAAAGCTGGAGTGCTGTGACTGGTAGTACAGTCCTGTCCCTTCCAGTGTGGGGTAGAGGGAAAGACCTTCTCAGACACTCATCTCAGAGTATGGACTTACCTGACCGCTCCGCTGCATACATGTCTTCCTTCTCAGGAGAGCAAAGGACTGCACTCTCACCATGCAAGAGCTTGATGTTAGTTAAGAAAATTATTTGTTAAACTCATTCATAATAGATCTGCCTCTGGAAGGCTTGCCAATTTCTTTTTTTGTATCACTAAACCATCCTCCCAAAGGAAGACCTATTCCACTACTTGGTTTTGCTGAGGAACTGGTCAAATTCAGACTCTCGTGCATCAAAATAACACAATGGCTTTGCTTCCCCCCCTAAGGATAAACCAGCTCCTACCACAACCTTTACTTGGAGGGAGGATGTCTGAATTGTCTTTGGCATCACTAAGAGCAGGAGAAAATACTTGCTGAAGTCTTTTGTGTTAAGGCAACTTTTTGAGAGCTGGTGTTGGTGGCGTTTGTCTATGACCAAGCCCAGTGCTGTCCAGGTCTGTAACTGCTTGTTTAGTTGAGGAACAGGTTGCCTGATAATATGCACAACCCTCTATGACCACAAGGAAGTTGGACAGCTCAACTTGCAATCAAGGCATGAACTTTTTGCTACAAGTGTGGCTGGTGTCTTCAGGATCATCCAGGCTATTCTTAATCTTACAACTTGACCCTTATGTCTGTCTCTTGGATATGCAGGTATATGTCCTGTGAACCGTGACAGCATAGACTACATCTTGTCCAAGAACGGCAGTGGCAATGCCATCATCATTGTGGTCGGAGGGGCAGCGGAGTCCCTGAACTGCACCCCAGGGAAGAACTCGGTGACGCTGAAAAACCGGAAAGGATTTGTGAAACTGGCTCTACGGCACGGGTAAGAGGCAACCTCAATGCTAGAGCAGTACTGCTAGCATATGAAAGGTGCTCTCGTCCCCTGAAGCAGCTGATGTCTTGGATGGATTCTCCTTTCTGCAGTCCTGCTGTGTTGTGTGGATATATACTCAGAGCATCAGACACATGAGCCTGTCCTCTGACTTCTGCTCCTGAGCAGGGGACAGGGTAGGAAGATGCCTAGGTCAGCAGCAGGCTTCCAGGGCAGGGAGAGGCAGGTGTCAGTAACCTGCATGAGGCATCACCTATGCAGCCCCTGTGATCTCCAGGGATCCCATGTGTCTGAAATGGGATAGCCATCAAAAATCAGAGATGAGAATATATGGAAGCATATGCAATGCCCTGGCATTCACGGGCCCACTGCCATACAATTGTCTTCTTGCATGCCTTAAAAGTATATCATGTGAAGTCTGGTTGACTTATGACATAACTTGTGCTGCAAACAAAGCTCTGGCCAGTAAAATCTGCAAATGTGCAGCCCAAAAGATTACACGGCAGTGAGTGTGGTGCTGTAGTATTGACTGCAGACCAGGGGTGTGAGGTCCTAACATTTCTATCTTCCTAGTGCGGACTTGGTTCCTGTCTACTCCTTTGGGGAGAATGAAGTGTACAAGCAGGTGATCTTTGAGGAGGGTTCCTGGGGAAGATGGGTTCAGAAGAAGTTTCAGAAGCACATTGGCTTTGCTCCATGCATCTTTCATGGCCGTGGCCTCTTCTCCTCCAACACCTGGGGGTTGTTACCTTACCCCAAGCCCATCACTACTGTTGGTAAGGTCTTGGTATAAACATGCTACGTGCTTCTCTAGGTAGTAGCATATCTCAGTCTATGCCATACCTCCACTCTAGCTTGGTACTGGAGTCTTGACTATAAAACTCTGTTTTCCCTTCTATATAAAACCTTCCAGCATTACTGAGAATGAGGTAGAATGGTTTCCAGAGGCTGCAAGCCTCCCATCATGCTCAACTGCCAGCTAGTTTTGCAAGGGAGCTCTTTTTTGGGGGGCAAAAATGCTGTAGCTGCTACCTTCTCTGGTCTTGGATGGTTAAAGTCAGAAGCAGCCTGGCCCCCCCAATCCTAGGACTGGCAGTGTGATGCTGTCTGATAGCTGAGTCTTAAAGCCAACCCTAAAACTTGCACCTGAGTCTTCCAACCCAAAGCAGTAAGGCTTTGAGGGAGAGAAAAAAAAAGTGTTTCTTTGCTTTTGTGGGGTATGTATAGGGGAATACATGAGAACTGCAGGTTTTAGACTTGGTTCCTGTTAATTGAAGAGGGATTTATCAATCTGCTGTAAAAAAAAAAAAAAGTAAGTGGGACTTCCCAATCACCTTGCGCAGTAGAGGCTCTGCAGCGCTGGCATTTGTATAGCTAAAATGGCATGCTTGCCCTGGGTATTGCTGCAGACGTGATCAAGGTCCTGGTAGTGGGATGATTGTGCTTCAGAACCTAGCAAAACTGGGAGGAATCGGGCAAACCTCTGCTATAATGGCAAGCTGTGCTATGCCAGGGTGGACATGCTGAACTAGCATAGCTGAAGCTGTAAAGGACAAATCTCCAGGCTGTACAGGAGCATTCAACCTAACCTGTGGATCTTTCCCTTTTTTACCAGTTGGGGAGCCCATCACCATCCCCAAAATCGATAATCCATCCCAGAGGGAAGTGGACTTCTACCACAGCATATATGTGGACTCCCTGATCAAACTCTTTGACAAGTACAAGAGCAAATTTGGCCTGCCAGAGACTGAGGTCTTGGAAGTCAACTGAAGGGACTGGCTCAGCAGCATCTCCTTCTCTAAGAATCAACACATCCAGGAGTCCAAGCTGTCATCATGTACTTGAAAGCATGTGTGGGTGTATGTGTCTTTCAAAGAAAAATGTTTAAAGTATTGCTAGACCACTTTTAAAAATAAAAAAAGGCTTTACTTTGGATAAATCCCATTACAAATGTCTTTCTAGCCAAAAAAAAAAAGCACAACTCCCCATTGCTGTGAGGATTTGGATGGGGGGAATGATTGCCTTTGTAATCTGCTATACAATGCTGGTGGATTGCCAGCAATGGATTAGAAGCATTCCTACAGCTACTGTACCCACTAGCACAAGCTATTTTGGGAGAGTAGGATCCACCTGGTTTTCAGTCAAAAAAGCAGCAGGTTGATTTGACCAGGCCAGCAGTATTACAGGCATGTTGCACAAGAGCCAGGTTGAGACATGCTTACATAGCACAAGGGCACTTCTGCTTTGGAAAAGCCCCTTCTGAAAGCACAAGCAGGCTGCCAAACCCCCTGGTGTGGCACCTACTGCGGGTGGTGCAGCGAACCGAAGGATATGAGTCTGGTGGGCCTCGATCCATACAATGTGATGGATACTTCGGTGGCTGTAACTTCACCACTTGTATTTTGAATGTCAGTTTAGAAACAGGTCTGTCCCAGGTGCTGCTTGCACAGAGGCACGTAGCTGGAAATACGGGACTCCTTCAGAGCCATAAAACTCCAAGGACAAGTTCTAGGAGCGGTGGGATGGTGCAATCATGTGGCCCCAGTGTTGCTCAGACCCTAAGGGTAGCCTGTAGGGCTAAATGCAGTGAGACTATTCATGCAAGCGTTTTGGATCCCAAAAGCATTTGGGGAAAGCTAGGAGTAACTTCTGCCCAAAGACGGCTTTTAAATATTCCGTCCAGTGAATGTAAAGGAGTAGCCTTTTCACGCATAGGATCTAAAGTGAGTAACTTTTTAAAGTGTTCATAAAATGTTTACGTGGATGTTAACACTGCTTGTAGTGAGATTTCTTCAGAGTACAATGTGTTTATGTATAAACCTGAAACATTGCACTACTTGCATGTCTGACCTGCCTTTTCAACAGTTCAGTGTATTTTGAGCTCCAAAATGTGCCTTTCTTCCACGCAAGAGGACGGTACTTCACATTCCTGGAATCTTGCCTCTAAAGAGAAATGTTCATCTGTCATATTTGATAGACTTGTATTACAGAGTATCAATTTTTGTACAAATTTCTAGAAATAAACTTGGGCAAAAATAGTGGGCTGCTTTGGTCTCTTTGGCGTTGCAGCGGTATGTGGCTGGGTTCATGTTACAGCAATTGTTTGTGGGATTGCAGCTGTGCCTTGGCTTTTTATGGGGAGAAAACCGGTCTGACTGTTCAAAAGCAGATCCATGCTGATCCGCACTGTCCCTGCATGGGGCACCCAGGATAGGCTAAGCACATCTTTGTGGTTTTAGTGTGGGTTTTTGCTTGTGAGTGTGTAAGGAGCTAAGGCAGCCTACATCTATGGACTTCCTTTACTGAGCAGATACAGAAAGTTCATGCCCTGTTGTTCCTTTCAGCAAACTACTTTGGGTTTTGTTGCTGCCTGGCATATAAGAGCTGGATTGCATCCCTGGTCCTCAGCTGAGGAAATCCTTCCAGCTCCTCTCAGAGCCCCATAGACTTCCACCACTGGGGCTGCAAAGTGCTCCAGAAATAGCACACGTTGCTGTAAAGTTCATAAGGGCCCTTTTAGTAACTAGTGAGGGTTTAACATGTTGTCTGTTGGGCTGGGGCTGGCTTATGAGCTATGGAAGTGGTCCATCAATGCTGGCTGACTTTTCAAGCGGACACTGCTGCTCTTCAAGGTGAAAGCTAAACTCATTCTTTGCCCTCTTCAGGCTTGGGCAATGGACTTTGGAAGCCTCCTGCTCTAGAAGATAAACCTGGTGTGTTGCTAACCTCCCCTTCTCACCCCTAGTAAGATTGATTTGGTCCTCATGTTTTCTGCGAGCAAATATTAAGGCTGGGTTTCCAGTGACTTGGCTGGAAACGCACAGCAAGGAAAGCCATGAATGCTCTGTTCTAAGCCCTTGGCACAAACTGGAGGAGGTCAGTTCTTGCGGAGCTTTTTCCAAGCAATATGTTCAATTATCAAGTTTTATATCAAAGCACAGCTGCTGCTTGCAAATCCCCCTAAAGGAGAGGAGCAAGGGAGCTATTCCAGATAAAGATCCATTCCTACAAAGGGCTGCACTAATAAATGTCCTGTAATTGTCCATACTGCAAGGTGGGACTAGCTCTGCCCAAAACTCTTGGCTGTGATGGCAGCCCCCTTAATTAAGATCTAACATGAAATTGCCACTGAACATTGTTCTACCCACTTACCACCCGTCTATAAAAGGGGAATTTTCCTTTGATCTCATCTCGTACACAAGGTACCAGCCCAGGACATGCTAGTCTCATAACAGTTTCAACCACCCTTCTGAGCTGAGCTTATGGCTCATGACTCCTTTCAAGCTGTTTTCCTGCGATTGGTTTTCCCTTCTCTTGCCAGTCTTAGGAGCATAGGGGTAAGACCCTTACCTAAAATTCATCTCTGGCTTGTGGTATGTTTAATGATTGTGATTGATTTAGCAAAAGACCCTCTGGGGGTGTCCTGGTACTGTAGGTACCTTCCCCTGGGCCTACATTTTCCTACTTATGCCCTTGCCTATGTAGCATACGGTCTTCTTGGGGAGGGACTGCCTTTGATGTACGTAGCATCCAGAATAAAAGAGATCCTATTGTAAAATTACCTAAACGTTAATAGAAGTTCAAGTTACCACCTCTGACTCAGTGGTGACCATGCTACATGTTGCCGGGAGAGTGTCAGGATGGTATCACGATATTCTTGCCTTCTTGTTGTCCGGGAGTCTTCCCTTGGCCATGACAAGAGGTAGTCTCCTGCCCATGGTAGAGCAGCCCTAATAAAGCTGTTCTTAGAGCCTTTTTTGAGAAATGGGTGTCTTTGCTTTCCTGTGGACCTGTCTTGCCTTTAGCTCAGCAACCTCCCCTTCCTCTGCTGTTGTTTAGCTTGATATTAAGTGCATTTGCACTTCTCCAGTGCTTTAAGATCTCTCAGTCCTCCTCACATTCCTCATCATACCTGCAAGAGTCCTGGTAACCCTGTCCCCTCCTCTGCACTGGGCTGTATTAGCCCTTTCTGGTTTCAGTCTTCTTGCCCTCTTTTATTTGCCCCTTCCTGACATGCATTTCTCCTCCCTTCATGCTACAATTTGGCTCACAAACTTGCCTGTTATAAAGGGAAAGAAAGTAGCTTGGGGCCTTTCAACCTGTTTTTGTACTTGTTTGTGCCTCCTTGGAGGCTGGAAGAGGGGACTTTCCACTGTCACCTCTTCTTCCTCATGCATTTACATAGTTTCTGTCCTATTTTGTCCCCTTTGCCTCAAATCAGAGCTCTCCCTCCAGCAAACAGAACTGGAACAAAAGGGTACACGACTAACTTTATTTAAAAAACATGGCAGTTGGGTGCAGGCCACCTGCAATGATTTATTCCTTCTTTGACAACCAGCCATAGGGCATCCTGAGCATGTTACATGGTTTTACTTAGCTGCTTTTTCCCTATCTGTGAAGCAGGGCAGCAATATTTTCTATAGCACCAGCAGGTCATGAGGTGGATGTCACCAGCTTGCTTTGAGACCCTTCTTAGTTAAAATAGTATAAGCAAAATAGTGCCATTTATAGTGCGTATGCAGCTTTTTTTGATTCAGTCTGGAAGCAGAGCAGGGTCTAATGAAAGAGAGGTGGAAAAAAGAAGAGAGGACATGCTGCCCTCATGAGGTGCCTGTCAGTAACTCCATGATAAGAAAAAAACAAAAGCATTTTGGGGAAATGCCAGCTAGCAATGCCGAGAAACCACTGACCCAGACTGGAACGGCCTTGAAGGAGGAGGAGGGACAGAGCAGAAATGGATGCATCACCCTCGGGACAAATATTTTGTCAATTTAGCCCAAGCGGCAGTACCACATGGAATAACAAATGAATTTCTACAGTGCAAATCCTTCTAAGCTTCATGCTATGAAATGATCCTTGGGAAAATGGCACTATTTGGTGACAGCTCAGTTAAATGAGGTTTTTCCCTCTAAAGGAAAATCCTGACCACCACAAAAATGGGCAATTTCCTGCCTACTTCTGCCAGGGGTTCAAGGGACCACCTTTTGCAGCTGAAAGGGCAGGAAGAAAAATGCTGATAAAGAGCTTTCTCTACTTTGCTTTGTGGTTATCTTTTCTTCTTCTGGGCTGGGGGACTTGAAGGTGAGGATGTTTTAACAGGCTATAAAAGGCTATAAGAGAAGCCTGGTGGGAATTTGAACTCCTTCTGTGGTTTGATCATTTACTGGTTCCCTGGTTTCTCCCAGATCTGGTCACTGATCATGCATAGGGAGGTTTTCCCCAAATAGTTTCCAGCTTTGCTCTGTGCTTTGTGTTGTGCTTTGGTCAGGGTTACACAGTGCAGGATGGCCCTCCCATCTTGGTTGACCAAGCCAAATACCAACCTCTGTGCCGAAATCTCATATTCCCGTTGTGTGGCATCCCAAAAACACTCGTACTGTTGGTTTCTTAAGATAAGCATTGCTGTCTCATTAACTTCTCTGAGTCAGGTACGAGAAAGAACTGGACTGACTTTTTTTTCTATTCTCCCACCCTGAGAGCATGAGTTTTGGGGAAATTAGCTCAGTTCTCCAAACATTAAGTTCTCTGACTAGATTTGGTTATAGACACCAATAGCTGCCATCAAGCTGTTGCCCATTTTCTCTGCTGTCAGATGAGCTTTTCCATGTCAAGGCTGTAATGCCAACAGAGCATGAAGAGCCATCGACCTCCATCCTGACCACAGGTTTATCCCTGACCTAGTGACTGGGCTGCTGAATGTCTTGAGACACATCTTGTTCAATGAACTAACAGGACGGTTAGGAAGTAGCATATAGCTGTCCCATATGACCTGTTGGAGGTAGTGGATGGAAGATACCTTATCCAAATCGGTTGTACAGCAGCAGAAACCATCCTACCCATCCATTCTCCCTCCTTGTCACGTCAGAAGGCCTGGATGTGCCTTCCAACAAATTCTTTCTAAATGGAGGTCCAGGTTTCATCAGTGAAGAGTCAGTCAAAATGTTATGACCTACAAATGATATCTAGTAAGTGAAAGATCAAGAAAGTCTTGATGGTTTGGTGTAATGGCATTATATTGTTCTGGAGGTGCTTATAGCTGATGAGAGTACAAGGTTTTGGTACAAACGCTGTGCTGGTGAGGCTTCACAGCCAGTGGGCTCCCAGCCAATGTGTATATTGAGTTTTTTTCTCCTTATGTATGCTTAGCTTTCATACTCATTAGCAGATCATCCTGCAGTGGCTTTCCATTCAAAGGGCCTTAAAGAGCTCTATAAACATTCCACAGAAGGATTTACTTTGCCCGTTGGTGAAATGCAACCACTTCGGGGGTGGAAAGCACAACCATTACTCACCACATGAAGTGAGGAAATCAAAATGTCACATCTGCAAGACGAAAATGAAGGTGCAGTAAAGGGAGGGACTTCAATTCAGGCAGAATTCAGAAATAAATTTCCTTCAGGGACTTCTGGCAATGTGGCAGGGGATATTTCATGACCATACCTATACAGGAGCTTAGGATTTTTGCATCTTGCTTGGAAGACAGTCCTTGCAGCAACTTGCAGACGCAGTGCTTATTCAGTGGTGAACCACCGGCATTTGGCCTTGATATACGGTCCACTGAAATCAGAGAGCATCTTCTGGTTCATTTACATGGGCTTTCAATGTAGTCTCCAGTGAGAGTGAGTCACTGGTGACAACCACTTTGAGGTGGGTGGGTGTGATGGACTCCATGTGCTAAAAGGTCACTGAGCTGCATTAGTGTGGTAAGTTTGAAGACGACACTAAGTTGGGAGGGAGCGTAGATCAGCTCAAGCATAGGAAGGCTCTGCAGAGGGATCTGGACAGGCTGGATCGATGGGCCGAGGCCAATTGTATGAGGTTCAACAAGGCCAAGTGCCGGGTCCTGCCCTTGGGTCACAACAACCCCATGCAACGCTACAGGCTTGGGGACGAGTGGCTGGAAAGCTGCCCCGCAGAAAAGGACCTGGGGGTGTTGGTCGACAGCCGGCTGAAGATGAGCCAGCAGTGTGCCCAGGTGGCCAAGAAGGCCACCGGCATCCTGGCCTGTGTCAGAAACAGTGTGGCCAGCGGGAGTAGGGAGGTGATCGTGCCCCTGTACTCGGCGCTGATGAGGCCGCACCTCGAATGCTGTGTTCAGTTTTGGGCCCCTCACTCCAAGAAGGACATTGAGGTGCTGGAGAGTGTCCAGAGAAGGACGACGGAGCTGGTGAGGGGTCTGGAGCACAAGTCTGATGAGGAGCGGCTGAGGGAGCTGGGGTTGTTCAGTCTGGAGAAGAGGAGGCTGAGGGGAGACCTTATCGCTCTCTACAATTAACTGAAAGGGGGTTGTGGTGAGGTGGGTGTTGGTCTAGCTGGTAACTAGTGACAGGACAAGAGGAAATGGCCTCAAGTTGCACCAGGGGAGGTTTAGGCTGGATATTAGGAAAAATTTCTTTCCTGAGAGAGTGGTGAAGCACTGGCAGAGGCTGCCCAGGGAGGTGGTGGAGTCACCCTCCCTGGAGGTGTTCAAGGAACGTGTGGACGTGGCACTGCGGGACATGGTTTAGTGGGCATGGTGGGGTTGGGTTGATGGTTGGACTTGATGAACTTACAGGTCTTTTCCAGCCTAAAGGATTCTGTGATTCTGTGTGATTCTGTAGATGGTCCTGTGCAGAGTCAGTGTCTTGTGAGCAAGCAGAAAGCTGTAACTGATTTAATTTCTCAGACGTAAAAGATGCTTCAGTGGCTGATCTGAAGTTGTAGAACTACTTTCAGAGCAAAGAAGTTGCTTGTTGTCAGTTCCTTCTCCAGAGCAATCGCTTGTCTTGCTTTGAAATTAGATACACTGAAACTTTCTATTAATGAATAATGATCCCAAGGGAAAATAGCATTTGAGCTATTTTTGTGCCATGCACTTAAGCTATTGGAAGCTAACACATCAGCTCAGTGTATGATCCTATTAACAGTTTTTCTAATTTCTTTTCAAACTCCTATAATTTAAAAAAAACCCCAAACCACAGAAGATGCAGACATGTTATCATCAGTCCAAGAAGCATCATCAACAGCAGACAAAACACGTGTATTAGAACAGGGAGTTTCAGAGGAAGCCTGCTTTTAACAGCGCACCCCTAGGACAGTCCCCAGAATGATCAACACCGTAGTACATAAGCTAAGACCTGTAACATTTACACAGAATCACAGAGTCATTAAGGTTGGAGAAGACCTGTAAGATCATCAAGTCCAACCATCAACCCAACCCCACCATGCCCACTAAACCATGTCCCGCAGTGCCACGTCCACACGTTCCTTGAACCCCTCCAGGGATGGTGACTCCACCACCTCCCTGGGCAGCCTCTTCCAGTGCTTCACCACTCTCTCAGTATGTAATGTTAGATCTGGTGTAATCCCAAAGCAGCGAGTGACTTCTCCTGTAACCAGCTGAAAACTCTGGGAAAAAAAATCTTGGAAAATACTATTCCTTATCCCAAGCTGATTAATCCTCCTTTTCTTTTTTCCTGCTCTGCCTTTTAGTTCATTGTTTGTACGGTTAAATAAATCGGTTCAGCTGCCTCTGTTCACTTACGAAGCACGTTCAGTAATCACGTAAATTTGTACAGCAACTTCCATTCTACAGCACATTAATGACTTGGGGTTTTGGTTTTATATCTGATCCAAAATAACATTTTCCCAACTATTGCAACAGCAATTCAAAGGGCAAAACAACACCTTACCAAGCCTTATGAAGCAGGATGCAAGCACTCCCACACTTGAAGCTCATATATAGTCCCCACAAAGCCAAGAACTCCTGTGTTTAATGTAGACTTGTCCCTGAGTAAGCGCACTGCGGGCTTTAATCCCGAAGGTCATTTCCAGGAGGCCTTTTAAAACATCCTCATCCCAAACTATCTCGTCCTGATTCTGCCTCGCTTGTCAAACCTGGGAAGATCGCAGCACGACTTTGTGGGGCAGCAATTCTCTTTTACCGCACTCAAAACGTAATACATCAAGAAATGGCTCATGTTGTTTCCAAAGCAAGAAGCTTTTTGTGAGGTTCTTTGAACATTTATTGAACTTGTTAAACTTTTTCCTAGTAAAAGCTTTTCTTTATGGCCACAGTGATGAGGTAATAACGTCTTTCTGAAGGCAGTTTTTACAACCCCCTGCCACTTGACCCCCCTGAGCTCTTTTGGACAATAAGCTTTTGTTCCGCTTTTTCAACAAGCAAATTCAAACAACTTCTAAAGTAATTGGCAACCCTCTCGCAGGAGTAAACATGCTGAAATACATTTTCCAAAGAAAAAACTTCAGGTTCACATACTCAGGTTACACTGTAACCGGTGGGTGAGATTCCTGTAGCAAAACTGAGTGCAATATCCCTAAAGTTTGCCAGTATCTTAGATCCATGCATCCATCATCCCCTGAAAACAAGGCAAATAACAAGAGATTTTAAAGGCAGCAGAAAAAAAAGTTGGATTTGCTCTTAAAGAAAAACTTTCTAGGATAGTTAAGAAGGTTGGAACAGATCGATTCCATCACAGGTTGGTAAAAAAAATGTGTCAGGGCTAATTCAAGTACAACTACTGCTGCAGCATTCATCGCTGAACTGAGTTGCATCATGATGTCTTGGCCATTTGGTGAACCTCATCCCAAGCCAGCATGAGTTGATGAGGGGTTTTTTTGCAAACCCTCACCATAAGCTTGATCAAAACCCCACCAAAGATGCTTAAATGTAATCTGTTGATGTCAGTGGATTTGCGATCAGCGTATCTTGGTCGGATGACTTCGGTCTACCAACACGTTTCTCAAGTAATCTGTTGATGTCAGTGGATTTGCGATCAGCGTATCTTGGTTGGATGACTTCGGTCTACCAACACGTTTCTCAAGCTACCCAGAAAAACCAACAAAACAAACAACACCCTTTCCCCCAGACCACGATGTTTTAGTATATTGAAGGCTTCAAAGAACTAGCACACACATGGTTTTAAAGCAATGTGGTTTTAAAGCAATATGGTTTAAAGCAATAAGTGTTTTCCCAGAAATTAGGTTTGGTTTATGGGGTGTTGCTCCATATTTTGCAATTGTGCTGTGAAGACTCTGACAAGGGAAGACCCCAGGTGCCAAACACTGAAGTCCACATAGCAAAAAGACACTCAGTGCCTAAAGAAATTACCAAAATTACCAAGTACTTCTTGTACAACCTAGTCGGTATGGGAATAAAGCTGGTTTGTAAAGGTTGATGTAGGCATCACCTTGTTCTGAGATAGTGCTGCTGTTCTCCTTCATGACTCTATCTCATTTAAAATGTATTTTTTTTCCCCTACCTCATTTAAAATATGTGTTTGAGTCTGAGAAGGAAGTTTTTCCATTACAATAATAGCTCTTCTAAGCACCAGGATAATAACAGATATTCCAAGCATCATTTGCACTCCAAAGCACCAGGAATTCCCTTCCATGTCCTCCATGGAAACTGTCTCTTAACGGTTGTGAGCTGATTTGAAGATGTCTTCTACTGAACAGGGGTATTGTCTGTACACGTAATGTGACCAGAATAACTTGATGGTATATCAAAAATACAATGAATTCCCTCTATCTGATACAGAGTTTAGCTATATTGGGAGACTCAGGCCACTGACGGTAGATTAATGAAATCAATTAACAAAACCATTTATGCAGCTGACAGAGATGGTGAAGTGCAAATATTGGCCAATTTACTTGCAAATTAGTAAACTCCCCTTGAAGTTTAATGTGGTATAATGTGACACACTTTTTCAGCATTTTTCTGAAAATCTTCATGTAGACCAGTACTTTTATAGTTCCAGCTCATATCTTAATGGCTCTTCAGCTGATGCTCACAGACATATATTGCTATTAATTCAAAACCAAGGGCCTTCATAGCAAAAAGATTTGACCTTTATTGTGCTTATTTCACTGTCAGCCTCTGATATATTGCATAGGGATGACTAGAAAGTCTTAGGGAGCTGCAAGTGTCTTATATCAGTTTAAAACAACCTCTGGGGATAGAGCAAACATATTCGCTTTCGACTAGAAATACTCAGAAATGCTTTGGACGTAAAAGGGCCCAGCGTTTAGCACCCACAAAACCAGTCTCTCATATTAGTCTCTGTTGCTTAAGCTTGATCTCTCCAAAGGCACAGCCAAACAAGCTCTTTTAACCACACATCTGTAGCTCTAAATTACATTATTTAATAGGCATTCAGTGGCAAAACTTAAGCTTTTTCCTCTTCTTTAAATAGCTCACAAACTTGAAGTATTTAGCTCTGCACTTGGAATCCTTCCATCCACCAGTGAAGTATATTTGCTCATTTGAGTGATTTTGCAATGATCTCATACCCCAATAAGAAGCATATTTGACCCAATCTGTGGCAGAAGTAGGAATTATCGTTAGCCACAAGGTCATTGCATCCTTTCCCAAAGCTTCTGGCATGCCAAAACTTGCAATAAAGTCTATTAGATAATCTCCGTAATGACCTGCGGCAGTATCTCTCCACCACGTGTCATTTGAAAGGACGCTAACCCATCTGTCTCCAATTCAGTGCCACCAAGCAAAAAGAGTACTGATCTATCAGTGCTTCAAGAAATGGCACTTAAGTTTTCAAACAGCATTTCTCACAATTCCTAAGTGGTATTTCATCCAGCATTCTCCAAATGTCTTTTTAAGATACGCTTTATTCTGCAAGACGGTTTACCCTATTTTTTAAAAATTGCATTTTGAAATTCTGTTAATAATAATTTTAATTATTTTCTGGCTTTGCTTTCCACAGAAAATGTCCGGAAGAAACTGTCTCTCACTTTCCATAAGGTCAAAGTGAGGATCTGCTGGTGTGAGTTTAGACCACATGTGAACACAAGACCTGCTCCGTAATCAGATGTTTTTGAAACCCACTTTTTTTTTTCCTGTTTGCCTGTTGGATTCGCCTGAGGAAAAATGAAGATTGTAGAATCATAGAATGGGTTGGGTTGGAAGTCACCTTAAAGATCATCTAGTTCCAACCCCCCTGCCGTGGGCAGGGACACCTTCCACCAGATCAGGTTGCCCAAAGTCCCGTCCAACCTGGCCTTGGATGCTTCCCATGATGGGGCATCCACAGCTTCTCTGGGCAACCTGTGCCTCACTTCCCTCATAGTAAAGAATTTCTTCCTCATGTCTAATCTAGATCCACCCTCTTTTAGTTTAAAACCATTACCCCTTGTCCTGTCGCTGCAGACCCTACTAAAAAGCCTGTCCCCATCTTTCTTATAAGCCCCCTTTAAGTACCGGAAGGCTGCTATAAGGTCTCCCCGGAGCCTTCTCTTCTCCAGGCTGAACAACCCCAACCCTCCCAGCCTGTCCTCACAGCAGAGGTGTTCCAGCCCTCTGATCATCTTCGTGACCCTCCTCTGGACCCGCTCCCACAGGTCCACGTCTTCCCTGTGCTGAGGACCCCAGAGCTGGACGCAGTGCTGCAGTGGGGTCTCACCAGAGCGGAGCAGAGGGGCAGAATGCCCTCCCTCGACCTGCTGGCCACGCTGCTCTGGATGCAGCCCAGGAGACGGTTGGCTTTCTGGGCTGCGAGCGCACATTGACAGCTCATGTCCTGCTTTTCATCCACCAGTACCCCCAAGTCCTTCTCCGCAGGGCTGCTCTCCATCCCTTCATCCCCCAGCCTGTATCCATGTTTGGGGTTGCCCCGACCCGGATGCAGGACCTTGTACTTGGTCTTGTTGAACCTCATGAGGTTCACACGGTCCCATCTCTTTAGCCTGTCCATGTCCCTCCGGATGGCATCCCTCCCCTCCAGCGTGTCAACCGCACCACTCAGCTTGGGCAGGTGGGCAGGTCATGGCGGTGGGAGCGCTGCGTGCATCCGTGCACTCACTGCAGCCGCGGGAATTTCATCTTTTATGATCATCAGTTGCAGGAACATCCATGGGGACATAATAAAGGTCATGCTGTGATCTTCAAAATGATGCAGATAGATAATGCCGGCCTTTTTATGTGGTTAAAAAATTCAAATGACGGTTTCCTAGGGCATCAGTAAATTACATAGGGTCCTGCGTGACGCCACGTATACAGCTGAGATTGGCAGTGCTGCTTCAGCATTACTGCTCCGAGTGACTGTTCATAAACCAGGGATAAAAGAAGCCACAGTCCTCCACGGCTGCAGCTTGCAAATACTCTGGTTAAAATAATCCACCAATCCTTATTAATTAACTAATTATTTTAAGCCCCAAAGGGATGATTATTTTTTGGTTCAAATTCAGCCACAATCTGGGTTGTTAAATGACTCCCATCGCGTTGAATAGTCACTGTGGTCAACTATGCAAGGGAGGGACTTAACCTCTCAAAGCTCATGGAAGTCAAAGGTAAAACTGAAACCTTATCCCTAGAAATGCCTCATTCTATAATAACTTGCAAACAGTTCCTTGTCATGTTAAGATAGCAAAAAGCAAAGATAAATCTGAAATTTAGAATATGAGGCCAAAACCTTAGCTAGCGTGAGCTGGAAATCCGCAGGGACTTCTTTGGTGCTGTATCAGTTCCACTGCTATAAGATCATTAATAAATTAACATGGGATTTAGAGTCGTATTTGAATTTTTCTCTGGGGGAAATTTCGCTTTTTAGTCCCTGAATTAAGGGTTAGATCTCTCAGTGTATGTTAAGCAGCAAATTAAATGCAATCTCCATATATAGGGCATGCGAGCAGCTACGTTAAGTAATCCATTTGACTCTTCTAAACATCAGTAGTTTAAGAAAGTTTTGAGATAGTCATCTATTCCTGTGCAAATGAAGAAAAATAGGAAAATCCTGCTACGGTAGTGTCGTATGGACTTTAAATTCACCAAATCGGCGTAAGCTGGTCACAGAATCACAGGATCACAGAATCACTAAGGTTGGAAAAGACCTGTAAGATCATCAAGTCCAACCATCAACCCAACCCCACCATGCCCATTAAACCATGTCCCACAATGCCACGTCCACACGTTCCTTGAACACCTCCAGGGATGGTGACTCCACCACCTCCCTGGGCAAATAGTCCCATATCATCTGAGGACTGATTTTTAAACAAAATTCTTTGATATTTTGGGCAAACAAGCAGTGGCATCTTCACGCTGTTTCAATAAACTGGTTTTAGTGATTTATCTCAGGAATAACTGTTCTTAGAACTGTGATCCTCTCTGGTTTTATAAATAATTCTGAGCTAGAATTAGCTTTGCTCACTGGAGGAAGTATATCTTAAGAGTTTCAAATTCATGAAGCGTTCCCAAATGTCTTGATTTTATGATCATTTTTGTCATTCCAAATGCATTTTTCACACCTTGAATAAAGACTGGGCAAAAAAACCCCCCAGATTTCATTTTAAAAAGCAAGTTTTGATCCTCCAAGGTGAAGATGGAAAGTTTAAATGCAAGGAGCACATGCATTGTAATGAACCAGAAGCCAGGAGGTGAATCAAACTGGTACAACAGGTCCAAAATTACTATGTTTGAACCTCCTGATCTCCACAACGTGGCTGAGGAGTCTGGATGCTTGAAAATAGCTCACTTTGCTCTTGAAAAGAGTGAAATAGTAGGGTTTTTTCCATCAGAAGAAAAAAATGGAGTTGCACTGGTTCCCAGAAGATCTTCCAAAAAAAGGCCACTGTTTTGAGATAATTTTCCTGATCGGAGACAGCAATATCCAGAACTCGAACACAACTCCAGGCTCACGATGCCCAAAACTTAAGCTTGAGCTATCGAATTTACTGGGCACCCACATGTAGAATCACGCAATTTAGTAAGAAAAGCCCACACCAACTTGTCGCTATGTGGTAAAATGGGGAATTACCACCCGCTAACCCAGGAAAAAGAGTTTGGCATCTCCATTTTCCACTCCTAGGAAGTACTTTGGGGAAAGGCAGACCATGGTGAGTGGCTGCAAGGGAGAGAGGAGGATGGAAGAGGATGGAAGAGGACGGAAGAGGATGGAAGAGGATGGAAGAGGACCGAAGAGGATGGAAGAGGATGGAAAGAATGACTTCTGTAAGGACTGCCATTAAACTCCAGAAAACTTGGCTTTCCACTCCGCTTTTCACTATCCTTCCTTTTTTTTTTAAATTCTTAATGAGTTCACCGTTGAATACCCAAGACCAAAATGCATGCTAAAGACAACGCCAGTACAACGCACGTCAACGCAGCATGAATATTGCAAAACCATGAGTACTGGAGGTGAACGGAGGCTTGGTGGGCTTCCAGTGGGGAAGGTCTCCACGGTGTGGGAGCTGCATGGGGCCGAGGACAGGAGGAGAAGAGGAGAGGAGGACAGGAGAACAGGAGGACAGGACTTTCCAGCACTGCATGCCGCGCTCAACCCTTCCAGAGACGCCCGGCCCGGTGGGAACAGGCATTTCCAGTGCCGCGGCATGTACTGGGGACAGGCGTTCCCAGTGCTGCTGCCGGGGCGGTGGGATTGGGCGCTCCTGGCAGTGCGGGGACAGGTGTTTCGGCACAGCCTGTGCTGGTCCCCGGCAGCGTGATGGGGACGAGCGTCTCCAGCGTGGCCGCCTATGCCGGGCAGGTGCTGCAGGGCGCCGTGGGGACGGGTGGCCCCAGCGGGGTGCAGGGACAGGACTGGCGCTCCCGGTGCTGTGCGGTACGTGGGGATGGTGTTGCCCCGGTGGGGATGGTCCTTTTGGCCGGGGTGGGTGTTGCCTGGGTGCGGTGGGATGGAGGTGGGCGCTTGGGGGGATGGCTGCGTTGGGCTGCGGTGAGCGTGGGTATCAGGGTTGGCCTGATGTGGGGTGAGATGGCCCGATGTGGGGTGGGCTGGTGTGATGTGGGGTGGGTTGGCATGATGTGGGGTGGGCTGGTGTGATGTGGGGTGGGTTGGCATGATGTGGGGTGGGTTGGTGTGTTGTGGGCTGGGTTGGCATAGTGTGGGACGAGTTGGTGTGATGTTGGGTTGGTTGGCATGGTTATGGGGCAGGTGTGGGACGGGTTGGTGTGATGTTGGGTTGGTTGGCATGGTTATGGGGCAGGTGTGGGACGGGTTGGTGTGATGTTGGGTTGGTTGGCATGGTTATGGGGCAGGTGTGGGACGGGTTGGTGTGATGTTGGGTTGGTTGGCATGGTTATGGGGCAGGCTGATCCTTTGTGGGGCTGGCTGGTGTGATGTGGGGCAGACTGGCCTATAGGCAGGACAGGTTAGTGTCATGTGGGGCAGGTTGGCCTCTTGTGGGGCAGGTTGGTCTTTTGCGAGGCAGGCTGGTGTGACATGGGGCAGGTTGGCCTTCTGTGGGGCAAGTTGGCACAATGTGGGGCATGTTGGTGTGATGTGGGGCAGGTAGGTGTGATATGGGGCGGATGGACGTGATGTGGGGCAGGCTGTCCTGCTGTGGGGCAGGCTGACGTGAGGCAGGTGGCTGTGATGTGGGGCAGGTTGGTGTAATGTGGGGCAGATTGGCCTATAGGCTGGGCAGGTTGGCCTGATGTGGGGCAGGTTGGCCTGATGTGGGGCTGGCTGGCGTGCCATGAGGGTCCAGCCGAGGGACCGCACGCTCTCGGGGACCCCGGGCCCGGCCGCCCCCAGCGCGGCGCCGCCGGTCCCTCAGCAAGGCCCGGGCCGCGGCGGGGCCAGGCCGCTCCCCGTTGCCATAGCGACAGCCCGCGCGCCCCCCCCCCCCCCCCGCGCGCACCCACCCAGCAAAATATTTTCGTCCCACCACGTGATAAAAACAGCTCCCCACACACGTGACGGAGGACGAGCGATGTCACTCAAAAACGCTTTCCCCCAATCATCAGCCGCTCCTTCAGGCTCCGTCCCGCCTTCCGGAAGTCGGCGCTCCAATCGGCGCCGGCTGCCGTGCCAACGGTTTGACAGAGGCCGCGGAGAGGAGCCTTGATTGGCGTTCCTTTCAGCCGGTACGGATTCAACGACGCGCCCGAGCTCCCGCCTCGGTGGAGCGCGGGCCAATGAGCAAGCGGGACGCTCCTTCCCGCCCGCCCCCCGCCGCCCGCCCCCCAGCACTGCGGTAATATGGCTCCGTAGCGAGCGGCCCGGGCCGGTGCTGCTGCCGCCATTAACCCCTGGGTGCCCGGCGGCGGTGGCGGCGGAGCGGCCCGCGGGGCTCATGCGCAGGCGCTGCAGCCGTTGCCCGGCCGTTGCCCTGCCGTGAGGATGAGCTCGGCCGCCGGCCCCGCCGCCTTACCCCCGGGCTCCGCCACCCGGGCCTTGCATGTGGAGCTGCCCTCGCAGCAGGTACGGCGGCCCGGAGGAGGCCCTCAGCTGGGGGGGTGCCCTGAGATGTAGGGGGGGTGCTCCCTGAGGTGTGGGGTGACGTGAGGTGAAGGGGGGGTGCTCCCTGAGGGGATGGGGTGCCTTGAGGTGAAGGGGGGGTGCTCCATGAGGTGTGAGGGGCCCTGAGGTGAAGGGGGGGTGCTCCATGAGGTGTGAGGGGCCCTGAGGTGAAGGGGGGGTGCTCCATGAGGTGATGGGGTGCCCTGAGGTGAAGGGGGGGTGCTCCATGAGGTGATGGGGTGCCCTGAGGTGAAGAGGGTGTGCTCCATGAGGTGATGGGGTGCCCTGAGGTGAAGGGGGGGTGCTCCCTGAGGTGAAGGGGGGGTGCTCCATGAGGTGATGGGGTGCCCTGAGGTGAAGGGGGGGTGCTCCTTGAGGTGATGGGGTGCCCTGAGGTGAAGGGGGGGTGCTCCTTGAGGCGATGGGGTGCCGTGAGGTGAAGGGGGGGTGCTCCCTGAGGCGATGGGGTGCCTTGAGGTGAAGGGGGGGTGCTCCCTGAGGCGATGGGGTGCCCTGAGGTGAAGGGGGGTGCTCCATGAGGTGATGGGGTGCCCTGAG
This sequence comes from Gavia stellata, assembly GCF_030936135.1. NCBI lineage: Eukaryota > Metazoa > Chordata > Aves > Gaviiformes > Gaviidae > Gavia > Gavia stellata. The sequence continues at coordinate 3,007,372 of NC_082594.1, forward strand.
GTGAAGGGGGGGTGCTCCATGAGGTGTGAGGGGCCCTGAGGTGAAGGGGGGGTGCTCCATGAGGTGATGGGGTGCCCTGAGGTGAAGGGGGGGTGCTCCTTGAGGTGATGGGGTGCCCTGAGGTGAAGGGGGGGTGCTCCTTGAGGCGATGGGGTGCTGTGAGGTGAAGGGGGGGTGCTCCCTGAGGCGATGGGGTGCCCTGAGGTGAAGGGAGGGTGCTCCATGAGGCGATGGGGTGCCCTGAGGTGAAGGGGGGGTGCTCCATGAGGTGATGGGGTGCCCTGAGGTGAAGGGGGGGTGCTCCCTGAGGTGAAGGGGGCTCTGAGGTGAAGGGGGGGTGCTCCCTGAGGTGATGGGGTGCCCTGAGGTGAAGGGGGGGTGCTCCCTGAGGTGAAGGGGGCTCTGAGGTGAAGGGGGGGTGCTCCCTGAGGTGTGAGGGGCCCTGAGGTGAAGGGGGGGTGCTCCATGAGGTGATGGGGTGCCCTGAGGTGAAGGGGGGGTGCTCCCTGAGGTGAAGGGGGCTCTGAGGTGAAGGGGGGGGTGCTCCTTAAGGTGAAGGGGGGGGTGCTCCCTGAGGTGTGAGGGGCCCTGAGGTGAAGGGGTGGTGCTCCTTGAGGTGGAGGGGTGCCCTGGGGTGAAGGGGGCTGCTCCCTGAGGTTCGAGGTGCCTTGAGGTGGAGGGTGCCCTGAGGTGAAGGGGGGGTGCTTCCTGAGGTATGGGGTGCCCTGAGGTGAAGGGGTGGAGAGGTATTCCTTGAGGTGTAAGGAGGGGTTCCCCGAGGTATGGGGATGCCTGAGGCAGAGTCCCTGAGCTGATGGAAGGAGGGTCCCTGAGGCAAGGAGTTTTAAGCACCCGTCTCTTGGGCTGGTAGGAAGATGGGAGTGTGAGGTCCCTTTTGCATGGAGCAGGGGTCTGTGCCCCTCACCTGCCAGTACTGGAGAGTCAATGGGGGGATTCCCTCTCTCTGAGAGGTTGCTTTTGTGCCCGTAGAGGTGCTGGGTACAAACTAAAGCTGGGAGCTGCAGCATGGATAACATCCAGATAAATTGGCTTTAATCTTGGGTGCCTGCTGAGGCGGGAGCAGCTGGGGTGCCCTCTCCTCTCCTGCGGTGTCTCTTAACGGGGTGGGAGGTGAGCATGGATAAAAAGTATGGTGTATTCTGAATAGTGGTGAAATGTTCCCTCCCCATCACATCCTTCCTTCAGCTAACTCTGTTTTTCCTGTTTGCTGATAGTTGGCTTTTGGTTTACTGGGCAACCGTCCCACGTTTTAGTTTTGGAGAGCATTAGGAGCAAGGTTAAGTGAGGAAGTCTAGGCTCTGCATGAGGGTTTAGCAATCCATATCAAACTAAGTCTGTGGCCTTTCCCCTCTTGCATGCGGTGACTTCTATTGTACGGGAGCTTAAGAGGTAGTGGGGGGGGGGGGAATAATTACTTAGCAAAGGCATGCTTTTCCTTAGAAATACTGTAAGATGTGAGTCTGCACTCGAAGTTTTGGTTCATTGCCTCGGTGCAGTCGACGTTATTAAGAAGTAGACACATGATCTCAGTTACTTGAGCTACGTGTTACCAGGTGTGAAAATGAAGAGTTACTAGAGAAAAATCAATAGATGTCAACTTGCAATGAAGATATAACTGCTCCTTGGATAAACGTGATTTACCAGACATTCACTTAGGGGCAAAGGGAGGGAATGGAAGTGATTCTGAGCCATCGGAGCCGTGCAAGTATTGACCCTAATTTGAGAGCAAGTACTTCTTCTGAACTGTGGGCCTGTTCTATGTTAAGGAACATAAACATGAGCACTGCTTTGGATGAACTTTACAGGGAGCAGTGGATCATTCAGGAGATCAAGCATGGCCTTCTCCCTGCTGAATTTTTGGTTTTATTCTTTCCCAGGCTTGTGCAAGAACCAAGTGAATGCTGCAGGGAGAAGCCTTAGTTATTAGTCATTGGACTTCATTTGTGAAAGTGAGACCAAAACACAGTCTTTTTTTCTAGGAGCAGAAACTTTTCTAGGAGTTTGTAGGAGCGGAAACTGAATCATCAATTATAGGATGTTCCAGTCGAGTAAATATTTAGTTTTAAGCCATGTAGGATGCTTGTATGGGTGCTGAAGAAATGTTAATTGTAGCAAGTGTAAGGCTGTGACAAAGTCTGAGGTATTGTTTTGCTGTGTGCTCTGCAAATATAAGGACCATGTGCTGAGGTATCTGTATGCTCTGTCAGTGATTGCAATTGAATCAAGAAGCTCCGAAACGACAGGCAGTTACACTGATAACAAATCTTCCTCTTTCACTGTATTATCTGAGCTTAAAGGTCTGTTACTGAATTGCAAGATACCTTACCTTGAAGGGGCTAATTACCCTGAAGACATTTTACTTACATGAAAAAGAATGGAAAAGTCATTCCAGTCTATTGTACCACTTCTATAATGCAAAAATCTGGCTGATCCGAGTGTGGTGCTATGTAATGCAAGGTAATTGTTTTCTACCTGCCAGCACAGAAATCAACTCGGTGATTTGTTTTAGTGGGCAATTTTCTCTAGAACACCCAGTACTGCGTTTTTTGACTATAAGGATGAGAGTAAGATGGTCTGAGTCATGGCTATAAATCTCTCTAAAGATCAAATTCTCACATGTGAACTTAAGGTGAGTGCTTTTAATGACTGCAGTGACTTGTTCATTGGTGACAGCATGACCTGGCCTAAGAATGGCTTTTGCTGGTGTATTCTGTGTTTTAAGTGGGAGAAATAGAGCATATGGCTGTAAAGAAATGCATCTGGTTAAGCATAAAATTCCAGTTTGTATCCCTAAGTAATTGTGCGAGGAAGTAATTTTCTTTTGCTGGAAGAGTGAGGCTAACAGAACTGCAAACGTGTCGTGAAATAGTTACACTTTAAAAGCAGAGATTCTTTAGCATTATCTCTTCCTAGTTGCTCGGTGCAAGAAAGCCAGGGGTGTCATGATAACTTACTGATTTCTAAATGCTCAAAATGAACTTTTCAGCCCTGTCACTATAAGCAGTTCAAAGCAATGGGGGGTGGGGGAGACAAACCTTTCAGACTCTTATAGTCTAGATGGAAGGGGTTGGGCAAAAAAACGCAGTCTTAACATAGAGAGCCAGTCATGCTGCAGTCAAATGATCTGTTGAATGTTACTGTGCTAAGTGCTGACCAAAACAGATGTCATGTGTGGTTTTCTAGAGACAGGAAAGCACATCTTCGTGGACTCCAGAACTAGTGCCTCCAACACTTCAAACTTCTCCTTCATGCTGGAATTGATAAGGTTTTGCTATCAATTCCAACATTAGAGAGACTGAAGCTTTTAATGAACTGTGAGATAGTGTTTTAAGACCTGCAAGCTTGAAGTTGAACTGCATGTACTGTTGTACAAACAGCTGTACTGATGCACAGTTTGCAGTGACTGATAAGGGAGTTGTAAGGAAGAAAGAGAACCCATACTTTTTTTTTAAACACATGATTTCCAGTCAGTGTGTGGTTCAGGCATCCAGTCACATCCATGTCCATAGACTGAAGCATCCCTCTTGTCTAGATGGCTAACCAGGGCTTGAATAAACTATAGGCACAGTTGGTTTTGGGTTTGGGTGGCGCAGAGGAGGATCCCTCAGAAATAATGGCTAGAATAATTTTGGAAAATGACAAAAAATGTCCTCTACTACTTCATTGTGATAAAGATAGATGACAGAAGAAAAGCAAACAAAGCCCAATGTGGATTCCAGTGTTGCAGGTAAGTACTAAGTCATATGTGCAACAGCTTAGCACTTCTGTGACTTGGCTCATTGTAAAGTGGTATTTCAACAGCTTGTTCCCAAGAGGTTTGAGTGTACACCAACCGCAGGGAAAATGCTCATCAGCTGGTTGCGTCTCTTCTACCAGTACTTGCCAGTTGTAAGCGAAAAAGTTTGGTCTGCTCATGTTGCTAATTTCTACTGGCCTGACTGATGATCAGCTCTAAGAAGCTTTCTTCTGAAGATCATCTATGGCTTACTTCCAAATTATAGGTGCAAAACAATGTGATGTTTAGACTGTACATAAGGCAGCCCTGTAATGGGACCACAGGTCACCTCTATCTATATCTGCTTTTTTCCCAAGGAAAACTGTTCAACCCTTGGACCCATATTATTGAATCCTTGATGTAAGCGATTTTCTGCTCACTGGAGATAGCCTGGGTAATGGGGAAAAAAGCTAGATATTATAGATACTAGGGGATACACAAGGAGCTGTACATGGAGTTAGGTCTTTTCCATCAGAGGTTTTGGTTCCAGTTCAGTGACAGTCAATCACGTTTCAGTATGCCCTGTGTAGTGATGTCCGAGGTAGGTTTCCAAGATGAGCAACTCAAAGACTTTGGATGTATTGTGTGGGAGGGTGTGCGAGGGAGTTGGATATGCTCTGGTGGTGGTAGGAAGGGAAGTGGTAAACTCCACCACTGTGCATAGCCGTGAATAGCATTAGACCAAAGTCCAGGTTACCCAGTATCTTCTATATCCTTCAGCTCATGGACATCTTTTGTCAGATGGTGAAAGTTTCTCTGGAAAGGAGCAATGCGCTTTCAGCTGCAGACGTCAGAAGCAGGTGTTTAGGGCAAACATTTAGTGAAACTTCCCAAGGACACTCTGTAGCCTCAGTTCAATTTCAGACTGGGATTCATAAAGAACCAGTTGGAGTTTGATGGATTTCTAGGAGCCCAGGAGCAATGCTTAGCAAACATGGCTCTGGTGGCTTCCATACTGTTTTAACTCTAGGAGCAGCTCACATAGTGCGGGACAGAGGTTTGAGATGATAAGGGCAAGGGACCTGAACTGGTTCCGTGATGAGCCGTGTGAGGCTTCCTTGCACTCTGAACTTCAGCAGAGCATCACATTTGGTTATACTCAGTACTGATGCAGACTTGTCGGACTAGATGCATGTTGGTTTCATGAAATGCATGTTGGCATTTTCAGTAGCCAGGTAAAACTATCATGTGGCCAGGATATGTTTTCTCCCATCCCACTGCTGCTCAAACAATGGGTTATCCCCATCCTAAACCTGTTTGGCAGGGAAGGGTCCTTTGTTTTGAGTACCGAAGATGAAAATCTTATTTAGGAATTGAAAAAACTTCTTTCAGCCAAACAAAGCTCTGGAGCAGACCCCTAAGTGGCAGGAAGAAAATCCCCCAAAATCTACTTTGAACATGAAGCCACGCTGTAATGTTTTCCTTCCATGAACTGGTTGACTGTAATAAAGGGGTTGAATTCAAAGGCTGTGAAAGTCCTTTTCAGGTTTATACTCTTATTCCATGATCCTTCCTATAAAGAAATGGGAAGTTGATGACAAGATCTGAGTATCTTTGACGATCGTAGAAGTGAATATTCTATCCATTCTGTAAAATTTCTTGTACAATGAATTGTTCCATTGATCTACATTTAAAGAAATGATATACACTAAACATTTAACAGTCTTTGAGCTTTTGGAATTTTAGTAATTACACGAGCTTAACGTGCGTGCTTCAGAAACTTGCATTGCTACCCTGTTTGAACCCAGGATGCAAAGACATGGAAATCATGAGTGAAGTGAACTTTAAAGCAAAGGATGTTTTTTTCTTTTGAAAGTACTTCTGGAATGCAGGTACTTCTGGATTCCAGTAATAAATAAAATCATGTTTTCAGCAGTTGGAAGTGACATCCCAGTGTAATCCGGTACCTTGGGTATATGTTTAGATACTTGAGGCGATCCAGCTGAGTAGAGGGAAAGCAACATGAGAAGAACATGGGTGAATTAGAACAAGATTAAAATTTCAGAGTTACTTTCTTTAAAGATGCATACCACTCATACAAAACAACTTGGGTAGCATGGCAGAAACAGGTGATTCAAAGTGTGCTGCCAAATGAGTTTGAGAGGTCTTGTATGTGGGAGAAGTGAAGAAAGCTACTGTACAGGCTCAGGGCTGCACGTGTACTAGTTTTTCAACTGAAAGTGTGAAAAGAGCATCTTTTTTTGAAATATTTTTGTGTAGCTATCATTATATATTCCACTGAGTAATATGAAAACAAAGACTGACTCTTAAATATTTTACTTCCTCTTTCCTACTAAGTATGCTGGGGGAAATCAGAATAGCAGATGGAAAGTGTCATATTTGAATATTGCTTTCACTTCTCTTTGACATGTGCTGTCTTGAAATGCCGAGTGGGGAGGGAAGTGCTGCTCCAGTAAAACACCACAATGTGAGTGTTGACCTAGTGATCTTATGCAGTTGTGTCCGTGTCCAGCTGTATCAATGTCTAGTGTTTGTTGGAGATAATTTGGAGGAAATAGTTGTTAAAGTTACTGTAAAACTGTAATTGTAGCCCAAAAGGTTGGCTGTTAAGCTGGGGCTGGATTTTTGCTCTCTACAATGTACTACTTTTTTTTTTCCCGAAGGAATGCAAGTGTGTTTTGCAGACTGGATGATCTGTCGATAAGTTAGAGAGAGACCGTTCTGTCAGAAAGCTGCAGTAAATCAGTTTTGATGCTTTATTTGGGAGATTTGTGGGGGAGGTTAGGGAATATTCTTAACTGAGTGAAGGAAAGGTCTTGGTAGCTGATAACTAAAGACTCATTTACGAAGTCTGCCCTTGGTTTGTCATCCAGTAACATGATAAGCATTAACATGCTTCAGGTTATTAATCAGCCTATTCTGTTTGCTTGTGCAACTTGGTGCATACTTAAAATCAAGTGGTTCTTTAAGGTCAAAAGTGCCTTTGCTTTGATTTTATTGAGGCTTTATTCCATAAGGCCCTGTCTGCTTTTTGGGTCCTTCCTTCTGAGCATCGTCTTGTTTTCCATAGCTTAATTGGTATTCCCAGGTCATTCCCACAGCTAATAGGGACTAACGCTCTCTTGCCCAAGGTGATGTTAAGAGGCTTAAGGGACTTCTCTGAACTGCTACAGTGCATTATTAATGAGGTGGGACTTACACCCCGATGTTCTCTCTTCTACCGCATGGCGTTGTTCCCATGTTGTGTCAAAGAAGCAGTTATAGTTTTGGTCTTTCATCTTGCAAGTGAATAAATATTTATTTAGACAAACTCAGAGCAAGACATAGATAAGGAAAGATGGTATTTCTAGCTGCTGCTTCTTAAAGGTCTTGGTTAAAGATGGAAAGACTGTATATCCAGTTCCTTGTTATTTGTATCTTATATAAACACCTAGCAAGAGGAGCTTTGTCTGGCCAGCGGTCAGTGCTTGTAAGATTTTCTTAACCCCAGTTTAGAGCAATTTTTTAGGGTGTGCTGACAGGTTTTATTCTTCAGAGTTGTGGTGTTTGCCAGCTCGCTTGGTCTGTCGCTCTTGATGTTGTAGTGACCATAACTAAACACAGCTGTTGAAACAATACGCAGAAAGAACTTCATTTGCCTAAGTCCCTGAACAGGCTTATGATTTTGCTTTTGAACCCTTCCTGCTAACATTGCATTTAAGTAAATTCTGTGTTTTGAGTCTTGTTTTGTTAGACCTAACCAGCTATCCTGTTTATGTACTAAGACTGAGTACCTGTGTCTTCTGTACCTGTCCCTACCTTATGTTATAAATAACAGATTCTTTGAGTCTTTCTGCGGAGATGAGCACAAATTTTGGACATGGAAAGAAGGATGAGGATGCAGAAAATCAGTGAAGAGTGTGAACACTGTGGGCTTGCATTGAATATCTGTTTTGGTCTTCATTGTCTCATTGGTTCTGAGCTCTAAAAAGCGGTGTAGATTTTCTACATGTGATTATGGTGTACAAAGAGAAGACCTCTTCTGCTGAGCAGTTACCAGCTGTTTACATCATTGCTCTGAGGTAGAAGTTGAGGTCTGAGTTGCTCCCCAGGGTAAATTCAGTTATTTAGTGAGGAAACAGTTTAGTGGGCTAGCTAGTAAGAGAGAGTGCAAAGGAGAAGAGACCAAAGGACGTAGCCCCCTTTTAAGAGTAATATACAGCTGTTTTAATTTTTTTCAGTTATTATGTAATTAGCTATCTTAATTATTTTCTGATACTATTGCTGTTTTAATTAGCATTAAAGCAGCAGGTTGTACCATAGACTAACGTATTTTGTCAGGTATAACATTGACTTCACACATTGTGTTCTTTAACTCTGGGTTGAGCTAATGAAGGGCTGTTTTGCATTCAAGTAGCTGGAGAATAATTATACTTCTACATCGGCCATGTCAAATACAGAGATGTTCCTTATTCTTCCTCTTTCTCCCTATATGAGTTAGGGAAGACTCGATGCTTTTTGGACAACATCCTTCCATGTGCTGACTATCGTTGAAACTCTCAGTGCAGTACAGACACAGGAGTAGTTGTGGCGGAGTATGGATGATTAGAAACATGTCTTGAGCCTTAATGTGTTCAAGTGAAAGCTTCAGAGGTGTTTTCTGTCTAAAGTGAACCTTTCAAAAGCCTTTCAGATGCCCATAAGTGTAAAGGAAAGGAAGCACCTCGATTTAAGGAACTGTAAACTAAAATCCACAATTGCACATCTGTGAAAACTTTGAGCCCGTGTTTATGAAGGTAGTTTTGACTTTTCTTGTGGTTGTTTAGTCCAGGTAAATCACACTGCACAATTCAATGTGTCTCATTCCTTGCATCAAATCTTTAGGAATGTGAGGGAAGAAAGTGGGGTGTGTGTGTATGTTGCGTCTTCACAGGCAAAAATGCAGTTACATTCCTGCCGTGCATCTTTGAACTGATGTTGGCCTTGGGTATGATTCGTAGCAGGCATAACTTTTGAAAGACTGTTGCCAGAAAGTAGCTCAGTCTTGGAAAGGGAAACGAGTTACTGAACTGCTCTTGAATCCCACCACTTGACATAAGGAAACTGCTATGTGAAGGGCATGCAATTAATAAGGAGACCCACAAGCGATTCATTGAACTAATGATGGTTGTGTAGCTTTGAGGGCCTTGGTGTCCTCAAGTGTGTGCTGGAAGGACATTAAAATAGAATTCCAAAAATGCATTGTGGTGTGTCCTACAAAATTGCATATCAAATGCTTCTGCTTTGCTTCTGAAGTAGAATCACACGTGATTTCAGATCTCTTGACTCTGAGCTTTTGAAGGCTGAACTGTGGAAAACTGTTTAATTACAAAACTTCTAAATAAATCTTCCTAGGAAGCATGTAAATTGGAGTACCAGCATTTTTTCATCCTTCCTGTGGTTTTAAGTAACAACACATCTGAATAGTATCTAAACTTCCTACTCTATGTTCTTTTGATATTAAAAGCTTTGCGTACTGCATCAGACTTGACCCAAACTTTCTGTGAGGTACCTTTTTTTTGTAGTGGAGTGTATCAAATTGGAAAACAAGGCAGCTTAAAAACTTATATAAAATTGAATTAAGTATGAATTCTTGTCTACCATTTGACTTCCAAGAACTCAGGTCACATGATTGCTACTTAATATTCCAACTGGTATGGATAGGTGAAAGCAAGTAGTTAGTGAAAATCTGAGGAAGTAGGAAGTTGTAATAATGAGGCGTAGAGCAGTGCTGTGATAATAAAGCTCATGTTGCCTAAATACAGTTCATATTTTGATAGATTTTTTTTTAGAGCTAGAGCTTTTATGCTTTTTAAGAAAAGAAAAAAAAAAAATACCAAAACCCCTCAACCTGACTACTGTGAGGTATAAAGCATGCAGAGCCTTGTGTTTTTCTGTGACTTAATTATGACAAGTATTCAGAGACCCGAACAGCTGACCTTGCAAGCTCAGTTTTGTTAAGTTTGAAACAACTAGTTTTGCTGTAGTAATGTTTGTGTTGCTAACTAATCTTTGCACCCTGCTTTAATGCTAAAATAGTTGGAAGGATTTTGCTTAAATTCTTCCAGAGCTACTGTGGGTCATAAAGCAAGCAAGTTAGGAAACTCATGTGAAAGCCAAGTAAAACCAGAATATGTACCAGCTTGTGCAGAGGTCAGAGCTTATCCTGACCTGAAAAGAATTTATGGAATATTCTCCCTCGAAACAATCAGGAGGAGGGCAGCACTCTGAAAATCAGAGATGGTGTCTAGAGATGAAGACTATGTCTTAGTTTTTAACATAAGCACCATCTGATAGATAGGACGCTCCGTTAAAGGTTAAGTAAGGAGAGTTGGTGCTGAAATTGTAGCCAGGGTTGGAAGTCCTGTACAGTATGTCTTCTGCAGAAAAAAATGATTGCTTTACAGGTAATCAGGCCTCTGTGAGAACCTTGAGTGGTCATTTGTTTTAGGCAACTTTGGGCTTTTTAAGTAATTTCTGTAAATTTCGACTTGCTTGTACAAGATGGTTTCCCAGCATTCTTATGCTGATTTTACCCTTGTATATACACTTCGGGCAAAATAAGGTGGTGGTTTTTTTTTTCCACCCCTCTACTCGTTCTTTGTTGAATCAGAAATGCTCTCTTGAACCTGTATGGTGCTTTGCCATTTACATGGATTATATGGGATGTCACCAGGAATGCAGGGGTGGTGGGGTAGGGAAAAAAGCCTTTTTCCAATCCAGCCACAGATTTATAAAAATTTCTTCCTGGCCAATTGAATTTAATCTTCATTCTGGAAAACGTATTCAAATTTACTAAGTTCATTACAAATTAGACTATTCCAAGAGAATTTCTGAAACTTGCTCATGGGCATGGATGCAGTAGGCCCACTGTCATTCTTTTATTAACATCTGAAGGAGTTTTCAGCCCTAATCCTCCTTTCACAGAGGGGGGCTATATGACAGCTAGCATCTTGGATGGCTGTTGCTGGAAGAAGCTAATCTGCCTGCCTGGCTTAAGTTTTGATGCTCCTTTGACGCCTTTGCAAATTGATTTGACATGTGAAAGTCCTAATGTTTCTGCTGGGAGCAAGGATTCATGAATAGTTTTGCTGAAAGAGCCAGTGCTAAAGAGGGCAGACCATGCAACTGGGAGAGAGGGCAGGAAGAGGCAGATGTGGGACAGAAAGACAGACCTCCCCCTTTTCCCAGCAGTGAGCCATTAGATCATCTCAGCTGCTAATAAAATGATAGGCTCTATGTGATAAAGAATAAGGCTTAGTTGTTGCCCATATTAATAACCTGAGCTTCACAATTTGTACTTGGAGCCTGAGCTGGTAAGTGTGGTAGATCAATAGTGAAGATAGAAGAATAGTGTTTGGCTGTGTTCTCATCCAGCTTGGATGTACTTACATCGTTATTTTTTTTTTTTTCCCAGGGTCATCAGATTCTTGTAAGAGAATAATAAAGTGGTTAAGATGGAAGAGGAGTCTGAGCTCTCCGTGCTTGTTTTTGCTACCCATTATGTGACCTTGAACAAATAATTATGAAATTCCACGAATACTTTAGGCTGTTGTAGGTAGTCGCTGTTCTCCTTGTGGTTCCACGAACAGTCTAGACCTTATGCTGCAACAGTGCACTTCTCTCTCTTGTTTTGACTTAGTACCTTTTCTTGTCCCTCCCATCGGTGCAGTGATTTTTATTAATGGTACTGGGTTGTTAGACAAAAAAACCCAAAAAACAGCGAATAGCTTTGTCGCTTCAGTTTCTCAGGCCTGGAGGGAAGTGAAGAGTGGTGTCTGGATCAGTTTAAGCCATCGAGAAACTGCAGTGTTAAAAAAGTCTGCCTGCTCTGTCCTGCTTTTTGTGGTGGGCACATCTGTGCAGCTGTAGTGAGCTGAATTGGAGGAACTTACACAAGTTTCAAATGAACTTATTTTTTGCCAGCTTTACCTTGGTTAAATTCTCTGACTCTCACCATGAGACTGCACACATGCACAAGAAAACATTGTGTGGGATGGGATCAAGTGTCTAGATGCAGAAGGTGGTATTTTAGGCAGAGGTAGTGAAACATTATGGTATCTTAGTGTTGAGGGAACTAAAGCTGAAGGGACAGGGCAGTTTCAGTCCTTTAAACCTCAGAAGACTTGGTAGACTGAAGACTTCTGGGATCATCTGATGAAAAAGCAAAGTATTAACAGGGGTGTTGATCAAAATACTTTATTATGTAGCAGCCTGACTTGTTTATGGCCTGCGGTAAACCTGGAGAGGTTCCCAGAAAGTTGTTGAATGGGAAAACTAGATACATTAAACAACTGATAATAGTTCTTCAGAATGATGAAAACTGCGTGCTTCTCTTAAATAAGAAAAAAAGACCCCTCACTTCTGAGAGAAGCTGGGTCATTGCTGAGCATGGATGGTCCCACTGCACTCTGTAGCAGCTCTGTCAAGATGCTGCTGTTGAATTCCAGGAAGCCAGTTTTGTGGCTCTGATGGTAGGCTCTGCTATTCTGATCTCTTCTACAGCTTTCCTGATCAGCCTTTATGTAACTTATAACTGTATGATTATAACTTGTGATATCTTTACTTCCAGCGGTGGTTTTAAAATATGAGCTACAGCTCGGGATTTCTTCTAAAGGAAAATTAGTGGATCTCTTCTGGTTTGTAGTCACTTATTTTCAAGGTAGAAGGAAGCACTAATTTCTTTCATGTAGGTCAGCATAGTTACTGCATAGCAGTTGCTTTTACTCAGTTGCAACTGAAACTGGCAATTAAATCAAACGATAACAAGTCCTACCATGTAATTTCGCTGCTCCATTGACTTTCTTGGGAAGTGCAAAGGCCTAGGACAATTGTGGTAATCAAAATAACTTGTGTGTCACAAACCCCCTAGAATGGGCTGTTAAACCTGCTCTGCTACTCTGCTAAGCAATGATCCAGATACACCATCTTTCAGGCTGCATGTGCTAAATTCAGAGCTGTTGGAAAAGTTAAATACCCTTTTTAATGGTATCAGTTCTGCTCATCAGAGCTTACCTAAATCAGTGCTCTGCTGAAAAATAACTCTTTGCAGTAAAGTATCTTATTAAGATGCCTGGTGTAGTGTCTGAGATCTTCAGTACTGTGTTGCTGATAGACTGTCAACTGTTTGAGGAGATAGTGGTGAGAATTATCTACACTCATCTGCATTTTTTTGCTTATCTTTTTTGTGAAAGCAGATTCTGCGCTATCAGCTTGCAAACACAGCTGGCTTGTCTGAAGTTAGGTGACTCATGAGGCTGCCAAAGCAATTCTGGTTTTTAGCACTTGTATTTTGATTTTTAAACTGGGCTTTTTGGAATGGCTGTTCTAGTGGCACAGCATCTCATCTCTGGGGATCCCTCCTTGTGATGAAGGCAGCTAAAATTCGCCTCTGAGAAGTGACTACTTTTTCCCACTTCATCTAAAAGAAAAGGGAAATGAAAGAACTCAGGATTATTTGCAGCTACTGTATTCGGTGTAAAGTGTAATGGGTCATTTCTCCATAAAGAGTTGCTTTTGCAGTTTGAAATGCAGTGATACCCCGTGGTGAACCACTTTTCACTTTGCTTGTAGAATTGCCAGGCTGTATGTAGCTCCGCACGTATTTTAAGCTGGGGGTTTCATTTAAGCGGTCCTGTCTGCTTTTGGCTGCTTGTCGCTGTACTGTCCCCCCTTTCATCAGCACGACTGCTTGTACAGCCACGTTGTGAACTGTATTGAGGAACTGATCTGGTGAAACTAACCCAGCGAAAGAGAGAGGTGGTTAGTCTTCATTCCCATCGGTTCCCCAACGTGATCCACCGAGCAGCTGCGCAAGTGCTTATTTGTGGGGGTACAAATGAGGAGGGCGATGCAGGAGTGCGAATAAGCAGCAGGGGTTGGCAGCAGGGCGGTTTGGCTGATGCCAGTGATAGCTGAACTACAGCACAGTGGGTTTTTCGTTTTGTGTATTCTAACATCTTGAGCAAAAAATGGCATGAAACACATAGCAGGTAACACTTAAAAGAGGTTGGAAAATTCCCTCGAAATAACACTTAGTGTTTGTCACAGAACAGCTGCAAGCCCTTGATGGAGAGTTTTAGAGCCTGTTTGAATTGTCTTTTTTTGGATATGTCTTCATAGCTGATGGTGTCCTGCCTAAAGCTAATTATCTTTGGTCAGGAGAGGTTAATGAGCTCTGAATGCTGCCTCTGTAGAGTTCTGAGGAAATCTGAATAATGCAATATAATATCAGCGACAATGTAGTGGGCAAACTGGAAGGTTTATTTTCAGGATCCAACTCCCTCTGTCATCATGACCTCACACTAAAGAATGTGAACAAGAAAATTGTCCATGTAATTGGAAACTTGTTCCCTATCAGCTAGGCTAAATGGACAAGTAATGGGACAGGAGGGAGGAGGAGAGTGATGATTAAGTTGGAGATTTAAATAGACGTTCATTACCTGTTGCATGTTGAGTCCTGAACTGAGGTGTTCACAGCCCCGGATTTAATGTTCCTCTTCCAGCTGGTTTGGGAGAAGTGAGACTTTAGACTTCAGGATAAATTCCAGACTTTGAAGGGTGCAAAGAAGTCGCAAACCATGGAGATAAGGACACCGCTCTTGTCCAGAGATGCGGCTTAAGGTTATGACACTCTACAGCTTTTCCCAAACCTCATTGCATATAGTGAAAGATCAGAAACTTGTTTGGCTTTGCTCGAGGGCTACTTCATTGTAACATACTACTTAAACCAGTCACACAATTAGTTTGCAATCCTAAAAAGACCTGGAGAAAGTTTCCCTCTTTGTTAGATGCTATGTGGGTATTCCTCTTGGGTTGTAAGGGATTTTTAAAAAGAATAAATATCAAAAATGAAGGGGGAAATGAGCATGGTAGAGGATTGATTTGTATGCTAGTGAAGTTAATTAAGGGAGAGATGTGGCACATAAAACCCTTAAATCACTTTTGTAGGGAGTGCAAAGTATGTGAAAGCCATTTCTTAAGAGAGTGTTTAAGATGCTTATAAAAATGGCCAGCAAAACTGCAGAGCTTTAAGGTTAGATTTGAAATAATGTACAAGGTCCATATAGTTTTTTTAAATGAGGCTTAATCTTTCTGTTGACAAAATAAGACTGTGTAGTTCTGCAATTAAGCAGCACAGAAGGTTATTTTATTTTTTAACCTTGTATTGCATGTATATGCTAGAGGTATCTGGGCATCCCATCTCAGGCTCTGTTTTTAGTCTAACTCATAAATAGACTTTGCAGGAATTAATCCACCAGTGGTTTTGAGTCTGTCACATGAACAGAAATTTAATATTCTTCTTGGATTAGTTTTTCTTCCTGGAAATATATATCACTTAAGTGATATTAAGTGATATAAAGTGTCATATTGTGATTCCAAAACAGGTGACGGCCTTTCAACTCTTGTTAAATGCCTTTTAGGACAAGCTGCAAACAGAAAAGTTGTCTTCTGGTTTCGAAAGCATTTTAAATCTGCTTTTGGTCAACGTGAGAGCGTTTGTTTTAAGGTGGACTTACAAATAAACAAGCTTTTGGGGAAAAAGCAGTATGCTTTAAAATGAACTCTGTGGTAAAAGGAGGCACTACACCAGTTCTTTGAGGCTTGTAGGTGGTTTGTGGGGATCCAAAAAGGATAGGGAGCCATTTGTCAACACCCCCGTGGTAGATGGGCGAGACACCGGTAGGTTGAGAGATTGATTGGGAGAATATGATACTGAAGGATTTGGTGAGAACTTTACATATTTGAAGTGGCAGTTTGCTGAGTGCTAAGTTCATGGCTGTCTGTTTTAAGCATGCAGGGAGTTTCAAAGTTAAAATAGGAACCACAGCGAAGCAATGATTTTAAGAGTGGCTGCACAGTCCTACAAAATTGCTTTGTTAACTAGTTGAATTTAACAATAAGCTAGTAATGTTAAATATTTATCAGACGAAGGGCGTAGTATGCTTTGAAGCTGAGGATTTTAGTCACAACTATTAAAGCTATTTGGCACTTGGCGGGGGGAGTATTGATTCAATGTGATGATTTGTGTTCAAGATACAGTATTGTAGCAAACGTAACACAGTGTTGGAGTTGGATGGAATCACTTAAACTAAAGATTTTAGTGGCATATTCTAGTGTAGTCAGTCCAAGAGAAGAGGACTCAGTTACCCAAGCAGAAGGTAGCTGACCGACGTCACAAATTTGACTGTGCCCTTAATTTTCCCTGAAAATCTGGATATGTCTTTCTGATGTATTTTATTTAAGGTTGTTACAGCAGTTTCCAGGATTACTGTGAATTCAGGAAGCTTTGTTCAGCCAGTTACATATGGCTCTGGATTAGGTGGTGATTTATGTTGGAGCTCTTTGTCCACTAGTGCTTGTTGAAAATAGCTTTGGCTAGGAAGTGTTTCCAATGTGATGATGCAGAACACCTGGGTGATACTGCTGCTGTTTGATGCTAATGGTGTCACGTATTTGCTTGTAACTGCTCAAATAGTTGGGGTGATTTAGACATGTGGAATAAAAATTACATATAGGACACGAGTAAGAATAGCTTGTTGTGTATATCAGTGTTGCTTAATCTGAGCTCCTAGGTGCTAGTTGTTGCTTGTCCAGTTAGTTTGCTATGGCTTTGCTGAATGCTTGTTGTTCACACTAGCTTTCTGCCAAAGAAAACTGACTGTTTGGTGGGATTTTTTTTTTTACAATGGTGCTTTGGGAATCATTAAAATGCTTTATTTAAAAAAAAAAAAAAGAAAGCATTCAATTTCAATCTAAGAAAGTACTTTAACTATTTAGGTTTTTTCTTATTTTTAGCGCCGGCTTCGTCATCTTCGGAACATCGCTGCACGTAACATTATCAATAAGAATGGTTATCGCCTCTTAGATACGTACTTCACTCTTCACTTGTGTGATAACGCCAAGATATACAAAGGTAAACTGGACTTGCTATCAACTTTTTTGCTACTTAATCTTTGAATTCTTATGTTACCTATTCTCTGTCCTTTTTTTGCCTTGACAACCTGCTGCCATTATTTGCATCACGTATATTAACAGCGGAAAAGAGCTCTTTAGTTTCCTGAACTTCATAAAAGCTTTTAGTGTTAGCAACCGAGGAAGCAAAACAGATGACAGATTTGGTAGAGTCTCTTAAATCGGTCTATTTTTGTTGTTGCTCTTCTCTGCCCCCCACTGATAATTTAAGAAACTTGGGAACTTCCAAGAGCACAGAAAAGTTAAAGCTTTTGGAGCCTTAATTGCTTTGTGTGGAGGATAGTGTTCCACTCTGTGCGTACCAGTTACTTTACGGAGCATGAACCAGCACTTACTATTATCAAAGTTTTCCAAAAATAGAATTGTCAGCCAATGCCACAAAGCATCCAGGCATCTGTTCTGCTTTTGGTAACTGTGTTTGAGTGTTAGATCTCATTTCTCTTTTAATGCGTTGCTTTCCACTACAATTTATATAGTTCTTTATAGTGGAGAGATATTATTAAAAATACATTTTTATGCTCCTTTTGATATGATGGACAGTCGGAGCTTTGCAAACGGATTTTGTTTTTCTCCTGATTTTTATTTTCAGCTAGTGTAGTTGAACCTTGCTTTTTTTCAAGGTTGCTGTTGTAGGAGGATAAGAATACATAACTTGAGCTTGCTACCTGGACTTTCTTGTGGTGCTTGGTTGAACCTGTAGCTGATTGCTGTTTCTGCAGTGTTTGGTGTACGGGGCTGTTCTGCACTCCATCAAAGCTTTATCCTTGGTCTCCAGTGGACTGAGGGATATTGTACAAAATCTGTATTCCAGCCTCCAGAGCTGTCTACCTAAAGACTTTAAGCTTTTATTTTGGCTGGGAAGGCCAAGGTCTGTATGTCAGCCGTTGCTGATTTCCATTTAAACACAGGGTTCCTGGCACCTCCGTGAGGTAATTTGGCTGTTCACTTTCTAAGCATCTGGAACAGGTCACCCTTGCTCTTCAGGAAAGCAGTGCAATTAGTTTATCCGTGCTGCCCTCCTCCAGGAAGATGTCATATGACAAACTAGTCACTTTGCAAATGTCATCCAAATATTGTAAAGTACTGGGGCATGTTCTTTCCCCAGAAACCGAAGCCTCAGTAAATCTTGAGGATTATCTTGGGTATAAAGATGAAATGCTAAATTTAAATAATGACTTGTAATAATTAAGTGTGAATGAGTACTTTTAGTCAAAAGCATGACTGCATTTTAAAGTCTTTTTCGTGAATCTGTTACTGATAAACTAGACCCACTAGCACTTGTCTGTCATCAGTGTTACTTATTTTAGCTTTTTCTATTTCAAATACTAAGTTTTGTATCAGTGTTTAAGCTAATCTAAAGATGTTTTTTTACTCATTTTTCTTTAGAATTTTATAAGAGTGAGGTGATCAAGAATTCTCTGGTAAGTTATTTTAATATGGAAAAACTTTCTTTTTAAAACTGTATTGTTACTGCAGTATATTGTCTTCTCTGCTGTTAAATGGGTATTTCCACTCTTCAGTTCTGTTGGGAGCATCACGTTCTTCTCCTTTTCAGGTTCTTTTCACGAGGGTTGGAATAGTGAGTTATTGAATAGTAGAAATGCAAGTTCACTTTAACAGCTGTGGAGCTGTAATCTGTTGGTACTTATGCAGATAGGACTAAACACTCCAAGGGTAGGGCATTTTCATGTGAAAACTGTTCAGTGCTCAAGTTAAGCTTTACATTACATATTCATTTTAAATATTGAGAACACCAAGTCAGCCAAGTAACGTTAGCTGGATTTTTACTGTTTTAACTTCCTTCAGTATCTGAGAATTGTGTGCTTCATAACTCAGGTTTGTTTACAGTTCAAGGTTTGTTTACAGCAACAGATGTAGCTGCTTCTATTTAAATGTCTGTGAATTACTTATTCAAGAAGTGCTAGAATATTACTTTGGGTGTATGGATTGATTAGAAGCTCATGCTGTGCGGTTTAGCAACCTTGGTGTAAAAGAGGCCCTGCTTGCAACACCCCAAATAAAGGGGGAGTGAAACAGTGTTGCAGAATATACCACTGATTTCTTTCAACATCTTTTTGTTGTGTAGGTGAACAGTAAAGAACATGTACCTGCGTATATAAACAGGTATATTCTTTGAAGAACTAATGCTTTTAAGAAACTGAAGTTTGAAAACGTCGTAGAGTTTCTAAATTTTCCAGTTCAGATCAGTGAAGGGACCAGAACTGAACAGTTTATTACAGCTGAGAAGGGGTTGGTCTCTTTTGTGGGAGTAGGATGTTGCAAGTGTTGGGTAAGAGAGTTTGAAAACCTGCTAAACAGACTTTTTAAATCTCTGCACTAACAAGGTAGAACTGTACCTTTTATAGCACATGGAGCTGTAAATGCTTTGAAAACCTCCTGAATAGAGGAAAAACTGTCTGCATCCTCAAGGCTGTTAACTTGTCCAAGAGCCAAGTTCTTAAGACTTCAGGGTTTTGAGTTCTGCCTATTCTAAATCAGGAAAAGGAATAAGAAAAAGGGAATCTAACGAAAGGAAATGTGAGATGGAATGACAAAAATCTAAATAAAAGATGTCTTGAGCAAATTCCATATATCATCTGTGGGTATTTTAATGACCTGGTATTCTTGTGCTTGAATAACTACCAAATATCCCTTCTCCTTAGGAAGACCTGATTCATGCATGCCTTCTGTAATACTTACTGGGTAACTTTACCCCCCCCTTCTTTTCAGAGGCATCTTATTCTAAATTGCCTAATACCAGTTCAGAGATGCTTGGCCTGTTCCAAGCCGCTTAAGCACTAGAAGGAACATCTTGTTCTTTCATGGGATGGTGGGTTCCTACCTTTTGTTTTGGAGGAGCTGCTATTTCTGTGTGCCGCAGAGGAGGGAGATTTATATTAAAAGGTTTTTCCCATTTCTGCATTTGGACACCCTGTGCTTTATGGCCTGTGGTTGTCCTAAAGGTGGCCCTAGTAGTGTTGGATTGACTTGGTTTGGTTGCAGCTTGGGCCAATTACAACGGTTTCCATAAATCTTTAATTAAAATGTTATCAGAGGTGAGTGCAAGTTCTTGGAATGCCTTGTGTTTGCAAATCGAAGTTCTAGGGGAATAGATGTTTGCAGTTTAACTTAACGTATGCTGCTTCTGTAAAGCTCGAGATGCAAGTCTGATCTCTTGGAGTGAAGAGGAGCTCTTAGTGACAACATTTGAGGATTGCTGTCAGCATCAGTCAAGGAGGAGAAGAATATGAACAAACCTGTCAATACATTATGCAAACTTAATTATTGGGGAATAGATCAGTGTTTTAACTTTTGCAATGTAAGCTCTACCCTGGTTTTCAGAAGCTGAATTATAACTTGAAAAGGAATGTTACTTCCACTTTTAAAGTTCCTGATTTGGCTAAACTGAATTAGTAGATTCTGAAGGAAATTCTTCAACATCTTGTAACAGAAGGAAGCAGAGCCCACTCTGAGTTTCTGAAGTACTTTACAGCATGTAGCTTTTAACCCAGAAATTCTCTCTGCTGCTTCCTTATTCTATTTTCTAGAGCCTGTTGGCTTCAACTCTGTGTGAACCTTGAAATGGCTGGTGTTCATTATTCTTAGGGGGTTTTTTTGATCTTTGACATGGACTTTGCTACTTTCTGAATTGTCAATTTTAGGACTACTGTCAGCTTGAGTTGTTTTTATCCCTCTTTGCATACCTACAGAATCCGACATGGAGAAGTCTGGACTTTGGAATAATGCCTGATCGTCTTGATACCTCTGTCTCTTGTTTTGTTGTGAGGATCTGGGGTGGCAAGAAGGAGCACTTTCAGCTTTTGATTGAATGGAAGGTCAATCTGGATGGGTTAAAGTACTTGGGCCAGCAGGTAATGTGAAAAAATTTTTTCTCAACTTTTTTACTTACGGAAACAAAACATCTGGATGAACAAAAACATAGAATGCTAAGAAAAGAAATGAATGCATTTGGAGGGTGTATTTTAAAGTTTGATTGCAGAGATTCATGTTAGCTTGCTTCAGAGCTTTAAATCCTGACTAGCTGAATATTTTAAGTTACCATTGTTGACTGAGCCTCTTAAATGATACTGCTAGCACTCAGTGCTTTAAATTGCAATTACTCGATTCAAGGAAAAAGAGAACAACACACAAGTGATGCAAAGGTAGTCACTCACCACCTCCCACCAACAGACTGATGCCCAGCTAGTCTCTGAGCAACAGCTACCTCGCAAAGACTGACCCCTATTTTTTACTGCTAAGCATGATGTTATATGGTATGGAGTATCTGGAATATCCCTTCGGTCAGTTCAGGTCAGCTGTCCCAGCTGTGTCCCCTCCCAAGCTTTTGCACACCCCCAGCCTACTCGCTGCATGGGCAGAGTGAGGAAACAGAGGGGTCCTTGATGCTGTGCAAGCACTGTTCAGCAATAGCTGAAACACTGGTGTGTTACTAACACTGTTTTAGTCACAGATGTACAGCGCAGTACCATACGGACTGCTATGGAGAAAGTTAACTCCATCACAGCCAAACCCAGTACCCTTCATACTGTAGCTTTCTTTCTACTTGTTTTTACTGGACAGAAGAAATGGCTCCCTAAATAATGTACTCGAATGCATGGTTTTATTTGAAATAATGTTCTTTACATTAATAGCAGGATATTAGCTATAATACTGAACACTAATTTTATGTCTACTATGACCACAAAAGCCTAATTTTGAGTATCATTTTAGGTAATAGCATGTGAAAGCTAATTACTCTTGAGACTTGCCTCTTTGATTAGTTTTCTGGTCTCTTAGTTATTTTTGTCAGCTGGAAGTGCAACAATAGGAAAGATTCTCTGGCCAGTGTTTCTGATTTCAAGGTAGAATAGCTGAACATACTCAGTGCCTGTTATTAAAGCTGTGAAGCAAATGCATTTTCTGTGGTTAAGTTCAGTTTTCTCTGAAGTTTCATGTGCTTCTGGAATTACAGGTGCTGAAAAACTGCATTTGACCATCAAACAGAGCAATTTATGCTTGATTGCAGTGTCAAGTCATAGTAAGTTGACCATAAAATGATTCTTTTTTTCTTCTCTTCTTACAGATACACGCAAGAAACCCAAATGAGATTATTTTTGGTCTCAATGATGGTTATTACGGAGCTTCATTTGAACAGAAGGTAAGGGTATCTTGTATTTGTTCTGGATTGTTAGTACTGGTGACAAGCTGAAATTCAACTTCTAAACTTAAATTTTCACACTTGGGTGCTCAGAACATCAAAATGCTTAGTTTTGAGAAGAAATACCTTTTTGACATGACGGATTAGAACTGTTATCTCACCTCTGTTGCATGGACATCGGAGCTGTTCTGGGAAGACTTAAAGCATAGCATTTTAAGTCCAAAAAAAGCCTAGTTACTGAAAATAAGCCTTGACTTTATTCTTTGAGGCAGACACTTCATTCCAACGTAGAACACTTTGAAAATGGTGTGGCTGTTAAGACTCATTTTCACGGCAAATATAAAAGCACATTAAGTTTTGCTTCCCACTCTTAAAACCAGAGTTTGTAGCTTTTAGGTGGGAAGCTATTTATTTGCTCTGTGTTGCAACTGTTTCACCCCATGTTTTTTTTTCCAAAGGCTCTGCTGTAGTATTTGTGCTTGTCCAGCCAATATTGTGACTGCAGCCAAATTAATTATATAGCAATGCTGATTACTACATTGATGATGAAAAAGTTTAAACTTACCTATTGGTAAATAGCACAGCTGACAGGTTTTTTGTTTAATCCCAAATTGCTGGTGGCAGTACTGTGGTATAGATAGGGTGTATAAGGAGTCCTTGGCTGGAGAGAAAATGACTCTTGACACACGGCTACAGCTTCTGTGTGAGCCACAACCAGCAAGTCCAGTCCTGTGGGGATTTGAATGGAGGCAATGGCTTTATAGCCGACAACACGGATAGCCATTCATGTGTGGGGAGAGTGGAACAAGGGACAAGGTAGCCATGTGTGCAAAACTCTCTGGCTGTAGGCAAGCCTCCAAACTGTGTTTGGTATTTTAATGGTTTTCCTTCAAATTGTAGGTGGCGTGGTACACAGCTTAGACTCTGCTTCCTGGTGCTGTTAACTCCGCTTTCCTGAAGCAGTGTGCAATTCTAGTTTTTCAGGATTTCAGTATTAATAATCTGGGCCTGAATTCAATGATGGTAACGCTATCCTCTTTCCTGATTGTTTGCTGTCAGGACTTGTTCCCTAGCTCATAAAGTTTAAAAGTGCATCTCTGTTTTGGTTCTTGTACGTGCTCTGTAGCTAAGTTGCAAATACAGTCATAGCCTATGTAGAGCACAAATAATCTCCTTCTTTGTCCTTCCCTATAATATATTCAGTTCTTTCTGGCTGCAAGAGCTAGAAATTTATTTTGTCACCCTGCTCTGTAGCTTCCGATTTGCTTTCTTTGTCAGTTCATTGACCTAAATCTCTTCTTGTATAATACGTAGCCCTTGTATTTAAGGGACTTGTCTGCTGTTCAAGCTGAACTAGTTGGCACAAGCAAACTGTTCCCGTAACCTTCAGAAGCTCTGTGCACCTAAGGGGTATTTCTGCTCTTAGTTGGTCTTGCTTTATAATTTTCACGTCAATGCTGGATATTCTAAATATTATACAGCCCAACTTTGGTTATGTTAAATATTACTTATGAAGCATCACCTTCTGTATGAAGGGATTTTTGGTGTGAGGTTTCTGATCTCCTGTGGTGCTTTTTTCTTTCTGGTGGTCATGGTGCGTCTCTGTAATACTTCAAGACATCTTAGTCATAAGCCTCAATTTTTGAGATAATACATGGATGGAATAGCAGTTTTAGTTTTTTTGCACTGGCACATACGAAACTTCGTTATGAAAATAGATGCTTACAAATATCATTTTGCAAGTCTAATGAAAACCTTGTGTACAAAGACACTTCAGTCCACGCTGGAAGTGTCCTCTATTTCTGCACATCTCAGTATGGACAAAGTTAAGTTATGGTACTCATATTTTTTTTTTCCCCCCATTGCTCCAAATAACCCTTTATTACCTCAGTAATTCCTTGGACTAAGAATTAAATTGTCAAAGTAGATTTATGGACTCTTACAATAAAGTACACTTTATTAGTGTATTAAATGTCTATGTCATTAATTAAGGCCACTTATGAGCCAAAACAAGAAAATCGTTGGAAGCTGGCAAAACCATTCTGGCGATATTTCATGAACTCAGAGTTTCAAAACACACTGTAGATGTACTTCTGAGCAATGCTTGATCCATCTGGAGCTAAATGCAAATTCCCATTTTCTGTCCTGTGAACTTAACCTGTGATAAGAGAAGTGGGAGCCTAAAAGCTATTGTAGCAGAATAAACTGAAGTAGGGCAGGAACATTAGGGACTGTCACAACTATTGTTTTTATTGATGAAAATTGTACATTTATTGATCAAATGCATTATCTCCCTGGTAAACAAAGCAAGAGCAACATCCCCATATAGGAATACTGTAATTGCTAAATGTTTAATTTAAAATGGATGCACTGGAAGCTAACAGCTTCAGTAGGTAATGCACTTCAGCTGCTGTTTTACCCTTCAAGCCCACTTTCATCTCAGGTACCTTCAAAATGAACATTTGTGCTCAAAATAGTTGCTTTGTAGGAAGCTCCTTTCATATAAAGGAGCAAAGTAGAAGACTCTAGCAGCAAGACTGGTGGAGAAATCCTAGGTAAGCAAGGCAATTATCGTCTTAACAGAATAAAAGAACCATATCCAGGGCCTCTTTATTGTTGTTAGTGACGCTTCACTTTTTTTCCTACTGAATGTCAGAAAGCCTTTACATTCTGTATCCTTGGTGATCTATAGGTATTTGGAGTTTTACCTTTTTTCCATCTTTTCTGTCCAGCAGCAACTTGGCTGTTGCAGATATGCAATGAAAAAATGGATGTTTTCTTTGGGTACTATTCTTATTCAAGTTGCAGTTTTCTTGCTGCAATGGATACTTAGCTCATGGCAAGAAAAAAGTTGGGAAATAAGCTTTCAAAAGCCTTTGTGTGTGCCTTATGAGCCCTGCAGGGTATTACTGCCTTACTGTAGGTGTCTGATAGCGCTCATGTAACTCCTCCTCTAGCATTTACAGCTTTTCTTCTCTGTAAATACAAGTACGTGCTGCCAGTATAGCTGCTTTGTTCTCAACCATGTTTGACTTTCACATAATTGTACTTCCAACTTCTGTTTTTGTTTAAGGGTTTTTTATTATTTTGTAGTAAATTATGCAGCAATTTTGCTAGAAGAATTCAGCAGGATTCTGCTTCTTTTGTCACAACCATGTCCAATTTATTTTCCCATTTCCTTTCTGGCATGGGACCACGGAAGCACTTGTTCCTCTCTTAGTTTCATCCTCTCTAGTAATTACACAGTAAACTCTATTTGGATTTGCTTGGAGTGGACCAATGTTTGAATAAGATGCAAGCTTCAGAGATTTTTTTTTTTAAGCTGTCAACCTGGACTTAAAGGTTTCCCAATCCTTTAGCAGTTTTCTGAATCTGCTTGGTTTTGTCTGAGATTGCGTGCTTGTGTGTAAAACCACTTTTTACCCAGGTTCAATAAAATTAGTTCTGGGTGCTATACTGGCTTTCCTAAAACCTGGTTTCTCCTTCTCTGGTTTCCTCAATGCCCTCCTGGCTTTCAAATTTTCCTTCAACCGTTTTGTGCTTGCTGCTACTACGCGATAAGACTTGCCCTTGCTCTTGCAGTGATAACTTTTCAGAAAGTGTATTTAGGGAAGCAAGTATAGCTTTTAGTTAATGACTAGCTTTCTGTCATCTCCTTAAAGAAATAAAGCCAGAACTAGTCTATATAGCTCTCTGTAACTCAGAATATTTGGCTATAGTCAGGGGTACAGGGGAACAGAAGAATAAGTTGTATTCTTCAGGGATACTGAGTTGTAGCTACTTTTTCAACTGTCAAGCAGGAAAGACCCTTATCTTTGGAAAGCTGCGTATCTCTCTCTCTCTCCAGTATGTGGTCTCCATCACTGCAGGCAGAGTCTTTCCCCGCATATGGTGCTGGTTTTTAGCAGCTGGATCCTGGCCACTTCACACAAGCAAAGCCTTTTTGTGTGTTTACAAATACATGTGCCTGTATCTAATAAATGCTGTGGCAGAGAAGTAGACAAACTCCCCTTTCAAAGGGCAAACTTCTTTCATAACTATGTCTAAAACCCTTCCATTGCACGTTCTGCAAGCTTCCTCAGGGTAGAACAGCTTGTATAGACCACTTGGTGTCTGACTCTTTGGGAATTTCCTTTCAACATGCTGTAGTCCAGGGGAAAAAGAAAAGGCTGAAATATGCTGCTGCTCCAAATTCTTTCCCTCCTGAAACTAGTTATTCTAGGCTGCTCCACTTGTTCTCTGAAGAATTTCATGCTGCTCTTTCTGAAGGCAGTGTTTCTTGAAATGAGATCAACTTCATGGTATAAAATGATGATGCTGGTAGCTGTGCATTTTCAGTTTTCCTCAATCCTGGTGCATTTAGGCATTAAGATGTCTTTATTTTGGTATTTTTTCAGGGGATATATGTATGGATTTCAGCATGTAGGATCCAACAGCTTGAGAATGGAAATGAGGAGCTGAGACAGCTGCTGATACGGTGCCTCTATTGCAATATGATGCATAATATAGTGTGTAGATCTCAGGATTATTTAGGTGCAACCTTATTTTTGGTGGAAAGGAATGTCTGCTGCATGGCCTGTGGCTAACACAGTTGTGTCAGTAGATGTTGACATGTAACTCTGCATTTCAACATCTTCTATGTGGAAACAGTCTGCTGAGGCAGGAAAGAATGCATAGGCAGGGATTGCAGTACTCGGGAGTACATCTGTATCACTGTTGAAAAATTAGCTGATCAGGTGTACCAGCTGGGGCTACTTCAGACACTAAAACAAATGCCTTTTTTCCTACAATCTGTAAAGTTTCTGACAATGCTGCCAGGTGGTTTGACCTACTTAGAATTTGCTTTATCATGTGGAGAAATAGTTCTGAGTTTGTGGCGTTTCTAGGAATTTATGTAAGTATGCCTGACATGGAAAAGCTTGGTATCTGACCTTTGCAGCATGAAGAATTTCTGTTCGTCTGTTACTGTTTTGATGCCTCTTGTGCAGAATGTACGCTTTGGTCTCTTAAATCTTTTTTGTAACTTCCAGAAACTTGTTCACATCATTCAAAAGTAAGATTGCCTTGATCTTTTAAATGTATTACAGCACGGATAGAGAATAGAGCTTTATCTCGTGGTCTTGTACATCTCTGGCACATTACTGAATAGGCTCTCAGATATGAAGCTGAAGACTGTCAGTACTGTAAATTGCATCCTTCGGTATTTCTGTGCATAAAATTTGTGCAGTAATGAATTATCAAGTTCAAGAAAACACACTCTGTGTCTAGAACACAGATAAAGTGATAGGTCATTAACATCTTTATAGGTAAGTGCTGTTGTAGGCCAGACTTGAACTTGGTGTTATTGCTGCCTTGAATTGTTTCTCTCTACCGTACATAAAACTGTATGAAGACAGATTTAAAATACATTAAATGCAAGATCATTTGTTCACCTACCAAAAGCGCATGCTTTTAGTCAAGATGGAAAAATTTTTGCTTCTTAAATTAACGTTCTTTCTTTGCCTTAAGGATCACTCAGGTACCCTGAAGAGTAGTCTTCTCCAGGTGGATCAGAACTGTGTTCGTAACTCTTACGATGTCTTCTCTTTGCTTAGGTAAGGTTTTTGAGAGTATTCTGTGTAGCCATTGTAATTCTTTAGTGTGTGTGGAAGGAGCCTTACCAAATACAAAAAAACCCTACTGGACTGGGAATGGGCAAAGGAGATATCTCAGTAGTGCCAATTTACTGCTGGTAGCAAGGAGATGGGCCTTGATGTACGTTCCTTGGTGGTCTCTAGACTTCTGCCAT
Organism: Gavia stellata; assembly: GCF_030936135.1. Taxonomy (NCBI): domain Eukaryota; kingdom Metazoa; phylum Chordata; class Aves; order Gaviiformes; family Gaviidae; genus Gavia; species Gavia stellata. Next base: position 3,035,068 of record NC_082594.1, read on the forward strand.
GTGGACGCTTGAGTGCTCTGAACTAGAGCTGACTGTGGAGCTAGCCTATGGGCTTGCCTTCCAAATGTTGAAATCATGGAGCTTCCCTGTTGGAGAGCTTCTATGGAAAGCCCCTACTCTGTTCTCCTCAACAAAAATAAAATTTATTTCAATATATTAGAACAATGGAAAAAAAGCAACGTGCCAAAACTTAATTTGGTAGAATGATGCTGTAGTTGGAACAAAACAGCTACATGCCTAAGTGTGTGTGTGTGGGGGTGTGTGTGTGTTTTTTAGTGTTGAACCACTGAATTGAATTTACCTTTTGCATAATTCTCCCTTGTAATCCAGAAAAGAGGCACTGCATAGTCAGGTCCCAGGTACTCCAACACATGTATGGTATAAGAAAGGTATGGTAACTGCACTTTTGGGTGGTTTCTTAGGTGTCTCTGGTGGTGAAAAATACAAAATGCCAATATGAAGGTAAACAAGAAGGCCTTTTCCAGATCTGATTATAATAGTTCAAGAATGTTAGCTGTGGGGAAGTATAATAGAGGTTTTCAACATCGTCAGTAGATTGGTTTTGAGGAACTTGTATTAAAAATACACTTTACAAGACAGTTTGATAACATCAGTTCTGCGCTAATAGCAATAGATGTGCTACGAAGGAAACCCTCGAGAAGGAAATATTTAATATGCTTTCAAAAGTCTTTGGAAAAACGCCTTGGACTTTTTTTATTGTTTGTAAAAGTGGAACCCATTTGATAGTGTTAACAGTAGGTGTCACTGTTGCCCGTATAAAGTGTTAGCCCTATATTCTATAGTGAAGAAAGTGGTAGGAAAAGTTAACTCTAGGTTGCTTATTCAGAAGTCTTTATTTTATCAGCTTTCTTAAATTTTAAATGCGCTGTTTCTTGATTCTGTAAAGCATATTTAAACTCGAGGCTGCTATCTAAGTGTCTGTCTTCTGTACTTTTAGTGGAACGCAACTAGGGGGCATGTTACGAAGTTCTGGTTATGTCCTGGCACAGTCCATTAGAAGAGAACTCTTTATACTACCTAACATTAAGTTTTTGTTAAGTAGAAGGAAGAAAATGTGCGCCAGTCATCCTGATTGCTTTGTTAATGCATTTTTTTACACATTTCCTTTTGCACTTCTTTGTAATATGAAGCACGGTCCAGAAAAACCACTATTAAACCAGCTGGTCATGAACTTGACCAGCTGGAGCCCTGTCTAACCCTGTCTAATCTGAACTGTGGTCCTTCTTCTGAAAGCGTCTGACTGTCTATCATAAAGCTGACAAGAAATGAAGATGTCAGCTTTGATAAAGCTCCCCTTGCTGGATACTCACCAAGTGCTGTTTTGAAACCTGATTACTGGAGCCATGCGCTTTGCTCAGTCTTGGGAAGGTGAGAGTCCAGGCACTGTCTCTTACAGTTTCTAGGCATGCTGTTGGGTGTTGCTCCTGTTTAGCCCAGCCTCTGAGCTAAGATGTCCCCTTTTCTTTCTGCTTTGTCCTAAAAGGAACAGTTTTTTTCCACTCTTCAGCACCAGGTGTGCTGCTGATTATATTTCAGTGGATTCTATATACCCTATCCAGGAGTATATATTGCATTGTCTAGTTCCAGCAAAAGTTAGAAGTTATAATTTGTGACCACGTGTTATTTTGGCTGTTTCCTTTCTATCTAGGAAATTTCTTCGGGAACTGAGGCAAAGTCCTCTGGGTAGTCCTGAATTCTTTCTACTCCCTCTCACGTTAACTCTGCTTTTTTACAGGTGCAGTTTCTCTACTGCTGCTTACCTTTCATGTCTAGCTCAAAAGACTGGTGACAGTGTTTATTTCTTTTAAAATAATCTCTAGTCTCTTTTTGTCAGGTGTCCTTCTTCTCCTACCAAGCAGTCTGGTTTGCCACCTCCTCCAGGAGTCCAGACTTAAGTAACTTTCCAAAGATAGTTTTTGTGAGAGCATGTTCCACTTACAACCAGAAGAGAGAGCTGGGCATAATTTGAGTGTGAATCATTTGACAGGGCATGTACTTTGGGAGGAAATGAATTGCTGTCTGCCTGCTTCTGTCCATTGGCTGTAAAGAGAATAGGAGGTGTCTACACTGTAAAGGTTCACATCTGGTCACATAAATCCCACATTTTGAAGACTTTCTCATGATACGATATTTGTCTGTAGTAAAAATTCACAAGCTGCACATGTGGTTTCCTAATGTTTTCATGAGACATGTGAATATGAAGAACAGCTTGTACTGGCTTTGTTTAAACGTCTCAAAAAAGGAAGCAAGTCGTGGTGATGGTGGTATCTGCACGCCAGTTATTCTGATGGTATCATGGTGCCACGTGTGGCATAGCCACTGTGATCATCTGTACAGTGTGAAAATCAATAGAGAGAGCAGGTTCTAGCTCAACCCTTAACTCTTGAAAAACTGCAAAATGAGAACTTCTATGGTTGATCTCTGTCTGCTATCAAAACTGTTTTTTGGGGAAGAAATGATTTTAATTTTTTCTTAACTTCTCAGGAGTGAATAGCTAAAACTTACGAAGCTTGTGAATAGGCATTAATGAAAGGCACGTGCTTGGCTCCAATTATGTTGATTAAAAAAATTAATGAGGAATGCCAGAGTGTGTGAACAGTAAAAAATTTTTTTGAGTGCTGGATTAAAATAGTGCCTGTGTGCTCAGATGCTTAATTACATGGATTTACAAGTTAATTAAGCAGGAGGAAAAGTTTAAGTACCCGGACAGCTTAGCTTTACATAAGGAAGTTCTCAGCACCTCTGTAGCTCGTGAACCTTCTTGTTTTGGGGCAGGGACAAGATCCTCAGGCAAATGTTGTGGTGCTAGTAAGTTATTCATGCCATATGGAAATGACGAATGTTCTTCCATCCATTTGTTTTAAAAAGGCTAACTAACAAAAATTAACCACCCCAACTGGAAAGCTAAAATTTTGAGGTTTTTGTCCCTTGGCCATATTGTCAGATTTCCTGAAAAGAGGTCACTTAAAGGCTTTCTAAATATTGTGTAGCTGGTAGTAATAGGTTATACAGTAACACGTTTCACCTTTCACATAACACTCAGGATGGGCCAAATACATCTGAGGTCATGTTCTGGACATGTCTCCATAATCAGGCTCTCAGCACGTTTGCAGCACTAATGGGAATACGTTTATATTTAGTATTCTTTTAGTTTTCTATCCTTTCTTTTCTTTAAACTTTGAAAAATAGACCTTTCAGTATAAAGCGGTGTTGGGAAGATGGGGTATGCTGGCAATAACTAAAGAAAGGGCTTAAAATCCTGTATGTTAGAATTTTACTTCAGTTCCTAAATACAAAAAGTAGTATCTTTACTTTAAAGTAATAGCCTACAACAGCTTTTCATGGTATTGTGACACTGAGAGCAATTGGCCTGCTAATAGCTTTTGTGTCTCTAAAAATGTGTGTGCCTGAAATCCTCCCAAATTCTGCCTGGAGACAAAAAGTGCTCTACGAACTAGTGAAACCTGCCCCTTTGTAGTTTCGCATCCTATATTTCTATCTCTCCAGTCAAAACCTCTTTCTCTATGGTTTAATCCTTCCTTCAGCAGATGGGATGGCATGTTTGTTCTATTTGGCCAGCTAGTTAGTGCAAATTGAAAACATTTTGGTTGTATTTCTGTTTTAAAAAATATTTTCTAACAACAACAACAAAATCTGATATTGGTATTTGAGTGCTGGAGATGACTAAAAGACCAGCTCCAGGCAACTGCTGTAATCTTGCTAATATCTAACGTGGCTGAAGTTGATTTAAATAATGCTAGATGTTAAAGGTCTTCCTCTGCTATTGCCACATGTGCATCTGATCTAGTGGATTAAATCTTAAAAACTAGAGCAACTTCAGAGACCACACAGGCTGTGCCTTCGTTAAAAACAACAGGTCCTCACAGTTCTGGTGATAAGCAAATAAATCTGGCTGCAGCGCCCTGGACAAGTAAACATGATTTTTTTTGAACCAAATTATAACACTAAATGAACAATTTCCCTGTATTTCACATATCAGCAATGATGGCCCAAGTTCAGAGACTTTAAATGGTCCAAGATTGCCAGTGACAAGACACCGCTCTGAGGAGAACCAGAGCTCAACTTCTTAACTAGTAACTAATTACTACTTTCTAGCTTAGGGGCTCAAAGAAACTTGCAGTGCACTGTTGAACATTGGGCATGTTGATACACGACAAGTAGAAATATAAGTTACTAGAAATTCTTTTAAGTCCCAGTGCCTTAAGTATGCCCATCATCTTCAGATTTCATAATCTGTCATAAGCCAGGGGTATGCTTCAAGTGACAGGCTTTGTTTCAGGATTTGCCGTTTGTAATATAATTGTTCATTTAAAGAAGAGTGCATGTCTTATCACTGAAGAGGTATTATTTAAGAATACAAATGTAAGTAGTGTTTGTCTGCAGTCTGGAACATTGACATGTTAGTAAAATTAGCTGTCTTAAGTGACAAAGACTAAAACATGGGGACACAATATAAAATCAGCTTTTGTTTAGCTCTACCTATCTTGGAAAAGAAGCTTTTTAACAGATACGTTTTTGTGTGCTTTAATTCTTCCACCTTTATTAGCAGTCTTACTGAACAGACAGGACTTAGACAAGTTGATCTCTGAAACTAGCAACAGAGACAAAAATACACAGTCAACGTAAGCAGTTGTAGTGTTGAAAAATTCATTTGTACCTCAGAGTAGTTTCCCTGAGACTACAGAGTTAGTGGAATTGCACATGCTAAATGTAGTAACTGCCTTTGGCCAGCTATTTTTAACACATGGAAATTATGAAAAACAGCTTCAAGTTTAGCATAAGCTCTTTGGGGAGTGATGGAGTGAGCAAGGTCTTCATGGGCTTAACCTGCTGTGTGCTGAGGTGTATCTCAGGGGTACATTGACCTGTTTACAGCTAAAGAGAAGCATAAGACAAGTCAGTCTTGAGCAACATCAGTGCCCCGTCTTGACAGCCAGTAGCTCAGTCAGACTTTGCTATTGGAATTGCTACTTGTAGCAACTATACAAACTTCCGGCTTCCAAATGTTAGGTGGGGTGAAAAGGAGGGAAAGCAGGAAGAAAGCATGCTATCAGTTGCTCTGCGGCTTCCGAGGGTTGTACAGCATCTGGTAACAACCCCAGAGGTGAGCTACACAAAGCTGTACTGTCTTTTGAACTTTCCTTAAGTTCCTCTACTTCCCTCATCTCCGTGAAAAAAGTGAACCCAATGGAGCTGTGCAGCAAGTAGGATTCAGTCTCTAGCCTCTGCAGTTCTGACTGCATGGAAATAGTTTTTCTTTGCTACCCTCTTCCCTTTAGGATGCTGGTAGATGCATATTTAGAGATAAGAGGAGGTACAAAGATTTTTTTTCATTTTAAAACGTGCACTGACAGTTAAGTCTTTTGTTTCTAGCTTTTTTCTTTGCTGTTCTTTCCTCAGAGAAGTATCCCAACTCATATCCGTGTCCAAAGCCTTTATAAATGTTGTAGTTATGGGTGTTCATGCAGTAGGAACAGTGCTGCATTCTGAGAAGATGGTGTGTGTGTGGCAGGAAAAGGCCATCACTAATAGCCTGATGCTCTTTCAGTGCCTTGCTCTAGCTTTTCTTGTGAGTATATTAGCAATCAAATTGCTGGCTCACATTGCAGACTTTGAGACTTTAACGTTGCTACTGTTGCTGCCATCACACCCTCCCAGCAGATGTGGAAATACACCGTCTCAAGTGTGGAATGGGTAGTAGGATTCCTCTTAGCCTGACTTGTGCTCTTAAATCAGTAAGTTCCTCTTCTAAAACTTCCCTTTGCTAGTGATAAGTGTGGCTGTTTTTCTGTGATGGCCAGGCTTGATGTTTCTAACTAGGAAAGATTTCCACCTGGAAAACTTGGCTCTTCCTGCTGTATAGGCAGCCAAGACAAGGCAGGCATCCCCTTGGCTTTGGACGTGAAAACCCAGGTGGCCTACGGCCAGCATAAACAAATATGAACTGTAATTGGACCTCTTGACTGCCTCTGTATACTTTAATAAGCAGTACTGAAATGGATGAACAGTATAACAAGTGTCATCTCTCTTGGCCTAAAAACCATGTGGGTTGGAATTGTGGGGTGGTGTCTTCCTGGGAAGTAGTGATGGAGATGGAAACTGGGATCTGAATTTTTTTTTTTTTGAGATGTTCCTTAGGGATTTTGATCTGTGGAATCAGACTTTCGGACAAATCTGTTCCCAGGCATTTTACTTGTGTGGTGCTAAGCTATATGGAAACTGAGGCTAATCAGTCATCAGAAGAATCGATTTACAAGCCTGACTTTTGCCAAAATCTGTAGAAGAGAGCAGCATGGGTCATAGCAAGTTGAAACAATCCATGAAGCATGAGAGAGGTGGGTTTTTTTTGTGTTTTAACTGAACTGTGGGGTTAATAGTCGTCTGCTGCTCTGCTCTTCAGCTTTCCTAATATACCATGTGGAATAAAACACCCCTACAGTGGCAGATTTTTAGCGTAAGCGTGATAGGCACGTTGCTAGGTCTTGATCAAATTCGGTTTCAGAGCACCGTTTAGGGGAGGGATTACACAGAGCTGTGCAGAACTTCAAAAATAGCTTTATTCTTCTTTATTTGTGACGGCATGTAAAAGACCATCTCAATGAAGCAATGTGCAACTAGATTAGGAGTCATAACCCAGTCCTTCTCCTTTTTCTGTCTTTATTAGAGTTGATGAAAAACAGAGCATGTCACTTAACTAACTAATTTTCTAACAGATACCTGGAAGTGTTTAAGAAGGAGGATTTTTGTGGAACAATGACACTGGGACTTTTTATTTTTGTTACGACTTTGTCCTGGGTATGGCCGTAAGAATGGTGCAGCTAATTGCTTTATCTTTCAGCCTGGGCAAAGATTTAAGTGAATGCAGTCACGTCTCCAAAATGCTCAGAAATACCTAACCACATCAGGGAAAGTCAGTACTGCGTTTTGACTGAGATCAAATACAACAGATTAAAGATCTCACATTAGAGAAAATGCTCTAATCTCTGATAATTAAAAACAGTGCAGGGTGGGGAATGCATCTATGACTGAGAAGCTGCAGAATACTTTGTAAGCGTTACGACTGTCCTTTTGTCTGGTGGGAGATCTCGCTTCTCTACTTCAGCTGCAGAATTCTACTTCTCTTGGAAGTAAACTTTGATTTGAGTTTGAGGATGGCTTCCAGGAAAAAGTGCAGCAGTATGCAGCTTGAAAAAATGAGTCATCTGAATATTGACTGCTGTTTCTCCTCCTTCTCTCTCCAGTGGGTAAGGCCTGTGCTCAGTTGTCACAAACACCTTATCAGTTGTGTGGACTGCGATAGGAAGAGCGCAATCAACTTGAGAGCAGCTGTGTCCCTTTTTGGGTGGAGCCTGTAACCCATTCAACCTGAATTTATGCGTTTTCCTTTCCAGTTGTGCAGTGAACTCCAGTCTTAGCCTTGCTCACTGTCTCAGAACGAGAATAGGACTTATATTAAGATTTGTTGGCAAGTTACATGTCAGCAAAAGGCTGTTGGATTATACCAGTGTCACTGTACTGGTAGGAGTCATCTTTACATATTTATGCCCTTTGGAAATTTGATTTGCATGTAACTTACCTTTCTGTGATGTACAACATCTTGAACGTGACTTTTTTTTGTCTGTTGCCCTGGCAGCAAGGTTTCTGTAACCATAAACTGATAAGCACTGGTATAAAGAACAAAAAAATCCCACTTTCTCTGTTGTTTGCCCCCAAAACATTTGTTCTTTGAATAAAAAAATCAAGCCGTAAATCCATCCCAATGCTGGAGTGAAATCTATGAATTGGAATAAGAGGATTAGAGACATCTTGTGGTGAATGGAGTCAAGTCCAGTTGGCGGCTGGTCACAAGTGGTGTCCCCCAGGGCTCAGTTTTAGGGCCGGTCTTGTTCAATATATTTATCGATGATCTGGATGAGGGGATTTAGTGCTCCCTCAGCAAGTTTGCAGATGACATCAAGTTGGGCGGGAGTGTTGATCTGCTGGAGGGTCGGAAGGCTCTGCAGAGGGATCTGGACAGGCTGGATCGATGGGCCGAGGCCAATTGTATGAGGTCCAACGAGGCCAAGTGCCGGGTCCTGCACTTGGGTCACAACAACCCCATGCAACGCTACAGGCTTGGGGACGAGTGGCTGGAAAGCTGCCCGGTGGAAAAGGACCTGGGGGTGTTGATCGACACCCGGCTGAATATGAGCCAGCAGTGTGCCCAGGTGGCCAAGAAGGCCACCGCCATCCTGGCCTGTGTCAGAAATGGTGTGGCCAGCGGGAGTAGGGAGGGGATCGTGCCCCTGTACTCGGTGCTGGTGAGGCCGCACCTCGAATACTGTGTTCAGTTTTGGGCCCCTCACTCCAAGAAGGACCTTGAGGTGCTGGAGCGTGTCCAGAGAAGGGCGACGGCGCTGGTGAGGGGTCTGGAGCACAAGTCTGATGAGGAGCGGCTGAGGGAGCTGGGGGTGTTCAGTCTGGAGAAGAGGAGGCTGAGGGGAGACCTCATCGCTCTCTACAACTGCCTGAAAGGGGGTTGTGGTGAGGTGGGTGTTGGTCTCTTCTCCCAAGTGACAAGCGACAGGACAAGAGGAAATGGCCTCAAGTTGTGCCAGGGGAGGTTCAGGCTGGATATTAGGAAAAATGTCTTTCCTGAGAGAGCGGTGAAGCACTGGCAGAGGCTGCCCAGGGAGGTGGTGGAGTCACCATCCCTGGAGGTGTTCAAGGAACGTGTGGACGTGGCACTGCGGGACATGGTTTAGTGGGCATGGTGGGGTTGGGTTGATGGTTGGACTTGATGATTTTATAGGTCTTTTCCAACCTTAGTGATTCTGTGATCTCAGTTTTTGTGACGTCGTTTCTGGAAAAAAAATGTTTGTGCTTCACGTTAAGGCTCTCCTCTTCCGTTCATGCCCTGTGTGTATTGAAGGTGATCTATATACTAGCTAGCTCCTTCAGATGTTCTTCACACTGGAGGCCAGGACCTCCCCTGCTGCCAGTCTGATAGATGTGTTTTTTTCTTTTTTTCTCCATTTGCAAATAGCTCAAAGCATCCACTGTTGCAGGGTCCACATGGAGCTGATTATTCAAAAGCTTAATTTGAGTCTTACACATGTAAGACTCAAAACTGTTTGAAAGAATGATGGAAAGTATCTGTGCTTCAACAGCACTGTCTTATTTGAGTTTCTTACAGCACTGGCTCTTGTAGAGGTTTAATGCCATAAATGAACAAATCAGACTTGCATTTTATTCTCTTCTTACTCCCTACTGTCTTCTCTCGCTCTATATCTGCTTTTGACAAATTGTAGGTATAGGTTTCCAAGGAAATTGGGAAAGGGAGTATATGATTATAAATTAGAAAAATTTTTCTTGTGGGAAAGCAGATGTAGCAAATGATGGTTTAAGTGGCTATGTAAAAAAAAAAAAAAAAAGTTATAGCTGGCTGGCACTCTCCATAATCTAATTTCTGGACTGATATGAAGTAGTGTACGTTCCGGTTTTTGTATTTAATAGGAAAGTTTTGGATTATTTTTTTTTCTTTAATAGTAGGTTTGGGTATTTTACTTCCAGGATCCTACATCTCACTTATTGCCAGAAGTGTTCTGTTATATTTTCTAAATCCCTGGTAGTAATTCTCAGTTTAAATTTAGTCTCATTGTAAACTAAGGTTGTTCTGGCAAATAAGACCATAGGTATTTATTTCTTGTGTGAGAAGTAGCTGCAGTATGTGACTGCTGTAATTAATTGATGTATTTATAGCTTAAAATTCTGTACATGAAAAATCCAGATGTGTCTGATAGAAGCAAACAGATACTTGGAGTGTGTGATAGAACTACAAAATCATGTATCAAATGTCTAATAAAGTTGAGGCTCTTTCATTAGTGTAAATATAAAAGTATATTAGCTTAATAGGCACAACAGTCACTACACTCCAGCTTTCAGGTTTTTTTAACGATTGCAGCCAGGAATGAACTTGCTATATAAACTAGTAAATCACTAGACTAATTCATGACCAAGAAGGATATATCAGTTGCAGGATGCTGCAGCGTGTCTTAAAGGAATGTGCTTCAGCTGAACCTTCAAACACTGCCTCAAACATACTGCAAGCTGAAAGAGAGCAAATGTGTTGTTACAGCACATTCCCAAGTTGTAAAATCAAATTATGTCAGACTGCTGCATTGTGCAGTCTTGGGAAGTCAGGAAAACTGATCTTGCAAACAAGGCAAGGATGTTATTGCAAAGAAATCATGTAGCGGTGAAGAAGTCCAAAACTTGGCAACTTCTTTTTTTCCTCCAAGTCATTACCTTTGTTGAACTGATCAGCAGAACATTGTATGCTGGAATTGTTTCAAATCATACAGACAAGGTGGAAAGTAGGGTTTTTTTGGGGGGAAGAGGAAACAATTTTATTTTGGACTGGAAAAGCCTTGAAGGAAATACCCAAATACCCCGTATTTCGGCAACTTGGGAATTAGCAAGTGAAGAGGAGAAGTGTTGAATTTTTGCCTGCTGGTTCTTCCTAGATCGATTAGGGATGCAGCTTTTGTTGGTCTTAGCTTACAGTACCTGGCTAACGTTTTTGTATCTGTCCCGTTGTCTTTTAAACTTCCAAAGGAAGGGGAGAGTATTTTGTTTCCTCTTAGTCTCCCTCATCTCAGAAAGCAGGTGATAGGAGAATGGGAGTAGAACAACGGCTTCGTGGATCTCCACCTCTAGACTATATTAGGGTGGTAAGGAATTTTAATGTCTGCTTTTCTTTCCAATTCTTTCCCAGGCAGCAGCATGCAACTCACCTGATGTTGGACAATTGCACAGCAGCTCTCAGGGCCCCAAGCAACAGCAGTAAATCTGTCACACTTAACATTTGTGTTACTCTGCTGCTGGCTGACAATGGCTGTAAGCTGCTGCAGAGACACCAGAGCAGCCTGCAGACACAGGATGACGACACTGTTGGCTAAGCTATCTCTTTAAAAAGGCTTGAGTTTCTGCCGTAACTGGCTTGGCTTTCCTGACCGCCGAAGGAAATTTGGTAGCAGGCCAGTGGCCTCTTGAAGGCCTGCATTAGCTCTTAAAGTGCTGTGGAAGTGCTAATTTTAATAATAAATAGCAAAAAACCTTGTTGAATGATCTAGGAAGAATCCTGCACTGGCTGATAGCACGTAGATTATGCCATCAGTTGGCTCATCGTTGTAAATTACTAAACCAAGCCGGATTTTCCTCAAAGCACAAATTGTGCTAACTTTGGGCTGTAGCGTTGGACTTGCATTCAGAGTAGAAATGGAAACAATATGCGGTCAATTAGCGTTGAAGTTTCTCTCCATTCACTATATAAAAGTTTTAATCCAGATTTATGGCCTCAACTTGCTGATCTCCATTCATTGGTGCAATCATAATTGCCTCCACCAAAGTCTGTCTTTTGCATGCAGAAATGACGAACAAAATTTCCATGCTGATGTTCTTACGGCTTGGTTTGTATTCCCGTTGTTGGATGACCAACAGTTTCCATGTGGGTGCAGTGGGGGCTTCTTTGGCTGGGGAAAGGAGATTTCTGTTGATAGTTGCTGTTTTTGTGACACGAAGTCCCTAAAATTTTAATCTTGGAAGGCTTAATTTCGGATGTGGTCATGATCTTACTGTTACCATTGTAAAGTTCTTGGAACAACAGTGAAACATACTGGGATTGCAAGAAAGAAAACTTACTGATACGGGTTGGCTCAATGTAAATGGCACTATCTGGCATCAAGGCAGCCGAGTTTAACTGCAGGGTTTTTTTTATATTGCAAGAAACGCCTGGATGATGTTAGGCTTAAAAAGAAAACTGTTTTTTATTAAAAGCAGACTTGATTGCTGAATTACTCTGTATAGCAGTCTTTATAGGTTAGGAATATATCTTTAGATATAGATTCACCAAATTGAAGAAGTATCCTAACATATATACTGGTTTGAAAAGTCAGTCTGAGTAGATGTTTGTTCCTTATACACGGGCAGAAGAACTTGAAGCTGTTATAAAATGTGTAGGTTGTTAGCTGAGTATCCCTGTGAGGAATTCATATGGCAAATGACCTTTCTAACAATTTATCAGTTTCATAAATACTTTTTCAAAGAGTAAAACATTTTTCGGCAGTCAGATTTTGCTACCTACGTGGCATGACGTCAAGACTTGTAGAATTTTTTTCTTAATCCCCTAACTGACTAAATCAAGAATGTTCTTCCAGTATAAAATTAGATGAAGGTGAGAGAAAGGGAAAGGGAAATGTCACTCTTATTACTCTTTGCCTATAAGTTTTAGCTTTGGGTAAGGCTTTCTTATGTCTGGAAAGAAAATGTTCCAGACTTTTGGAAAGGGACAGGCTGGAAACTGTCGAAGTAGGAAACTCTGCTATGTGATGTGACAGTAGAGATCTAAATGACATGCAGGATGGTCAGCAAACCTTGGCTTTGACCTGCGTATCCATATGTTACTTAGCCAACAGCCTCAAGATGCATTTGGGAATGTGAGAGGTATAAGTAGTAATTCCCACTAGGAAATAAGTGTTTCCAGGAGGCCTCAATACTCTGAGCCCTTGGGTGACCCAGGACCCAGGGCTGTTGGCCTCGGCAGTCTTCTTCCACCCCCAGAAGCCTTTAGGAGCCAGCAGAGCCATGCTGCTTGATGTTTGATTTAGGTGGGGTACAGCTACCCCTAAAAATCTCCTAGGCTGTGTGTGCTATGAGCAGTCCGAGGAGCTCTAAAGAAACCAATAGAATCACTTAGTGTAATTTCAAACAAAAATCTATTCCAGAGAGTGTCTTTTAGGAGAAGTAATAGTGTGAAGGAATGAAAGGCGTATGATGACTTATATGTATTTGCTTAGAGTTATAAGATGTGTAAGTCCTAAATCGCAAAGACCTCCCTGTTTTCCATGCATAATCTCCTCTCCGTGCATTTGTTTGCTGGGCTAGGTGGTTTAGGTTCTCTCCTCACACTGATTAACCAATATGTAATGTGTGCTGTTGAGATGGGATGCAGAGGGGAGATGGTGTGAGGAGGAGTAATGCTTTGTGGTTACTCATACCTGAAGCATGTAGCCTGGTTATCTTGGTCTAGCTGCATACAGACCATTAAAAACCCTTAGCCAAAAACTTTAAATAGCAATGCCTCAATTGCTTATAACTCTGAAGGGATTAGAGAATGTAAAAGAAAGGAGCTGAGTGGCCTCTACTACGTGCTGTTCTAGTGCTTTGGTCCTTGGTTCACAGCAAATTGGTAGCCTTGCTTTTGTAAAATTAAGCATTCCTATGAAGAGGCAGAGATTTTTAATTTTGGTGACGTGGAGATGATCATTAAAACATCCATTGAAGCAGGCTTGGTCTTTTTGTTATGTTTGCCTGGCAAAGCACTAATGTCATACAGTAGGCTATCTGACCACGTTTTTGCTGTTCCAACTAGTTAGGTGTTCACCCAAGCAGCAAGGCTGCCTGAAGAATATCCTTACAAAAGGAGAAGCCATTAGTAGTGAAACAAGGAATGGGAAAAGTAAGCCTGGGTTTGCATACCTTAAAAGACATAGTCTGTGTCTGCAGACCAACTCTCATTGTTTTTTCTAATAAATACGTTAATTTCCACTCCATGTTAATTTTAAGATGTTAGTGCCTCTCTTAGACCTGTTTTTGCCATTGCTTTCCTCTGCCTGATTTTTTTTTTTCAATAACGATGACAAATAATCAGTTTTCCCTCTTCACCCTGAAGCCCAGGCTAATGATCAGAAACACCTCATCATCTTTTCACGCTTCAAATGTGATTCAGTTCAGAAACCCATGTTCTTGTTACAGAAGGGCCCATAGCGTATTTGGACATACTAAAGGGTAGTTTGTGCTTTTGGCCTGGGTAGCTGTGTGTATCTGAAGGGTACTTGCACTTTTTTAAAGCTGGCCTATGTTAACAATGTTCATGGTAACTGTCATGTGTATCTGTCTAGATGTGAACAGTGTCATAACTTAATTGTTACATGAGATCCCTATAATTGCCTGCTCTCTCACCTACAGCTTTACCTTATTGACATCTACGGAATATAACAGATGAAGAGGACACTTGGTACTTGATCGAATTTAGAGGCTTCCTGGTTTGCTTTGGATACTCATTTATAAACTGTGCAAGTTATAATTCCTCTCTTAATGTTTCATTTCAAAAAAAGAAGCTGACAATCTGAATTCATATTATCTCTGCTGGTTTTGAGGCGGCTGGCACATTCATCGTTAGGACTCGTGTGGGGAACCTTTAGTACAACTGTAACTTCTCTTGTCCTTACAGGCTTCACAGAGCCCAGTGTGCAATTAAACAGACTCAGGTAACTGTTCAGAAGATAGGAAGGGAGATTGAAGAAAAGCTGAGATGTACATCTACAAGCAACGAACTGGTAAGTTTGATTATTTAAAACCTTATCCTGCAGGCTTGCTGAAGCGTCTGGCTGATGTCTTGACCATAAGCTTGTTTTGTTTAACACTTTAACTTGAAATCTTTATTTAAACCAGTCATTTAAAATGGGAACTGACCTGAGAAGTGTAATGTAATGGATTTTAGATTTGTGTGTGTTACTCAGATAGATTGCTTATCCTCTTTCTGCCTTTATTTTGTACAATTGCTTTTGTATTATAAAAGCAGAACATTGCAAAATGCATGAAAGAGGGTTATCAGAAAAAACAAACTTTTAATGATTTAGATAAATCTTGACAGGAACCTGTGGTGGATTTAGAATGAGGTGAGTCTACTGGCTCTATCTTCTTGCACCTTATCCCCTTTGGGTGAATAGAATTCAGGCAAAAGCTGTCACTCAAGTGACACTTTCATTTTAAGCAGGAATTGTATTAGATCTTGCAATAGCTTTTGACAGTTTGTTTTGCCTGTCCTCTTCCCCTCTCCAAAAAAGTGTACTGACACTAGTTTCTACTTTCTGCCCAGAAAGGCTGAGCTCGTTCAAAGCAGTGAGTTGACAGAACAAGAGTGGCTCGTGGTGACTTCATTATATTGGTACTCACTGCACGTGCCTGGTGCCTTGTGTAGGAAAGGGCAAACTTGTGATGTGAAGTTATGTTATTACTTTAAGGTAGATTCTGGGTTGAGAGTGCTCAGCTGATTTCCAAAAGTGTCAAACTGGTTTAAGGGTTTGACAAAATGGAAAAATGGGAGTTTGTTTACCCACTCTAATTACAGGATTGCACTGTAGACAAAGAAGCAAAGTCATCAGCTCCCTTCCGGGGCAATATAACATCTCCTGTGAGTGACTCCAACCCAGAGCTGCTTTGCCTGCTGCTGGTATCTCAACTGTTAAAAGGTTTTTAACCGTCTTTTTTTTTCCAGTTACCGATAACCTTGTCCATCTATGCAAAGGCTTTTCCTTTATAAATATGTGTGAGCAAAACTATATGAAGAACACTAAAAGCAAAAATGACAATAATAGTATATGTGATGCAACTTCTTAGCAACCATGGTCTATGGTATAAGGAAATTACTACCTATTTTTCTTTTCCTTTGTATAATAGTGGAAACTCTTGTTGGGCTTCCATTCCCCTTTATAAGTGCGTGAACTGTAGTTTCATTCCTTAATATGAAGTCGTGTTTCCTGCTGCAGTCTTAAACCAGAAGGCTGAACTTACATGTGTAACTGAAGCAAAAATGAAGTGGAACGAAGAGTTCAGCAAGAGCTGACTTTTTTTTTTTTTTCAGGCAGCTAGTGTTGAAGTAAAGTTATCTCCATTAACTGCTTGAAAAAGTGAAAGCTGGCCGAGTTATAGAAAGTGACAGTGTCTGGTAGTACTTACACAAGACCTGCTCGCAAGTCTGACGGCCCCTTCAGGCTTTGAACTCTATCAGGGGTATGACTGAACTGAAGGGATGTAACTTCTCTTTTCCATTTTGAATCTGTCTCCACTTACTCTCAACAAGTATCTATTAAACAGGGTAGATATTCCTTCCTTAAAACAAACCAAAAAACCCACTTGTAATAGAAAATTCTGGTTTACTGTGCACATGGCAGCATAATTTCCTAGTGGAGACAGTGCATGAAAGAAAAAGCAGATTCTTTTTAAACACAGGAATAGATTTAGAGCAGGTACAGGACAAATCCTAAAGCTTTTACAGAAGGGCTTCGTCAAGTATAATTGTGTGTAATGACGTAACCTGCTCCCTGCTACGTGTTCTTTCCTTCTGTATCCTGTTTGTTCTCATCACCCTGAAGCTGGGGATTGGATCTAATAGTGCAGCTCAGACATCTCCAGCCTTTTTCCAGTTCCCTGCCTCAATTTAGTATGGAATCCTCATTGCTCATCTTCCCTCTTGTTGCTGAACCCTTTGCCAGGGAATGAATGCTCATCGTGCTGCTAGTGCTCTGCTCTTAATCTCTATGTACTTGTCCTGCGGAAGCTTCCTCCTGCCGCCCCTTCCTCTCTTAGTTTCTGCCCTGGGCCAGGTTGCATCACTGAGCATAGCAGAGGAGATGCATCCCACAGGAGGAACAAGCACTGTGGGACACAGCTGAGTTTCTCTCCTTCCAAAGCAGCAAAAAGATTAGAGTCTTTGGTAATCTATGAGCTCAGCCTTTAGTCTGGCAGACACTAGTCTTGTCCTTATTTTTCCTTCCCTCCTATCCCACCTTTTATGGAACTGCTTGTGTGCAGAAAAACTTTACTTCTTTTAAATCTATTTTTCTTCCAATAGAAAAAGGAGAGTGAATGTTTACAGTTGAAGATCCTGGTGCTACGTAATGAACTGGAGAGGCAGAAGAAGGCTCTTGGTCAAGAAGTAGCCCTGTTGCATAAGGAAAAAAGTACTTTGCATGATAGAGGTAAGTGTAGAAACGTTACTGCTTCCATTGCAGATACTCATATTCCGCTGACCAAAAGAGTAGTAGCCTAGCTTATGATTGTGGCGACCAAAATGAAGGTGCTGGGTGTTTTTTTTTTTTTTTTTTTTCCTGGCTCTTAACGTGCTTGTGTTTTTCTTTATCTGAAGTTTGCAGCCAGATATCTCTTCACCATCTGTGTTATACTGAATTCTGGACAGCAGTTTCTGGTATCCTGTCTCTAAATAACTCCTTATTATGACACCTCTCTAAAGCAATCTTAAATCTGTGCTTCATTAAAATTGTATGAGAAAATCAGAAAAGCTGTAACTGTAATGCAGTAAACAGTGGCTTGATGCAGGCATGTTATAATGTCATGAGGGATGTTATTGTACCTGTGATTAGGATTCCATTTTAAATGTTGGAAGACAAAAATCCCTCTTGGTAGCTTATTACGTAAGTGGAAGGTGAAATGCTCAGTCTTCTTGGTATTTTGTTTTACTAGGAAAGTGTCCTATATTAAAATGCTGTTATCGCTGTCTCTTTGGAGCTCACCAGAGACCAAGTTACACGGATATTTGATCTTGTTGCAGGACTTTCTTTTTTTTATACTTAGTTGAGTCTAAAATAGTTAGTCACTACTAATAATGATTTTTTTTTTTGCCATTTACTTAATTCTGGCTATGCAAGTATTGAGATGCCTTAATTGAATTACTCCACTACTGTGGACATGAGGAGGACAGGTGTTAAAAGGAGAATGAGCTTTCGTTGGTTGTATTTGGTTGGTGAATTGTGTATAGTGCATGAACACTTGTGTTCCTCCTGCATTGTCATTCCCCCGTTTGGCAGCATAACACGGAAAATGGGCATCTAAGATCTAAGAGTAAGATCTAAGATCTAAGAGTAAGTGGAGGCCGCACCTTGAATGCTGTGTTCAGTTTTGGGCCCCTCACTACAAGAAGGACATTGAGGTGCTGGAGCGTGTCCAGAGAAGGGCGACGGAGCTGGTGAGGGGTCTGGAGCACAAGTCTGATGAGGAGCGGCTGAGGGAGCTGGGGTTGTTCAGTCTGGAGAAGAGGAGGCTGAGGGGAGACCTCATGGCTCTCTACAATTTCCTGAAAGGGAGTTGTGGTGAGGTGGGTGTTGGTTTCTTCTCCCAAGTGGCAAGCGACAGGACAAGAGGAGATGGCCTCAAGTTGTGCCAGGGGAGGTTGACTGGATATTAGGAAAAATTTCTTTACTGAGAGAATGGTGAAGCACTGGCAGAGGCTGCCCAGGGAGGTGGTGGAGTCACCATCCCTGGAGATGTTCAAGAAACGTGTGGACGTGGCATTGTGGGATGTGGCTTGATGGGCATGGTGGGGTTGGGGTGATGGTTGGACTTGGTGATTTTATAGGTCTTTTCCAACCTTAGTGATTCTGTGATTATTGCCAACACTTGTGTCAGTATCTACTTTTAAAACTTTAGATAACTAAGAAAATACTTGATACTAATTTTTTTCCCGATTCCTCATGTTGTTTAGAAAACACATTTGAGACTGAATACCAGAAACTTCAAGAGCATAATGAATCCCTGCATGAATTAAGAAAGGAATGCACTGCTAAGAGGTAAAAGGACCTATGCTTTTTCTGCAGTTGGAAAGGAAATACAGGCTTGAGAGTAGGCCATTTGAAGTGGGAGTCCTGGCACCAAATTCTTCCTAGTGTCGCCCCAAAACTTCTGTTAAGACATCTGTGCTACAATTTGTAGATATCTAAAGTGATAATTAACAGTGGCAAGTCTACAAGAGAAGAAAAAAGGTGCCTGGTTGCATGTGTAGACTACAATAGGACTTTTAGGTCTGTTTTAGTGTAACATGGCTTTGTAATACTTAATTGTCAAAATAGCCAAAATATGCCTATAATATGAGGTACAACTGAAAATGAAAAGTTAGCTTTGTCTTCTGTATTTTTTTGGTGGCATTACCTAGCTTTTTTAGGGAGGTGAGGTGATACTTGGGAAGATGCAGAAGGGTTATGAGGGCTTGATACCTTTACTTAAAGCTTTTGAAGAAACTAATGGTTTTGGGATCTCTTTCCCCAAAGAGAACTGTTTTTGAAGACAAATGCCCAGCAGACTATTCGATGCAAGCAATTGCTGTCGGAGCTATCCTATATCTACCCTATTGATCTGGTATGTTTTTAACGTTCTAAAAATCTGCTTGATGTGAAATGAACTTCCCTTTTTTACACTGCAAGCAAATATCATGTTATATTCGTGATGAAACCTGCTCTTCACTCATGCTGTTTTTTCCAGCTTTTTCTTGGATTTGGTCCTTAGATTGCAAACCTCACGGGGAGAGGACTTGCATGCTGGCATCTCTCAAATAGGCTCCACTGTAAAAGTAGAATAGCTGTAGCTGTAATCTAATGGATACTTTCCATTTTGTTTACAATTATATAAAGTAACCCTGACAGGAGGCTAGCTGAACTTTAACAGAGTGCACATAAACAGATGTCAAAATACTGAGCTCCAAAACCTTTTATGTAATGAATTGATTAATACAAAGCTCTTCCTTCTTTACAAAAGTTGCATTTATTTCTGAATTATGTGAAATGTGGACTAAAACACCACGTCAAAGTCACAGAGTTTCATTGGATATTTAGTTTTTTCTTTATAAAAATGTTTTGTTGTCATCGGATTTTGTGCAGGTTTCTGTTTTTTGGATGTTACTGTTCCATTCTCACTTTCCATTGTTGATTTTAAACTTACAGAATGATCAAAAGGATTACTTTGTTTGTGGAGTCAAGCTTCCTAATTCTGAAGACTTTCAAGGTAGCTGGATATTCTTAATTTAGTCGTTACAGTTGACACTGCTTCTGAACTTCATGAAATTAAGTAGACTGATAGCAATGACTTAGGATCCAAATTTCTGACCAGAAAGGTCTAGACTAGAAAAAAACTTATGCATTATTTATTCCTACTTCCTAGCTAGTACAAAGGAAGTTACTGTTGATTCTTAGAAAAGTACCTCTGTATTCTAAGACTCAATACTGAAACGCTGGAGCAGATTACCCAGGGAGGCTGTGGAGTCTCCATCCTTGGGGATGCTCAAAGCCCGACTGGACACAGTACTGGGCAACCTGCTGTAGCTGACCCTGCTCTGAGAAGGGGGCTAGGACTATGCAATTTCCAGAGGTGCTTTCGAAACTTAGTGATTCTGGAAGATACTTGAATCTGACCTAAAATTCCATTGTGGCTACTTTCAGCCCATAAATCTTGATGGGGCAATGTACATGAATCCCCATTCAGTTTGCTGTAGTTGCCAGTGAACTTGCCAAATAAATATCTTGCATAAGTAAGACTTTAAAGCTGCCTGACAGTGTGGAGTATTTTACAAGTCAGCTTCTACTTTAACTGTCTACAGTCATCCTGTTGCAGAAGCAAATATATAATATGCCTGTCTGTATAACAGTTGTACAGGTAACTGTATGCATTCATCTACAAATATTTGACATGAATTGGAATTTCATTAAAATCCCCTTGAGAATTTCTTGCTCCCAGTACTTGCGCACTCTGCAAGGCATGTAGTTTCTTGGGCGAAAACCTCAATCAATTGTCTAACTCTTCAAAGCCATACCATAGGAAATAACTTGTGCTAATTGCTAATTGCTAATTGCTTTGTTTTCCTGATTGCACTAAATGTGGTAACGAACTCAGTGTGGTAATTTTTGAGAAATCAGTGGCGTGCATCTTTTGGCCCATTTTCAGTTTGCTGGTATTAATTCCTTACAAAAGAATTCCTAATTCTTTATCAAAGCTTCTAGAAATACTGTATTACGAGGAAGAAGTACTAAGCATTCAACTTTGTGAAATACGCAGTTAAATTTGAAAACCAACTGTCTGACATGTATCTTATTTCAGACTCTTAGTAGATAATAATATTTGATAGATAATAATAGTATTAATAGTAGATAATAATAATATTGTCATGTTCTAATAGAGCTCAGCATGATTTCATAGTTGTTGTTGAACATCACTATAAGCTTTCTTAGAAGGTCCTCTGGTTGATTTCACGGGACTCCCTTGTGCCTCAGAAGGGATGACTGTCACGTTGTTTGTATTGGTGTGTTCACTTACAAAGAAGAAGAATAGAGAAAACAGAAAGGAAAAGCCATTACACTGTGAAAGGATGTAATTTGAATCGCAAGACCTGTGTGTATTCCCGGCAGGTGAAGCTTTTAAGGTTGAAACCTTAAATGTCAAATTGAAAATTATACTTTAAAACAATGGGTTAATATAAGTTCTTCCAATTCTTGGCAGAGAACAGAGTTCATACCCTGGGGTCGGTGTCTCTCCAACTGATCTCACTAATGAATAAAGTTATGGAGGAATGCAGCTTTTCCCTGACCCCGGTCATACATGTCAGCTACATCTAGAGAAATGCAGAAAGTTTAAGACTTGAGTTTTGTCTTGGGAATTTTGTTTCACTTTTCCCATCTCTTCTGTACCCTCCCCCCCCAGCCAAATGTTGAGAAGAGTAACTTGTAGCTTTGAAAGTGTAAAGTTGGAAGGAGAACAAGCCATTACCCATTTTACGTTGCCCTTTACTGAAAGAGGTAAATATAGTGAACTGCAAACAATTGTAAAGCAGTGTAAATGTATTTGACTTGCACCTATTCTTAAGTTACAACTTCTGCTAGCTTCATTAATTAAATCATTCCCTAAGCAATAAGGATGAACTTGTGCTGAGCCTGCAGTGGGATCCAAATGATTAAATAATGGAATCTTCTTGTTATTGACAGCAAAAGATGATGGAAGCATTGCTGTTGCCCTGGGCTACACCGCTCACCTGGTTTCAATGATATCCTACTTCTTACAAGTGCCACTCAGGTATCCTATAATTCACAAGGGCTCCCGGTCTACAATCAAAGATAATATCAATGACAAACTGACGGAGAAAGAGCGAGAGTAAGTATGTCATAAATATGCTTATGTACTTCAAAACAAGAAAAAACCCTTGAACAGTTTTAGGTAGTCTGAAGTAACACGGAGTTTGAAGTGATTTCTTACTGCTTTCAGTAGCCGTGGGACAGTCCTTTGAGTTTCTCATGTTGAAATTCTGTAGAGTAGTTCAGCTTTGTCATTCTAGGTCTGTTGGCACATATATACTATTGCTTGGGCTTCTAATAATGCTAGAAAAACTTAAATAATGTGTCTTTATAGGTAAGTTTTGGCTGCTGGTGGGAAAACTTGCCTTTCATGTTTTTCCACTGGCCATGAGAATAACCTGCAGATAGCAAGTGTAGCTTCACTGAGGAGTTAACTGCCAGTACTGGAGTGCTGGTTGATAAATATGAGAAAATAAATAACTTTCTTCAATGCAGAGGATTTTAATTGAAAAAGAGCACTGTAAAGTGTTATCTACTATAAATCAATGTAATATTCAATGAAGAGTTTTTCATTTGTTTTGTAATCATTGTCTTTCAACATGTAGCTACACTTTTGTTATTGTTGTGCTACTAGAAACTATCTTGCTGTCCTTAAATTCACTCTGAATGCCTTCTCCCGCATTTTGGCACTTTGCCTATTTTCCCACTGTCTTTGCACCTGTGTACTCTAATATGAAAATAGTGGCAATTATTGCTTTAAGCTTCACTTTGTAGCCTGCAACCACAGAACTCAAAGGAATGCAACACTGACCAGCTGTGGGAGGCCAGCTGCTCCGCTCTGATCCTGTGCGTGTATGGATGGCTGCAGAGTCAGGCTCACAGCGCCAGTAACTTTGTTTTTCCATACGCAAGGTTTGAAAAGGGAGCAAAGGAAATGGCTGAGGGGAAATGAATTTGTGGAAAGTAGCTCTCTCTTTTGACACGAAGCCTGTGGAAAAAAAACCCTTCTCTTTGGAAGTACGCAATCAAAGTATTATATTATTTTAACGCTAATTCCTAATAGTCCAAATCAAGATGGAAGGTCTTCTTGTGCATAGTTGAGAGGATTGGGATGCTTGGAAGTGTCTGATTTCTCATTGAAGCTCAGTGACTTTTGGCAGGACAGCAGAGGTAACTTGCCTTAAGAGTTAAACTCACTGAGGTCTTCCTGTTTTGGCATAATAAAATATGACTATATAATTATGTCTTGCACATTAATTTTGATACCATTTTAATAACTTGTCCAAACACTTCCTGGGTAACTTAAAAGAACATTCATCTGTTTTGCTTCAGTTTAGTTCTCTAAGCCTACAATCGTTCTCCTTCCTGTACATCATTTTCAGAAGGGTAGCAAACTAGAACATATATATCTGGAAAACAAATTTCTGAGGAGTAGAGCTTGCCTGTGTGTGGGTGTATAAAGATTAAACCAATTTCCTGTTGTCTGAGACAGATTGGAAGGTTTAGTCTTTCAGGCTATAGCCTTCCAAACCCTCATGACTTAATACTTCTATTTCACAATAGATTTCTGAAAAGGAGAAAGTTTAGCTAAGTATATGAATCCCCGTTGAGCCATTTACCTGTGTTCTGGAAGATTTTTTCAGGATTAGCTCCTGCCTGAGATCTTCTCTTCCCAGTTATTGGAGAGTCAATCCTACTAACTCTCAAAGGGCTTCAGTTGCTACAGGAAACCTCAAATGTCTTAACTTGCAGTTTTCTTTCTAAACTAATAGCTCATGTTTCTCACCTGCTCCTAACTGAATTGAACATAGCAATTAACAGGCATTATTAAATTTCTTTATTTCAGTGACCTGTCCTTTAGCAGCTTTTCAAACGCCAATATAAACTGTTGAGTAATTACAGTGAAGTTTTCTCTATATTCGGTCTTTACTGTAACACATAGCACCATGATTATTGACTAGGTTAAACGTTTTACTTGGCTTCATACTTTTTATTTTTTTGGACTGCAGGGTTGCCTTGAGATCCGTATTAAGAGCTTCTAAAAATCGTGCATTGGGGGAATAGCTGATGTTTTCACTTGAGAGCAATTCCATAAGTACACGTGTTTGGTTTTAACGTTATACTGTATAAATGTTTTACTTCACTTTCAAGTTCCTCTACCAGCTTTTCAAAGCCCTTATTATAAGATGGTTAAATATTTTGAGAGCTTTCAGAATCTAAGTTATGTTTGGGAAATACTTTATCCATTTCAGCTTTGTTTACTTGAATGATCCAAGTGACTTGGATGGTCACTTAAATCTCAAGGTTCTTGTAGAAATACTCAATTTTGTCTGCTGCAATTACTGTTATATTGGAACTTAAGAGTGTACAAAAGAAGTAGGAGGCTGTGGTGAGAACTTAGCACTTGTCTGGCTGCATTACTGAAGGTAGAATGAGGTCTAGAATACCTTCCAGTGGCATACAAAATATGGTCAGCTTTGTGATTGTGGGGATATTAGTGTTTATACTCTATTCAGTAACTGTTCCCTTCTTGTATTCCATAAAATAGTTTTGGTACTACTAAAAGGCTGTACGTTTTCTCCCATAAGTCTGCTTTTATGACTTTCTGAACCACCAAGGTAAGGCAAGAATACGATTTTCACTAAATATCTCATTAATGCACTTCTTTAGTGGTCCCTCTCAACATCTCCAGAGTGTATCGAATATGTAGGAAGAGAGAGTACCATTCCTCAAAAGTCTGGAGTCTGAAGGATTTCAAAGCGAATGATGGATATGTAACTCCCAAATTCAAGCTACTTAGGACAGCAGCATGTTCCTCCCTCCAGTGACAAACATGCTTGCTGAATAAACCACCTAAATTCTTTGGCAGTGTTCTTGTGCAACTGAAACCTAGCACTTCATTGCAGTCTCATAAACATAGTAAGAATGCTGAGATTAAACTATTTATGATACGTTCTGACACTGTCTGTCAAGCCCTGCATTTAATGCTTCTGTTAGTCTGCTCCCAGATTTTCAAATAAAGAATGGCTTCCAGTTTAGAGCAAAATAAGGATTGTTATGTCTGGAGTGAGGCACACTTTGTGAAATTGCCCGTGTTGGTGTTGCTGCTATTGTCGTATTCTTTTTTTTATATAGTCCTAACTTCAGTTCTCTTCTTTCAATGCCGATACAAGCTAAACATCTCGCAAAGTGAATGCCTGCATTTTGCTGGCTGGAAGCTACTGAATCTTTTGAAACCATATCAGTCTCCTTGTTCGTTTTAAAGTGAGTACAGTAAAGCACACTTATGCCATCTGTTTGGTAGTCTTTTGGCATCTCTGTTGCCTCAAAGCTATGCTCGCTTGCTACTTTTGTAATTGAAACTTCACATGACGCTTCAACAACCTGCCAGTTGAATATTTAAGAATAGAATACTCATTTAATCAGATCACATTAGACAGCTTGGAAATATGTATAATCCCTTAAGAAAAATAATGTTCTTTGGACTTTAATCACCTTTTTGGTACCCTGTGTGTGTCTGGACAAGTGAAATGCACATTCAGAGAAATTATTTCTATTGTATTTTTGCATTCTCATTCATACTGTGTCTTTGAAAAATTTTCAAGAACTCTTAATTCCCTGCTAGGTAATTTAGAAACAAGAATGATTTCAAGAAATAGTTTTGCTAACATTGGTCCTCTGTAGCAATAGTAAAGAGAAATCAAATAGTACATGCAGTCTGTTCTGGCTCATGCTACACCTTCTTCCCACCAAAATGTGTTAAGGGAGGATGAAAATACTAGTAATAGTAAGAAAGTAACCACCTCAAAGTCATATTTCAGGTTAGGGGAAAAAAATGAAGGGTTAGAATACATGATCTAAAAAGGTTTTGTATTTAAAAGGCAAAAAGAACATTGTCATTTTCAAGCATAGCTACTGGAGCACGTACAGGCGTTTCAGAGTTGTCTGGTCTCGAAGTGCTATTTTTTTTTCTTGTGTTGTATGTTTAAATATTGAACTTGTTGCCACTTAATGTTATAAAGGTCAAAAATATATATAAAATCTAAAAATAAAAACTCGCAAACAGGCCCTAGACAGTCATGGAAGAAGCCTGATCTAGTCTGTTGTATTTTTTTCAGGACTATTTGACATTAGCTGATCTGAGATAACAGTGAACTACTGTAAAGGTTTCCTTAGCTTTTTATAGTTTATAGCAAGATTTAAGGCCTTTACTTTCACTCTGTTTGACAAATACAGACACCAACAGGCTGAAGGATACATAAACAGCTGCGGTGCAGCCTTGGGCATCTGCATTCAAAGGCATCTGACATCTTTGCAGTTATGTTCTATGACTGTTGGGTACCTCAGGAACCAAACAGTTGTATGAAATGGCACAGGGAGGAGTAAAATCGAGCATGCTGCCAGGGCTTTCTAAATGATCCTACTTCTTGTCCTGTCTGAACACCTTCTGTTCTCACTAAACATAGGAAATGTCTGTTGCACTACTGTGTCCTCATAGGAAACAGGATCAAAATTGTATGCTGTGTTTGCAGATAAAAGTGATAGGTCTGATCCTGAAGTAACTTTCTGGAAACTATTTCTGTGATTTGGAGTTACACCTTAAAATTGTCTTTTTCTGGAGCTCAGCTTCATCATTATTGAGAACTTCAAGAATGCCAGAAGACTGTAATTATTAGTCAGTTTTTGTCTTGATGTTTAATTTAGGTAGGGGTTCCAGAGGCAGCTATTCTGAGCCAGGGTTGTGAAGATCTGCTGGCATCAGACTTCATCTGAGTGCATCCGACCTCTTATATCACAGAGGCACTGCAGCGCTCGAAACTAGCTGTAATTCTCAGTGCCAAAAACTTAAAGGCCAGTTATCATTTCATTGCTGTAGCCCATGTAGGAAGTGCAAAGATATGAATAATAAAAAAACAGGTCATCTTTCACTGGGATGAGGCAGTCTTGTAGCAACTGAAGAGCATATCAAGTGTGAAACGTGGCTGCCCTTGTTGGATCTTCAGAATAGTTTTGGATTCCTTATGGATGTGAAGCCATGAGTGAGTTTACTTTAATACAGCTTCTGTACAGCTGAAGCCGACACGCAAGTGCAGGGCCAAAGGGCTGCAGCACTGGGTGCGGTGAATGTTAACGTATCTACAAGGCTTCTGGCTTGAGTCTTGAATTCAAACCAGCAGGTTGGTTTACCCCAGTTTGGGATGCTTTTAATTAGTTTAGGGAGCCAAATGTACTTTTAATCTGCACACGTTCCAGCAGTTAATTTGATATGTTGGTGTTGTATTTTTAGATATACTCATTTGCACTGATAAAGAAAAATTCCGTTATATAGCGTGTGGTTTACACAGTATTAAGTCATGCAATGTGAGTTACTGACAGGTAAGTTCTGATGGAGAAAGTTTCGCTTCTCGGGCCTGTGAGTAAAGCTAAGGTTGTATCAAAGCCATTTCTGCTGCAAGACTCCTTCCAAATTACCTTTCTCAATGTGTTGTCTTTCAATTATTTTAAGTGTGACAAGCTGGATTTGCAAATAAGTGGAGATAAGTGTTGCTGAGCAAGCAAATGGATAATTTTGGAGTGTTTGGAAACCACTTGTTGAATGAGCGTAGTCTAAAAGCAGTCCTCGCTACTGTGGCCTTGCTCCTGTTTCGAAGAAGGGGAAAATCAGAGTTTCAACTGCAGTAGACTTACTGCAGCTGAAGATGGTTATTGCTTTGTGCCTGGTAACAGATCAGCCACTTGCAAGAAAGCAATCTGAAAAATCATGACACAAGCAAGTGAAGAATAACTTTTCACTGACATTAACATTTTCTAACTCAATCGAGAGGTCTTTAATCACATTTGGTACTTCAGCTGAGATAATAAAATGGCAGCTTTGGGAAGAAATCTTGGCAAACTTAAATCAGATGGAGGGAGATGGTTTGTTGAGAAATCTAATAGCTGTCAAAGCAAAGTTGATTCTTTGTGGTAGATTGAGTGTGTGTTAAGTGTTCAACTATATTGCTCAAAGAATGCTTTTTGCCATGAACTTATCTTGAACTGTATTTTTATGTTCCACATTCTTGAGGATATTTAGCTAGA
This sequence comes from Gavia stellata, assembly GCF_030936135.1. Classification (NCBI taxonomy): domain Eukaryota; kingdom Metazoa; phylum Chordata; class Aves; order Gaviiformes; family Gaviidae; genus Gavia; species Gavia stellata. Next base: position 3,062,859 of record NC_082594.1, read on the forward strand.
ATCCTGGCTTATTTTATTCTTGATCACCAAAATAATGCTTTTGTCTTCATTGGGTCAGCAAATATTACTGTGTGTAGATTAAGAGTTAGATCAGGTATTCTTTCATAAATTTAGATACTGTTAACATGATTTCTGGGAACTAGAAGCTTTTACATGCTCCTGGCCAGTCTGAGAAAGCAGATTTTGTTTACTGCAGTAGATGAGACCACTGACCCCAGACATCTACAGCTGAGAAATGTTTCTGTGAAGACCTACTAGTCTTAATTTACTCCCATTGGAACACTATACTCCTGACGAGATTATTTTTCAAAACATTACTTCATTTTTCAATAAGCAGGGACTTGACCTGTATAAAATGTCCTCTAGTTAAAAATGATCCATCAGTGGCAGGGAGATTTAAAGTTCTGATAGCGAGGTTGTCTGCTCTGTCCTTACAGATAGTCCTGGTGTTGTGATATCCATCACGGCGTGTATGTAGCAAGCCTTGAATTCAAGCTGAAATATGTCACAGATATGCACAATCTACAAAAAGCCATCAGTGTCGCTTGTTCCGTGGATGGCTGGCTGTGTTTTTGAGGTGTTTGAAAGCGTTATTTGCTGAATTAGTAGAACGATACCCTTTTGTATAAATTGGTGACTGTCTTATCAAAGGCTGCCTGACTTTCATAATCTGTGTCTTTGCTTTCTTTTCCTGTATACAGCCTGTACATATTGAAGCTATTGTACATTCTCCAAGAGCAAGGTCACAGCAGTTACACTTCTTAATAGAAAGATGGCAGTGCTTCTGCTTTCGATTATCTTCTTGTTGAGCTATTCAGATAGGCATTTTGAAAATACATTTCATAAAGTTAAACTGCCAATATGTTTTCCTTTCCCAGTAAACTAATTATCTTTGTATTGTGTAAAGCTTGAATGAGGATATGCTTTTTTCCCTTGGCAGTCTGTATTTTTGTCATCAAGTTTGTTTTACAAGTATAGCTTTTTCTCTCAAGTAGAAACTAAAAACCATATAGTAATCAAATCTGAATTCACTTGTGATTTGTATTCATGTCTTAATCTCATCTCTAATAAAGCAAAGTGCACACTTGTAATCCTTTTTTTTTCTGCCTTTCCAGTTTATTTCAGCATTGCTCACCAGGTGGGGACCTTATTTTTTCATTTAAAACTTTTCCAATCATGCTGATTGTTGGCAGACTAGTTAGCTGTTCCTGGTGGGCTAGTAGTCACCCTAAGGTCAGTTTGTGGCCTCCGCTATCAACTGGTAGCTTGATCTAAAAAGGATCCGAAGTGCTCTGTGTTGCATCTCTGTAATTGAGAAGTCTGGTGGTGAAGGCAGTTTCATACTATTGCATTTTAGTTCTGTTCCTTCCAACAAGCACTCAGCTGCTTGGGTCTGCTACTTAAGATCTCTGCCAGTCTCTGCTCTGAAGCCGATATAATTGCGGTGCAGCTTATCTGAGAAGGAAACAGGTTTTGAAGCTGTGCAGCCAACTCTTCTTGTGCCTTGGTCTTCTGGTGGAGTGCTAAGAGGTTGGAAGTGCTGGGTATTTTGGTGCCTGTGGCTCTTCAGCAGCCTACTTTTCCTGATACTTAGTGCCCTGGGGAATAGTGATTTCAAGTAAGCTGGCTGGACAACGGTAGTCCTTCTCACTTAAAAGGCTTTCAAGGTTCGCTTTATTCTGGTTAAGAAAAGTCCCAACCCTTTTAAATAGCGCAAACTTTCTCCTCTGGATACAACATTCCTTTACAATGAGCAAACAGGATGCGGTTAGGTTGGAGGGAAAACACTAGCTCCTTCCTTCCCTGCCTGCCCCCCTCGCAGCCCCCCAAAAGGGGGTGAGGTTGAAGTAACTCAAACTTCAGTAAATATTTAAACCTTGTTCTTGTACACTCCTCATACTTCAGTCATATCAAGCAAGAACTTGTGACTTTTTCAGGTCGTTATCTTATCTGGATTTGGCTGTTTAGTTCTATCCTCGTATAGGGTGTCCTATCCATGGGCTTAAGCTTGAAATTTGTCATTTTCTAAACTGCCCTATTTTTTCTTAGTGCTGTGTGAGGCACAGTTGTTCCCTGGATCTGATGGATGACTGTCTGCTATCACACCAGTGTCTGTTACAGTCACAGAAATTACATCAGTTCTTTATCTGTGTAATAGTGAATAATTGGGTTTCAGCTGCATTCTGCCAAGACTGCTATACAGTCACCTCCCTGCAGCCATTCTGCTTATTGTCCTTGGAAATAAGAAGTGAAGGAAAAAGCCACTCGCCTAAGTTTGTTCTCTGACAAATTCGGTGGATGCAGTTGGGCAGGAAGCAGTCAAAGGTACAGCAAATATGGTGATGTGAAAATACAGTGGTATCACTTCATTTTGTTGGTGGACTAAGTTTCTGATAATCTATTAACTATTGGATAATTAAGTGTTCTTAAAACATAAATATCCTTGCTGTTAACATTTGTATCTTTGCAAGCTAGATTAGTAGCCTTCAAACTTTTGCATCACTTTGAAAATTAAGGTTATCTAACACGATTCCAAACTAGATTTAGAATTTTACTTACATTTGCCAAATGGGATGTAATATGCTATTGAAATTGTGTCACACTTCAGCCTGTGGCAAACAGTTAGATGCGATGTGTTTAAAAAAAAAAAAAAATCATTATTTTACTGACTTCTTCCCTAAAGAGCTTTCTGAAGTAGAGATTAAACTTTGAGACTTTAATATAATTTGGGATATGGCAGAAGTCTGAACAGAAGAGAGAATAAAAGATCTAAACCATATGGTGTAATACCAAAGTAGAAGCAGGTGAAAGTAGTTAAAAATGAAGCAATTCCTTAAGCTTTAAAAATAGTTTGTATTAAAGACAGGCGGTTATAGACAATAAAAATTGGCCACCAATATATTGGTGCATATGTGATTTTTCTGGATACGGAGGAGTTCATAAATCACAGAACACAACAGTAAATGTATTTGGACTTGAATTCATAAGAGATACTTGAGGTCTGAAATAAATGTATGGAATAAAGATTCTTTCAGCTTTTCCTAACAATTACCATCTGACTGAACCAAGAGTCCTGTGGTGATTTACTGCATGCTCATCAAACACTGAAGTTACTATGTAAAACAGCTAAAGATTAGCTGAGAATATAAAATTAAAGGAGATCTTGATGGCTGATAAGTACTTGTCTAAGGTCAGCAGAAAAAGGTACGACAGTGAAGAGAAGTTCTTAGTGGTTAGAGTAGAATAATTAGGACACTTCATTTATGAGTTGTAAGAAGGGTGGTCCTAATGCTTAAAACACTGAAATTAGGCTAATTCCACACTTTTAGCTTTGAAACAGACCTCTGGTTTTCCACAATCAATATCTGTGGGCAACATAACCAATCTTTACAAGACCTTTTTTCTGTAGTCAGTATTCTGATTTTTAAATACATCAGTATCAGTGAGCAGTTTTGGTAGATGCTGTAGTAGTAAACTTCCTGCCCATGCTGTCTTATCAAAACTAGTGGTTTAGTCCATATATTCAAAAGTCAGTAAGAGATGGGTTAAACCCCTTTCTTTTAATAAGTAGTAAGTAATACTTTTAATAAGGAAATAAACCACCAAACCTGATTGATCCAAACTGTAGGCATCTCATCTTAAACCATAAATACGAAAAGGAAAAATCCTTGCAAGAGGCTTTTCTCTATCACCTACCCCTGAAATTTCTCAGACTGACCTTCAGCAGCACATAAGCATAGTCTCCTTTGTCTTGAATCATAGAAAATAAGGCTGAAAACAACACTAGAAAGTAATTTAGACAGTCTTCCTGACCCAAGGAGGGATGAAATTTATTTAGAGGGCAGCGTTACCATAGCTGAGGTACAGGGTGGTTTAAACTTGCGTTAGAGAGGATACATTAGAGTTCTTTGTGCCTGTAGCTTTATGTTTATAAGATGATCAGCTTGTGTCTGGATGAACGGGTAGTTTCAGTAACACGGGGCGATGGCTGGTGGTCTCATGGGGCACGCTGCAGCTTTTGGATCTGATTGCTGCAGAGATGTCGTAGAGCCCATAGAAACATCTTCAGGCCCCTGGAAGGGTGCAGCTGGCAAAAGCGGTCATTGAAACTCCTGTCTGCTCATCCTAAACTGCTCCCAGACCACAAATGGTTTTAGACATATTCAAGAATACATCTTGAACTGAAAATTGAAATATGCCTTCATTTAACTCTGATATTTCTGTTTAGCTGTTTACATCTTAATGATTCAGCTGGAGTGGAAATGATGGCAACCGGCCACCATTAGTTTTCAATATTGACTGGAAATGTGCATCTATTGAGTTTCTTTTCTTTTTTTTATGGAAAGACTTTTAAACCAGAGTTGACAATTTTAGTACTGTGCCTACATTCTTTCTAACCTTAAAAATGTGATTTACTGTGGTAAGATTATGCTTTTCATTTCAGTTTGAAGTATAGCTTTGTGCTTATTGTGTCTAAGATGCGTGCCACTTGACTAAATAACACGTTAGAAAAAAATCTCATTGAAGACTGGCTCCAGGGTAACAGCTTCCTAAGCGTCCTATGGATGGTGTAGTTGGGTACCTGTAAGCTTGATACTCATTGGAATAGTGTTTCTTATGCAAATGTTAAAACTGACTATTTTAAAACTTAGCATTTGTGAGGTGTTGCAAGATCCTTGAAGAACTCAAAATTTAATTCTGTTGTTAATGGTAGGGTGCTGGTTCTGTAGTTTTAACTTGGAGAAAAGGTAGACTTTCAGCCCTGTTTTTTATTTAAAAGGCTAACTTGGGGTTACTTTTCCCCATCAGAGTTGCTGTGAACAAAGCATGTAACCTTCACCTCACTTTTTCCTTTTCACAACTCCTTTGGGAGGGTTTAATGAGGCTTAGTACTCTAGAAACTTTCACGTGGAGTCCACAGCGTAAAATAACACCAATGTTGACACTTCACTTAGCCACTCCTTTTAGCTGGGATTTCTTCCTTTTCCACCCCTGTTTGCCTGGACAGTTTACAAGGAAATTGGAGATTCTTCCTCTAAGCCTTGCGCTAATCTGTATTCTGATACTTGAGTGCACGCTTTGATTTGTCAGTCTCACTTGAGTTTCTTACAAGTAGATATATTTGGATATGTAGATCAGCAGTACTCTAAGCCTTGACCTGCTCATACTTGTTTACTTACTCATTGCCTATCAGCAAAACCTCCTTATGTGTAGATAGACTGAAAATCAGTTGCCCTATGTGCTTCAAAAACCCAACAGTTCTTTGTTCTTAGAACTGCTCAGTGGTTAGTGGCATCCAGTTGTGTTAAACACAAGATTTCAGTACTAAGAATAGTATCTGATTTGAATATTAGGTACCTTTGACGGAAGAGGAGAGTTTCTTGACTAGCTGTTAATAATCTGCTCTCTTCTGACTTCCATGATGGTTTTTCTTGGACCAGGTTTAAGCTGAAGAGTTCTTTATCCAGCAGCTGACGTCTGCTTAGGAAGTGTGGCAGTAATTAATAGGACATAGGTTGAAATAAAGCAGTTGATGTTGACTTGTTGGATTTAAGCTTGCAGGTAGAGAGGAGATGCTTATTCTGGGGAAATCTCCAAGCAGGAGAGATGGGAGAGAGGCAAGGGGAAGGCAGATCAGTTGCCATATCTATTCTAATTATTCAGAGATTATTAAAAGTGCCTTGTAACTGCTTCTATTTTTTTTACATACTGTCGTCTTCCATAAGAAATGGCAATCAAAACCTCTTCTTGTGAGACTGTGAAAACTTGGGTCTAGAATGTATTAATCACAGAATCACAGAATGACAGGGGTTGGAAGGGATCTCTGGAGATCATGTAGTCCAACCCCCCCACCAGAGCAGGTTCACCCAGAGCAGATTGCACAGAGATGTGTCCAGGCGAGTTTTGAATATCTCCAGAGAAGGAGACTCCACAACCTCTCTGGGCAGCCTGTTCCAGTGCTCTGCCACCCTCAAAGGAAAGAAGTTCCTCCTCGTGTTTAGGTGGAACTTCCTATGACCAACTTTGTGCCTGTTACCTCTCATCCTGTCACTGGGCACCACTGAAAAAAGACTGGCCCCATCCTCCTGGCACCCACCCCTTCAGTATTTATAAGCATTGAGAAGATCCCCCCTCAGTCTTCTCTTCTCCAGACTAGAAAGACCCAAGCCCCTCAGCCTTTCCTCAGAAGAAAGATGTTCTGGTCCCCTAACCATCTTCATAGCCCTTTGCTGTACCCTCTCCAGCAGCTCCCTGTCCTTCCTGAACCGGGGAGCCCGGAACTGGACACAGTCCTCCAGATGCGGCCTCCCCAGGGCAGAGCAGAGGGGGAGGATAAGCTCCCTCACTCTGCTAGCCACACTCTTCTGGATGCAGCCCAGGATGCCGTCGGCCTTCTTGGCCCCAAGGACACCTTGGTGGCTCATGGTCACCCTGTTGTCCCCCAGGACTCCCAGGTCCCTTTCCACAGAGCTGCTCTCCAGCAGGTCAGCCCCTAACCTGCACTGATGCCTGGGGTTATTCCTCCCCAGGTGCAGTTCCCTACACTTGCCTTTGTTGAATTTCATAAGGTTCCTTTTTGCCCAACTCTCCAGCCTGTCCAGGTCACGCTGAATGGCAGCGCAGCCTTCCACTGTGTCCGCCACTCCTCCCAGTTTTGTGTCATCAGCAAACTTGCTGAGGGCACGCTCTGTCCCTTCATCCAGGTCATTGAGGAATACATTGAACAGGGCTGGACCCAGTCCTGACCCCTGGGGAACACTGCTTGTTACAGACCTCCAACTAGACTCTGTGACACTAATCGCAACCCTCTGAGCTCTATCCATCAGCCCCTTTTCAATCCATCCCACTGTCCGTTCATTTAACCCACACTTCCTAAGCTTGCCTGTGAGGATGATGTGGGAGACGGTGTCAAAAGCCTTGCTGAAGTTAGCAGAAGACTTGCGTGTGCTTTGTGGCTCTAAGCATGATATTGTTCTAGTTCACTATGGAAGAAACTTCTGTCATTGTGGTATCACAAGTAGAAGAATAAAATTTTTGTCCAAAGCAACATGCTATGAAAGGGGAGGTGAGCTGTGTGTCTAAACAAGTCATGCGCGTGTATGTTTTGTGGTTTGTTATGGATTCGCCTCTGTTCCTGCAGTGTGGTACAGCCGGGTAACGCTGGTCGCCTGACTTGTATCCCAGCAAGTCCTATAAAGCAGAACAGATGACTCAAATTAATAGAAACTTTGCATTTGTCACAGTCCTTCAGGATTAAATAAAGCAAAACATAAAACTCCCAAAACAAACGTAAGCTTTTAAGATCAAGAATCCTCTTTATGTTATCTTAGATCTTAAAGGCACGTATTGACCATCTGGTTAAAATCAGTCTGGTGTACAGTTTGGATCACTCTTATACAGTGTTCTCCACCTTCTGAATTCAGAGTGGGACTTATTAATTTCAGGATCTTTGGCACAATTGTCATAGATCCTAAAGCTGCCTTTTCACGTGCCTGCTAGCTTGTTATTCCCTTTATCACTACTAGTCCCGTGCTTTTCCCCAGCACAGGCTCTTATCATTGCTGACATGTCGGATGTCTTAAGTGAAGCAAGAATAGCCTTGTGTGCAGTGGAAACACAAGGTGCAGAAACCACTCCAAATACGGCTAACCTGTTATAAGTTACTAAATGTTGTGGGGTTTTTCTTGCATCAAGTTAATGTTCTCTGAACTAAGATCTTCTTTGTGAGTCACCCTTAAAATTATTACTGCTCTATGCCAGCTGAGCAGTGTGCTCTTTATGTACAGGAATAGAATATCTACTGTAAACTCAGGGTGTATTAGGGCTATGTTTTAAGAAGTCTACACACTATTGAAAAGTAATATTCCATAGTGATAAGATAAATATCATCGTATTTTTACAAGGGCACAGTTTGAACCTCACAGAGCAGAAGGTTTTGTTCATAATTACTGCCTGTTAGCGTGGTGGTTTCCTTACAATGTGTAAGTGTACTGCTCTGAGGAGGATCAGAGCTCAACTCCTGAGTGTACTCAAAACAAGTTTCCTGCTACTTGGTAACTTCTCTCAGATGATCTCATCTGGTGATTACACAACAGACACCTGTAGCTTGTTTTTTTCCTTCTTTCCAGTAAACATGTCACACTTACTCCTTTGAATTTGTCATCTTAGAGTAAGTATCTGTGTTCTGCTTTCAAGGAGCTTCATGACTTTTTTTTTTCCCCCCAAACATATTGGCAAGAATGGAAACAAGGAAGGTACATGTTGGAGTAGAATGGGCAGGTGGATGCCATTTTGCATTTTATTGAGTGCTTCATGATTATAAAAATACTAAAATAGTAGTTTTCAAATGTACTTTTTGAGCAAGTATAACTAAAACCTTATACAGCAGACTTAACTTTTTGCAGCCTGCCAAAGTGAGAGATTTTGCTTATAGTCGTGGTCTTCTAAGAAGCGGACAAGAAGAATTTCACATCAGGAGCCAGCAGTTAAAGTTGCATTCAATCATACTCAAGTAAAGCACTATATAAAATGTCGTGGTTCCTCTTCCTTAAGTTTATTGCTTGTGACCAGGCTTAATGGGCAAGCAAGATAACGCACAAAGAGAGAGACATAAAAGTTGGTAATATTTTTCTCTGTGTCATAAATGTGCATACACAAAGACATCCACTGACGTTTTGCAAGACTTTCATGTAAATGATTATGTTATGAAAGCTGACACAAGGATGTATGTAGTTTAGAGTCTTTCAGGATTAATTAGTGGAAGTTAGAGGACGGAAATGTGAATATTAGCAAAAGAGCAGGCCCAATGTGATAAACAGAAAAGCTTAATCTTTACCACTTAAAAGAAACTGTGTGTGGGAGATGGTAGTGAGTGCTGTAAAACAGTTTTTATCCTCTTTTCTCTACTGCATGTATCGAAGAGCTCTGTGACTAATAATAGAATACATGGTTCCCATTACTAGTGACTTAATGAAATACTATCTTCTAGTGAAACATGGCTTGTGTTCCTAATGGTGCTTTTATTGTCAAGCTTGAGTGAGTTTTATACTGTTAATTGTAAAGGTATCCTTTAAATCTAAATCCTGCTGTATTTGGGTAGTGTAATTGTAGATATTGAAATGAATTCCTTTTTGATTTGTATTTTACACTTAGGATAATGCTTCGTGGCGTTTTTGTAGCATGTGTTCATTTTGAAAGGTTTGATTTTCTTGCATGAGGAACTAGTTGGATTTATAGATCTATTAAGCAAGGTGAGCTAGGTATATACTATTCACGGTGATTTTTATATTCCTCAACTTGAAGTGACCTAGTGAGTTTGAAAGTAGCATAAAACTTGAAGCTGACGTCTTAATATTTGATCTGCTGTGATCATGACCTGTTAACCTTTAGCTTTAATGGCGCTATATAATTCTCCTTAAAAGTTGCAAATGTACTCTACTGTGGGGCTGATTGATGATAAAATACACTTTGCGTAATCACCCCTCTAGAATGTGTGTTGTTTCTAGCAGATACTGATCTCCTATATTTGTTATCTTATATTTGAGAGAGACTTTGGTTTCTGATGTAATGTGGGGTTTGTGCAGATAATACACTCGGCATCTTGATTAGGAGCTACAGAACGTACGGTTCTTGAAAAGGCAAAAGCTTGTTTCATGGTGTAGTTCACATAAGCATAAATTTTAGATTGTACTAAGATTACTGTATTGACCATGATGACCTCACAACCTCTGGTGGTAAGGAAGAGTCAGAAGACAATCCTAAGAAATGCAGTGTACAAATATTAAAACTATTTATGACAACTGCTTCAATTAAGCAAAGATTCCTGGAGCGTATGCATAAAATTATATTCTTTAATGCAGACCATCAAACAGTTTCAGTATTTTAGAGGCTAAAGTTTTAGTTCTCTGATCTCACGCAGCAGTTGAGACAGAAATAAGCTGTGCTTCTTTCTCATAAGCTATTTGCTACACCTAGGTATTTAAAATTGTGAAAAATGCTTTATCTAGTAAAGAAGAGAAATAAACACTAGGAATATAATATTTGCAAGGGCTGTGGTGATCATGATGCTGTAACTGTCTTGAGCCTTTGGGGTGTGTGTGAAGTTTGTTGAAAGGAAAGGAATCGCTTGTATCCTCTGAGCGTTGTTCTGGTGTGATGGTGAGTGAGCCTCCAAATGTCTTCCGTGCGTGAAGAGATTTGTGCTCTTTCAATCACAAAATAACAATCAAAAGAGAACACCTTTCTTAAAAGATTATTTCTATTTGGAAATGAGATAACCAAATGTGAACGGCTGAATACAAAGGAATAACGTGGGATCTGGTATTATGCTGCACGCTTCTTAAAATATGCTTCACTTAGTGAGAGGAATGTTGCAGCACTGGGAGAGCCATAAAGCATCTTTTTAAAAACCTAAAATACTTTAGAAGAGGTAATACATTAGCTGAATCTTGACATCAGTTTTTAAAAGGCTGATTGACTGGAGTTGCAGAGGGTTCCTAAGTACATCCTATGGAGGGGGCTCCTGGGAGAAGTCAGCAAGGGAGGCTTTTTAAATCTTTACCTTCTCAGAAAAGGAGTCTGTGGCTTTTTAAAGTTTACTTAAGCATCTGAATAACTTCACCTTAAATGTTTTTTTCTTTCCCATCAGATTTCCTTTATATCCAAAAGGAGGGGAGAAGCTTCAGTTTGAATATGGAGTATATCTTCTCAACAAAAATATAGCACAGGTTGGTACACTGAGATTTTTTTTTTTAGTATCTACCATCTGCTTGGTGTCAGTATGGCATGAGGGTGCATCTGTTGTCTCTATGGCGAACATCTGTGAACTGGTGGAGGTGTTCATCAAATCATTGTCTTACCTTACCTCACCGCTTCGTGTTTGGGACTTTCTCTTTTGGTGCTTGGAGAAGGGCTTGCCAGCTAATAATTAATATTTTCCTTTTCAGATAAATACTATGAGTCTGTACAAACCGTTTTGAAAATTGTAAATGTTTTCTGCTTTTTTTTTTTATTCTGGCATACTTGAAGGTCCATTCGTGTCATTCTCATTGCTGCTATAATTTTGCTGTATTGTTACTAACTAGTATTCGACTCCTATACTTATAATAGGAAAGCACAGCAAGCTGGAAAATTTTAAGTCTTGCTGATGCATGACTTAAAAAAAAAAAAAAGTCCTCTAATCATCCTTAATTCCTTGCTCTTAGTGTATTTTAAGAATCATTCTTTACTTTGGCAAGTGTATGAGAGCTTGCAAGTTTACAAACTTATATTTGAGACGATGCTAATGCCTGCTGCTAACTCATTTGGTATGGAATTCAGAAAGTGTTGAAAAAGCTGGTCTGAAAGGGACCTGGGGAGGCCGTTTAGACTGTTGCCTAGTCCTAGGGTAGGGTCAGCTGCTCTTATGCCATCCATGGTAGATGTTTGTATAACTTTCTCTGAAGGAAAGCCTGTGATCTAAGTAGTCTCTTGCAGTGATTGGCTGTCCTGGCTGTTGAAGTCTTTTCTGACATCTAATCCAAATCTGTCTTGCTTCTGTTTAACCACATAATCACTTATTATAATCATCTGTTCATTTAATTATCTTCTTCCTTACAAACTTTTATGCATTGAAAGACAACTTCTCCTTTATGAAGTGTTATCTCATGGGTCATGTCTCTTAATTTCTGAGCATTCTTCTTGTCTCCTATTCTCCATCTGACTCCACATCTTTCTTGAAGTGCAGTGCCCAAAGATGGATAGATACACTGTGCAGCTGATACCTTCAAAACATTGAGTAGGATGGGAGAAATGAGCCGTCAGTGCACACTTGCAGCCCAGAAAGCCAACCGTATCCTGGGCTGCATTCAAAGCAGCGTGGCCAGCAGGTCGAGGGAGGAGATTCTGCCCCTCTGCTCTGCTCTGGTGCGACCCCATCTGCAGCACTGCGTCCAGCTCTGGGGTTCTCAGCACAGGGAAGACGTGGACCTGTGGGAGCGGGTCCAGAGGAGGCCACGAAAATGATCAGAGGGCTGGAACACCTCTGCTGTGAGGAAAGGCTTGAGGGAGTTGAGGTTGTTCAGCCTGGAGAAGCGAAGGCTCCGGGGAGATATTATAGCAGCCTTCCAGTACCTGAAGGGGCCTACAGGAAAGCTGGAGAGGGACTTTTTACAAGGGCATGTAGTGATAGGACAAGGGGTAATGGCTTTAAGCTGAATGAGGGTAGATTTAGATTAGATATGAGGAAGAAATTCTTTACTGTGAGGGTGGTGAGGCACTGGAACATGTTGCCCAGAGAAGTTGTGGATGCCCCCTCCCAGGAAACATTCAAGGCCAGGTTGGACGGGGCTTTGAGCAACCTGGTCTAGTGGAAGATGTCCCCTGCCCATGGCAGGGGGGTTGGAACTAGATAATCTTTAAGGTCCTCTCCAACCCAAACCATTCTATGATGCTATGAAGTACTTCACAGGTCTTGTAATTTTTTTTTCCAGTTCATTATATTCCGATACTCTTAACAGCCTAAAACAGTGAATTTTGTGATTCAGTGCAGCCTGCAACCCCAGGTCTCTTCTGCACAGCAACGAAGTAGTCCATTCTGAATTTGTGCAGGTGACTCATTTAATTCATGTTTCACATGCTGTACCTTGAATTGTACAGCATCCTTAAAGATGCGCCTTTTTGTTCGTAATCATGTTTCTGATTTGGTGACATAACTCTATAAGATGAAGAAAAGTAGGTTGAGAACTCGAGCTCAGCTTTGTGCTCTCTGCATCTGAGCCTATTCTCTCTCCAGCTCACCTAATTAAAATACTGAATAGAAGTGGAGTAAAGCCTAGACCCAGGTGGAGCCCCGCTTCACTAGCACTTCCATTTACAGCAGTGGCCCATTGTTTAACTACACCAAAAGAGTACTTACTTGCACTGTATTCATTCATACTTCATCAATATCCCATTTCCCCTGCATGCTTGCGAGCATATTACACCATAAAGTGCCAAGAGATTTATTTAAATTCCAACAGAAATATGACATCTCAGTTTCTAACCTGTTTGTAAGGCTTGAAATTAGATTGGTCTGACAGTTTTATTCTTGAAAAATCTGGTCATTTTTATGCTTATTTTCTAGTTGTTTGGTTTGTTTTTCTTTTCCCAGTTCTCTCTTCCACCACTTTTTCCCCATTCCCTACACCAAATTGAAGTAAAGCTTCTGGATCTTTTTGTGGTGTTTGTTTTTTAAGCTTGGATTGCATTTACCATTTTCCAGACTTCTGGTATCTTGCCCGTGCTTAGTGTATTTTGGAAGATAACCTCCAATGGCTCTGAAATTACTTAAAGGCTAAAATATCTTAAGATGAAGTTAATCAAGTCCTGCTAATCTTGGAAATTCACTTAACCAAGCTGTTAATATAACTTAGACTGTGACTCTTTGTTGCTGGTATTAATAATGGCAGCCAGCTGTTCACACTTGACTTTCATAGGGAAGACTAGTGAGAAAAAGGGATTAAATACTCTTTCCCTCCAATCATTTGATAGCTTTCTCTCTCCATTGCTATCAAATCAATGCTTTCCTTAATCTCTACTTATGTAAATACATTAGTTCATTCTGTACTTGTGACTCGTGATGCTGCTTGCTTTGCTTTTCAGCCTTTCATGTTTTTGTTCCTGTTCTGGAGTTTGCCATTCAGTTATGTGATGCAAGTGCTCTGTGCTTCTTTCTTGATTGAGATTATGAACTCTTCATTGAGCCCAAGTTGGTAGTCTTTCCATTTCCTGTAGTCTGGGTTGGTTGGCACTTGTGCCTGTAGTAGCTGCCTTTATAGTAACTGTCACCACTTCACTTGTCCTGTTTTTCTCTTTGACCTGTCTCTGAGATGTTACCACTGTTGGACCTACTGAAATCTCTCGTTCTGATTTTGTTCTTGTCTTACTTGTAAATGTCTCTGAACGGTTGAACACATGGTCACTCACCCATGTTGCCTTCCAAATCTTTGCAGTTGGGTTTTGAAATCACTGGCATGTGTTTAAACTCATAAAAGTAAATGAAGACTTTAAGATGTACTTGTATAAAAAAGTTTCCAAATTTACATGGGATCACTGGTGCTGGTACAAGCTTGAGTAGTTGGTGGCCAAACTTTGAAGTAGTTTGTACAACACCAGTGGTTCACGTGTTAATGCTTGAGATTGTATGCTGTTGAATATAAAAACATAATAAAAGTAAATCGGAATTTTTGGGGGGCTTCTACTACTTTTTTAATCAGGAAAGTGTTACTGAAGTCCGTATAAACTGTTGTAGTCACCTTTGTTTTGATATCCTTGGTCAAATATTGCAGCTTTTTATAGTTCTGCCAAGGGGAAATTCCATTGTGAAAGTAGTGTGAAAGCAGAACAGGTAGAGAGCATGCAGAAATACATCACAAAAGTTCTGTACTCAGGGGCTGACTTGATCCAAAAACCTGGGATTGTTTGAATCCTTTGTGTGTCCTTTGGAGGCTGGAACTGTTGAATTTAAATAGCTATTAGAAGATCTTAAGGCTGCTTCAAGAAAAGCTTCCAGATATGCTTCGTTCATCTGAATGCGTGAAAATAACGTAAGTTTGGATGGAGAATGAGCAGCTGCCTCTTTCTTACCTCTAGACTATCACAACCTGTGAGGGAATCCCTTTAAGGCCCAAAGGTGTTGGCCTTAATTCAGAGAACCAGTCCTGCAAATTATTCTGTCGTGAATAAATGCAGACTGGTTGCTTAATTCCCTCTGGCTGCTGTGGGAAGATTGGAGGTGTCTAGGAGGAACAGTGTTGACTCCGTTGGAGCGTTAAGAGAAGAGCTTGGGTCTCCCATCACCTTACTCGAATCATTCATGCAAGTCTTGATCACAGTGGCTGTGAAACAAAGAGCCCAGAAAAACTTGTATCAACTTAAAAGAAGTACTTGAAAGGATTTGTATAAGCTTCCCTGGTTTCACAGATTTTCATATTATTTTTTTTCCCTTTCACAATTACCTGGAGTTCTGGTGGCAAGGAGAAACGTGAGTGGGGAAGAAGTGAGACTGGGTTGATATTAAGTAAAATTACTGAAATAAAAACTCTTCTAGAGATAAAGTGGTACTGTTTTGTAAAACAGCAGGATAATAACAATGAAAACCACATCTTGCACTCGGGAGAATTCAGCTGGAATTAGAAGCAGCTCAGTGCTAGCTTGGTAGAGCATTTATTTGGAGAAATTTGCTTTGCTGTTACATTCCGAAGTCAAAACAATGTGTGTTAATTCCGAGAGTTCATAATAACTTCCATCTGTACGTGAGCACAAATTGTTTCAATCCCCGTATTTTCTATTTGTAAAATTGAATCCCTCACGAAGTTCACAGAGTAGCTTTTTATGTTGGATAATATTAGGTAAGACCATAAATTTCCAGTTAAGATTTCAGCTCTTTGACTCTAAGGAACATACAAATGTGTTGTTTTTTTTCAAAGGGTAATTAGTGACTTATGTCTAATAATATCAACAAAAAAAATCACTGTCATTCCAGAGCATTGTCAAAGGTGAAGCACAATACAGTTGCTAAAAATGGGAATGAATTGCTCCACTCTCAAAAGCATTAGGCACTGGGAGATCATTCAGTAGGTAGCTGGCCCCACAAACTCTGCAGCTGCTATGTTAGGGATGTGTGTGGAGTATCTGAGAATGATGAGGCTTTAGTAGGGAAATGAAATGAACTCTTGCATGGGTTTTCACACTAGAGGAGTTGAGATTACACTGTGGAAACCTCCTGTTATAGTGGATGAATATTAGGAACTCACTGAAGTGTTGTGAGGTTTTTTGCGGGTGATAAGCAAACACACAGCGTGGGCAAGCTAGTGTCTCTCGGAGAGTTCTCATCGCTCTGAGCATAATGCATGTGGCACGCAGCTCAGCTAGGGCATAGACATGGACCTTGCTGAGCTGAGCTCTCACAAGTCTTTGAGCAGTGGTCTGGGTGCTCCAGGTTTTTTCCTCTCAGCCCTTTAAAATTTTTTTTTAACCTTTGGGGCGGGGTGTGAGAGTACAGGGGCTTTGAGTTTCGAATCTCAGGCCTGTAGAAAGAAAGAAGCTTTATGGCTGCTTTACTGGCTGTTTTGCCATCTCTTCCTTCATTCCCAGAGCCTTGATTGCTTGGGCCTGACTTCAGTGTAGGTTCTTCATTACACATGAAGAGATGATCTCATTTAGATGATCAGCTCTTCTTGAGGTGAGTCCTTAGTGAGCATGCAAAGTGTCACTCCTGGAGAATACCTGGCCCAAAGTTGTATACAAGATGATATTACATGGTTTTTTTTTTTTTACATGGTCGTTATTTCTAACCCATACATATATGATGTGTAGCCATTGAAAAGAGCATGACCATCTTGTTCATGAAACTTCCAATTCCTTTAGGTATTCAAGAGGTTGTCTCTTGCACGATACTTGACAGGCACTATTCCTCATCCAGTTGCAAGATTGCTTGGAGAGGAAATAATGGCTTTATAGCTGTAGAGCTAGTTTCTTCTGGTCCCAGTCAGAAGGGGATTTACTGCAGCTATTTTCTTGCATGGGACAATCAACTTATTTGCAACTGTGAGTATCAAACGATGATTTGGTATTTCGGTCAGCCACTGAAGGGGGTGGAAGTTGATTTGTCTCTTGATCTTCTGGATTTTTTATTCTGAGTCTCAGCCCAGCTTCACCACAGAACCATAGGCCAGAACTATGATCACCGTGAGACCCCTTTGAGTCTTGTTGCTGCTGTCACCTTGGTCACTACCTCCATCTGGCTTTAGTGGACGTGGCCTCAGAAATCGTGGTGTTCTGTCCTTGCCTAAACTACTGGTTCTTGAAAGGAGACTCACAAAACTGGGTATTAAATGAATTTGGACTGTTCTACAACTCTTTAATTCCCTATGGCCGAGCTAAGGAGTGGTTGTGTTTAGTCTTACCCCAGTTCATTGCTGGTGTTTGTCAGGGAGGCTCTGCAGTTGGTGGCAGTCAGAGCATACCTTCCCAGGCATCGCTTCCAGGTTTTGTGAAATCTTTTTGATTTGTTATACTGCATGAGTTAAATTTTATTTTTTTCTGTTCATGTTGAATGTGTGCTTACAATCGCCTCACAAGGCAAGGCTTCTCTTCTGATCCAGCCTTGATTTGTTTTGTCAGACAACTATTGAGTGATGTTAATCTGATGTTCCTATTCACATTGGCATGATTTGCTCAGCCCTGGCCAAAGAATAGTTCTGCTTTCATCTGACAGTCATTAGCAACAGATGAACTTTGCTATTTGACACGAAAAAAATCACTCAAACAATCTTTCGTCAGTTCCCCCAAGGATGTTTGTTTTCACATCAGTGCAATACAGATCTAAGCAAGTAACTTGTGTCTAGCCCTCCTTTCGTGTGTCCAGAGTGGCTGTGTCCACATGGTGGCAGACAACATTTACGTGCTTTGTGTAACCTGCTAGAGGTGTTGATCAGTCAATGCTGCTCCCGTGGGAATAGTGCTTTTTGGTTCAGTTGCTTGTCTAATGCACGAGGTAAGTAACGTTCACAGAAGCATAGAAGAAAAGCGAAATACTTCTTGACGTATTTTAGTTGCAGTCAAACTGATATCTTTCTAATAGCTGCATGGAATAGAAGTTGAATGCTTATGTACTGGTGCCATATGTAAGAAACTGAACTGAAATTCAGCTCTTAAACGTGAAATGAGGCAAGATGTTCAGTTTCTGGCTCTATTAGACTATCAAACATGTGAGAAAATCAACTTTATAATAGAAACTATTAAACTTTTCCATGGGAAGTTGAACGGCAGAAATGTTAGGGCTAGAAATTTGTTTTGGCAATAAACACTACCGAGCAGAAGTGTCTTAAAGAGTTCTGTGGGTATCGGTGTGGATGCAGTGGTTATGACCCTTTGAGTGTAGGATACTGTGACTTGCACACTACATCTTTTATGAGGCCCCTAAACTAAGATCATAAAACGTACAGTTCAGAAAGAATGCACTGTCTGAATTTGTGGCCAATTTAACTGCATAGGGAAAAGTGTTCTTGAAAGAGCACAGGTTGAAGCCAGAGCCGAGTCCTCATCTTGTAAAGTGCCAAGCATTCATTTTAATGTTAAGAGGAAGGGACTGCACCTGAAAAACCACAAAGTACCTTCTCCAGCTGCGTAGAGCCAAAAGCTTTTAGGAGAGGTTTCATTCCTGAAAGTCTCCTAGGGTAGCAATGGGCTGATACCTCGCCAGATCATTTAGAATTGGGGAATTTACATATGTTTTTTGCAAACTTGTTGGAAGGCTTTCTTTTTTTCCTTTCCTATTGCCCATGCCAAGATAAAATAGGTTGAAATGAGACTGGATTAGCTGTAACAACAGTCACCCTTTCATTCAGATGAAAGCCTGCCTATCCTTGCCCGTAGGCAATCTGTACTGATCAGCAAAGGCCAATATTAACTTGTGGAGGAGCCGATCTTGGCTCTCCAATCGGTACTGATCATCGCACCTGCAGCCCGAGCCCAGGCAGCGCTGGAGGCTGTGCTTCTTGCTCTGCTTGCAGAGAGTACGGAGCAGACGAGGTGGGGTGAACGTCGTTGGGTGGAAGAGGAGAGGTGGCACTACAGGCTGTGCCTAGAGTCACTTCTCCAAAATAATTTTGGGGACCACTGCCCGCAAGCATGCTCTGTGTGTTAGATCACTTGTGTACTATGTAGCTGTCATCGTGCGTTAACTCTTCAGCCTGCTAAGTTCTTTTTTAAAAAAAATGAGTATGTGTTTAAAATAGAACCAAAATTTAGTAATCAAAAGGAAAATGGGTTCCTGATATAGTTAAGCTGACATAAACACATGTGATTTGCCAAGTTAAACTGCTTCGTAGTATATATAAGCACTGCATTTTGAAATTGAAAGAGATAGGAAAGTGGGAAGTCTGTTATCAAGCCATGGCACAATGTGTTAGTGTAGGAAAAAGATGTAGTGTCTAATTTTTCCTAACGAGTAGGGTGTGTGCTCTGGAGACAAAGCTTGACTTTCAGATACAAAGTGCTAACACCTGTGGAATTCATGGACCTCATTTGTGAGACTGTCTCTTCCTTCAGGAGCCTTCTCGCTTTCTGCCATATTGCCATCTCTTAATGGGGAAAAAAATCATGCTAAAATGCGTATCGTTTCCTGAAACCTCGCTTTCTTTAATGCATAAAACTTAATCTTATCTGTCATTAGCAAGCAAGTGAGAAGCTGTGACTTTTTTTTTTTTTGCTGAGCTTCTGTTGTTTTCAGTTCTCCATCCACCTACATCCTTTATTCTTCCGTTGTATAGCTTAATACGTATGTTTTGTGCTCCGTGAGGCAGTGTTTGTCTCATACTTCTCTGCATAGGATTTGGCACATCAGGGCACAAATCCTGTTTTTGAAAGCTTTGGATATGACAGCTGCTTAATCATCCATAAATGCCTTTCAGGCTTGTTATATACTGTGGTTGAAGTTTAGAGCAAGTTGTTCTCCAACAAAAGGAATAAAAGTGTCTGATATGTATTGGCTCATTTACTTTTTGATCAGTCCAGAATGCTTGGAAATCCAGAGCTTGAAAGTATTTTGTTTTTCAAGAGACTTGAAATACTAAAGGAGATACCGTGTCTTTCTTTGCTGGCCTTGTGCATAATTCATGTGGATATTTCTCAAGCTAATATTGTGTAAATAGAAAAAAAACAAGCTCTGGTTCAGTTCAGCAAATGTAAGTTGCTAGTTGTGTTCAGGAAGGCCGTTGCTGAACAGACCTTGGTTTAATGCTGCCTGACCTCAGCTTTTAAGTTTGAAATAGGCTCCGTCATATGAGAAATGATTTCCAGTATCGGGCTGTCTTAGTGCTATTTGGGGTTCGCTGAATGACGGTGTTATCCTGATCGGAAACAAGTCTTACGCAGGTTGAACTATTGATTCTATACTCCTCGAATGAGAGGTTTTCCCATTTGATTCAAAATCTAATCTTTTTTAGAAGTCAACCTCCTTTGCCCGCTAAAAGTAGCCTAACGGATGCCTGGGAAGCAGTTCAGCTTAGGTGAAACATGGGGCTGGGAGCTGAGAATCCCCAAATTCTTCCTACCTTTAGGCTCTGTGGCATGGGCCGAATCACTTGCTCTTTGAGTAACGCTTTCTTAAGGCAAAAGCCTTTTCACTTGAAGGGGTGGGTTTCACAAACCTTGAAGAATACTTTTGAAAAACTGCCAAAAGCTCAATTTTTACCCATTTTAAAACAAGGGCTTTCCCAACATAACGTAAAAGAACAAGTAGCTGAAAGACTTTGTGTTTGCAATACCTAATGGAGTGCGTTGTTCGTGCATGCCGAAATAATTCTGCAGGTTCCTTTCCTGCAACATCTTAAGGTACAAGGTAAAGCTGGACTGATACCAAATGGGAAAATTGCCTGGTTTTGGAGGGAATTTATCAAAATATGAAGGTAATGGATAAATGTAGAAGGAGTGAGTAGCACCATATGCAAATTTCCAAAAACTTACTTGGAAACTTCATTATATTGCTTTGAACTGTCATTGAGCAATCATAGAAACACGGAATGGTTTGGGTGGGAAGGGACCTTCAAAGGTCACCTAGTCCAACCCCCTGCCATGAGCAGGGACATCTTCAACTAGATCAGGTTGCTCAGAGCTCCGTGCAACCTGACCTGGAATGTTTCCAGGGATGGGGCATCGACCACCTCTCTGGGCAACTTGTGCTGTGCAACCCTCATCCTAGAAAATTTCTTCCTTATGTCCAGTCTGAAACCTCATGACTAGCACAGGGAAGTTCACAGGCTTGGGTGTGGACGTTCATCTGCCACCCGCGCTGATGGGATAGCCCCGACATGGCCATGCAGCCTTTCAGCCCGGCTGATGAGTTTGGGCTCTGTGCTGTGTTCACTCTGATTTCCAGCCAGGACAAGGTGGGTGAGTTCTCTGTACCTACCTGTGCACTCCTGAGACTATTGCCCTTTTGGTGTATATAGGTAAAGAGCAAGCTTCAGATGTTCTCGTGCAGTGCATAATTACACTCAGGGAGCTAAATGCATGAAGAAAACATCATGTTTAAGACGTACAAAAATGTTACTTGTGCAAAAGACAGAAGGAGAAAGACATCTGACCTTTTGTTCTGTGCCTGCTGTAATGATTTTTAATACAAAAGTTCAGGATGAATGAGGTCATAGGAAGTAAGTGTGCCCATGTCTTATAATCCAATAAACATCACTTAGTGATACTGAGGTATTTTAAAAAGTTCTGACCTGAGCCTGGAAAGGTTATGCTGTATAGTTTCATCTCATCAAGCTATAATGCAGCAAGACCAGAGCCGAACGGTAAACATGGTTTTAGTTATTTGAGTGCTTCACTGGGGAAAGGGGGAAGCTTTTCTGAGGTCGGTAACTGGTCTATCTTCTAAATTGCTTTTTTTAATGTTCTTTCTATAAAATGGTCATGGTATATGAGAGGCACCTTTATGGGCAAGGGGGCCCATATATGTTATTTTTATAACGAGCCCGCTAACCACCAAATTTTACAGGAATATTTTACTTGTGTAAGGCTGTTTCCCCCAGCCTGTCTTTGACAATGGTTTCCCATGTCCATACTGGGACACCAGGGTCGAACCATGAAGGCTAATGTTTGAGACCTCTCTGGAGGGGTATTGTGTTTATGCTCAGGAAGGGCTTCACAAATACGAGCGAGAGAGTCCGGGAGGAAACTCGGCTTTTGGCTCATCTAAATGTTTAGCTCTACAGTGTGTTCTGCATGTACTCAATCACGTACTCCTATTTCCTTATTTTCTTGTGGTCTATCTCCAATAAACACTATTGCTGTGAAACCAAAATCCGGTATTAAATATTGCCTATTATCACATTTCAGTTTTAAAAATTAGAAGAAAGCTGCTTCATAAATGTTTGGCAGAATATTACAAGACATTAGCATCCAGGCTGCTGCTGTGTTTGAATAATGATCAGACTTTGTATTTTGGTGGATGTGAGGGGAAGAAGCAGCTTAATATAATTCTAAGACAAATCAAGGAAGGTAGAAGGAAATTTGATCTGTTATCAGATGAGAATGTAGTTTCCCAGCTCGCTGCTGAATCACTCCTGTACTTAGATTTCATGCATGAATTTCCCCTGCCTTTCAGATGGAAGCGAATTAAAATTCTCCAGCCTGAGAGGAGAGGAAAGGAGACAGGCTGTTCTTGGGGTAGCAAGAACCAGTGGGTGAGAAAAAGTTACCATATGAATTTGATGCAGTTTGTAAGAAATAAATCAGTTAGAGCTCCATGCTAACCTGATGGGTGTAGACACTTAGCCATAACGTAGAGCTCAACATTTCCGAACTGTAGCGTTGACTGTCTTGGACCAGTGACTTTGCAGCATCTTGACTGTTAGTTATCACTGTTACAGATCAAAGTAAAAGAAGAAAGTATCGTTATTGATAGCAGCCTCTACCTTGTTAATTGGGGGGGAAACCAGGCTGGTTTAGACTAAGCATGTTTTAAAAATAACAGCAGCCTTTGAAGGGACAGCATAAAATGGAGTTGTCATCTCCTGTTACTGCTTTGATTGCTGTTTGTATGCCTTATTTGTTATCGCTAAATCAAAATTGTGATGGGAGTCCTTTAAGATGGCTTTAATGAAGGCTATTTTAAGCACCCTGGGTCAGCTCGATGAACGTTAAAGCATGTGCCCAACGGGTTAATGAAGGACATGGGTCTTCAAGGATGTTGATGTAACTTGTTTTTCTTGTTAATTTAGTACTCTTAGAAGAATTGCAAAGTAAACGTCTGCTTTTCAGGGTGGACCTCTGAACAGCATTGAAATCCACTTGGGAGAGGGAGGCAGGCGTTGGCATATCAAGATACAAGTCTGCATTTCCATAAAAATAGCTGTGTATTTGAGCACTTCCTCTTGTTTGGATGAGGGCTGTCACTACTGGCAGTCCTCGATTTGCTCCTTCTGAAAGCAAGATTGAGGACTTGAAGACTTGTTACAATCACAGTGCTTTCTATGTTCCTTTTTTCTCTCTTACTTCCACAAGAAGCTTAAAAAAAAAAAAAAGCCTTGGTTAGATTTACTTCCAAACTGTGATAAATGTATACTGACAGTCTTTTAAATATGAAGAATAAAAATGAGTTTTAAATGTTTAGTTTTGAGATATGCTATCTAAAGAGCTAATTGACACCACAATGTGTTTCACTGATATTGCAGCTTAAGGGTTTTTCAGTAAACCCACATAACTGTTCAGAGCTAGAACAACTACCTAGATTTAATAAAACAAAGGCAAGCAATATGTTAAAAGTGCAAATAATTGAAAATTTTATAATTCCCCCCCAAAAGGTATAAACACACACAACTGTTTATATAGCAGCAGGCATTATTTCACTGATCCCCCAAGGTTGTTTATATAGCAACAGGCATTATAACAACACTTTCTGTTTTCATAATTGTGGTGCTTAGTCATCTGAATCCCAGCCAGTGCTCCTTCATACTCTGAAAAGTCATCCAGGATCTTGTAAAACAATTAACTATGTCATTTTATTAAAACTTGCATTTTACATTTCTGTCCCAGCATTTGACATCCTCTGAAAACCTTATGTAAATGCTTGGCTTCTAACCAACACTGCGAACTTGATTGAAAGTAGACTTTTGCTTCTATTTTTGTTTGTGGGTTTTCACATTTGTGGAGCAGATGTCCTTTTAAATGCTTGATGCTATCAAGAAAAACTCCTCATTTAACTGAAAATAATTCAAAATTGCTCTTGACTGCCTTTAACAGTACGTGAGCTTGGATAGTGAAGTAGTGGGTTGGATCCGCCTCTTGTGTAGATACAGACGGTGCTGCGACATCAAGGACCAGTTGCCTGCAGTAGAGACTAAGGGAAGTGCAAAAATGCTGGAGGTTTCGGTGTAGACTCGAGTATTATGTATAACGTACTGAAGTGGCTGGTACTTCGGCTTTTGGAACTTTGTTAACATAGTTTGAGCTGTAAGAATGCTTCTACATGCCTTAGAACAAAATGGCTATGGCTGGGGAAACAATGTGGTAAATGGTGAACAGATTAGTTCAGAACTGGAGTCATTCTGCACTCCCAAAAAAGGATATTCCAGTCGAGGTATTCTGTGGTTTCTGGCTGGAGGTAAATATATATGCTTGTATACCATTAGTCATTAAATACTGCTACAGGAATTAGTATAGGAAATGGGCTATTCTTCCTTGCACATAAATGCAGGATATCGTTATTTCTCTTAAGAGTCAGCCCCTTAGTGGCAAGAGCCCTAATTTTGATCTTGGGTGCAATGTGATATTACCCAGAAATAGAAGGATAGCTAAATGGTTTCTTTTTAAGCCAACTTACTTGAAAAACTTCAATAGTTCTAGTACTTCTTATCTTACGGACTTTATAGGAGAGTAACTGAACCTTTGCAAGTTTATATTTTAATCAGTTAACGAATGAGGGAGCTACACTTGTCATGACATTTGACGAATGAATGTTTTGTTGTGGAGTTGTTACCTTTAGAAAGGTGGTAAGCTTTTATGTTGTCTGATATGATTTTAATGAAGTATAACAGTCTAGTTGACAAAATAAATTACTTGGAAGAAGCTTGGATGACAGGAGTGGGTTAGATTCACTGATTTACAGCTGACAACAGGCAACTTCCTTCCACTAGAAGTTCAAACCGTTGCACAGAAGGAAATGCAGGTAGAAACTGGAGTATTAATTCTTTTTTTTTTTCCTCTTCCTAAAGAGTCTAAACCAATTACGACCGTCTTGTTATGAGTTAACTTTAACTTGTTTGTCATGCCTCACCTACGGCTAATAGTGTGGTTGTGTTCGCTGGAACAATTTTCTTAGTCTTTGATGGCAATTAAGTGTTTGAACATTTTATTGGAAAGCTAATACAAGTTTTAAGAATAAATCTACCTTTCACTCTGAGAACCGTTATTTTAAATGCAGCTTATTTTAGCATTTATGGTTTTCTGTGATGTTGGAATAAATAGCAAGCGTAATATAAAATACCCACTTGTATGATAGGCTGGTCTTCTATAGAGGTAGAGCTGGCCTTAATGTAAATTTAATTTCCTCTTTCTTCAGATTCTTCTGTACAGGTTCTTCCTGAAATTGTCTTAGGACAAACAAAAACCTCAGATTTTACAAAAGCTGTCTAGGCAGTTACCTACTGACAGTTATAAATACTCTCTATCCTCTTTTCAAAGTCTTTTCGTAATGCTGAAATTCTTAAGTTTATCACACCGGATTTGCAGTGTCAGAAGTTTGGGATATAAGTTTTCTGAGAAAGGAATTGAATTGGATGAACTTAGATTTGTTTTCTAAAATCCTGTAGAAACATGAATATGTTTTGGGTTTTTTCCAGTTACAGTTCACTATTCACTTCTTTACATCTCTAATTAAATAGCTTGGAATGATGTCAGTTAAACACAGAAGCCAAAGCAAGAAAGTACAATAAAATTTTGAAACTGTCTCTTTTTGAGATGAGTAAAAGGAATAAATCTGTGTAATTGAAATAAATTATGAAGTGAGATTTTTTTTTTCCTTAAATATCAGTACCCTTAAGTTATTCTGTCTTGAAACGTTCATAAAGTATGATGCATCTCATCTGCTACGCTTGTTTCTGTGGAGTAAGTGTTGCTAGTAACTGGTGTGAGAGCAGACTCAGACTCCTGTCTTGAAGCGTTGGACGTCTTTAGATTATTTGTTTTCCAGTTCATGTTTACTATGTGTTTTTGTTCAATCAAGTAACATTTCACACAGCACTTGGGAAAATGAAGCTGTATATAGGAGCTAAATATTAGTAAGGAAGTGGCAATTAATGTTTTATTACTCGAACATCATTAACGATTTACTCACAGTCCCATGGAGAATACACGGCCATAAATGTGAACACAAATCCTGGACACTTGTTCACTCAAATTAAAACAGGCACATTTTCTTTGGATGGCCGGGTCTGTAATATCCTGAAGGAACAATCTAATCTTTAAATAAAATGCTGCTTTTGCAAATGATGCTTGGTTCCTTTGGAAACTTAGCGTGGGGCGGGTGGAGATGGGTGATGTTTAATAGCAACAATTGTAATGTGAACTCAGTTTCTCAGGAGAATCAAGACAGCATGCGGTCACCTCTTTCCACTTTTGTTTTCTTACCCAGACGTCATGTTTCACTGCTCTCCTTCTTGCCTCTTTATTCTTTCCATCCTCCATAATGCTAAATTCTATCTTTAAGTTCCTTATAACTCTCATGGGTGAAGCAGCTGTCCTCTCCCTACATTCTTCTCTTTTTAAAATTGATTTTGATGTTAAAGAGTACTTGTATGAATCCTATTGTAACAGGTCACAGGTGATGGTTATTACTGTTGTTCAGGGTCTTGCTATTTATTGGATGAGGTGGAGTAACTATCCCTGTATGTATGGTGTTGGCTGTTAAAAAATATTAAACTTAAGGAAAGGTGTATGAGAAATGCTTTGTGGTTTGGGAAAAAAAAACCAGTCCTTCCTAATGATGCAGCATTGTCAGAAGGTAAGAGCAGGAGGAAGAAGACTTCTGCTCACTTAAGTAAAAGAGAAACTGCATTTTTTTTCTCCCCGTGCTCCTGTTTGCTGTGTGCTGTACATGTAGTGGCTTCTCTCATTCAATAGAGGTAGAGAGATTTCCCTTTTGGGGTGTGTGAAGACTACTGCAGACTGCTGTGAAGCAGGAGTTAACCTTGTTGCATAAATGAGGGAGTAATTTTGGAACCAGACTAAAACCTGGGAAATAATTCATGGCTCTGATGCTTTGACTCATTTTTAATTTTTTTTCTGTCACTAGAAGGCAGATGAGTTTTTCAGCAGCTTTTGGGATTACTTGTAGGTTTGTTCCATAAACACATTGTTGTCTGCTTGTATTGATACAGACATATAAGGTGTTTGTACACGTAAGCTATTACAAGGCCAAAATAGAATGCAGTTTATAAAGTTAAATCATAATTTTTTTTCAAGAGGTTTCACAAAACTTACATCCTAACTTTACTTACTATGCATCTCTACTATTGCAATATGAAAACGTGTTTTAGCAGAAGCCGTGGGTTTGCTCATATTTTGATACAAGAGTGTCTCATATGCATTCCTCTGATCTTGGCTGTTGGAAGTAGAGAGATCCCTTAATCCAATTCTTTTCATGCTCTGAAACCTTAGAATTTAGGGATGACTATAAAAAGGGGTATTCTATGAACATTTGATTGTAGTAGGAGGAACAAATGTAATGTTTTTGATTTTATTTTTTTTCTCTTTTGCCCCAGGCTAGTTCTTTGGTTAACCAAATCCACTGTAATCCCATCAGGAGAATGTGGTGATCATTTAGTAATTTATATTGTATGGTTGTCTTAATCCAGGTTCTGTCATTGTAGCAGAAAATATGAATCCAAGCCCACCGTACGACTTGACTGTGTCCATATGGAAATAATAAACTGTGTAATAAATGGCCTCCTGTTGTACAATGCAGTACTGAGGATGATTTTCTTCCAAAGCAATTTTTCTTTCTAAAACTCAGACAAGCATAGAAATCATTCCCAATTTCAAGAGTCTTTTTCTGTGAAAGACTGATCGGCCCATTGTTTGGGAGAAGTCAGAAATCTTTCTAACCTAGAGGATGCTTGTGTACACCTTGCTTTCACGAATTATGGAAACGGGTGTGTAATTCTCAAAAATGAATTAAACTTTGAGTGGGATTGTTCCATGTTTCAGCAAGTAGCTCTATCAGTATCAAATTTCTGCAGTTACTGTATATGCATATGGGAGGCCAGCTGTGACTTCTAGATGGCGTTAACACCCGCTGAAAACTGCGTATTTCGTTGATATCCCTTCATTCCAATAGTCTTAAAGATAGTGGAATTTAGGATTCCCCCCCCCCCCCCCCCCATATTTTAACCACACAAGGGATAAATTTCCCTGCAAAGTTTCCCTGAAGTTTTGAGACTGAAACTTGAAAGACAGACTTTCTCCCTTCCATGTGCCGTTTTCTTCGGAGGTATTTTTAGTTTGGGGACTTCTTAAATAAGTAGTTTATAATTACCAGCAGTGACAGTTATGTCATGTGTACTTCATTTGATAATCCGAGGGTAAAAGCAAGTTGTGGTTTGTGTGGAGTCAGTGTATTGAATCTTTGCATTTATGTTTGCACCCACATGGGAGCTAATACTTGGGTTAAAGTAAGTCAGTGTTTGAAGCCTTTCTCTTAGCTACATAGCATTGTATTTGAATGCTGTGTTTAATTATGAGAATAATAGCAGCAGTTTAAATGTTGATGTAAGCTGTATAAGGAACACAGATTTAGATCAGTTGTGTGACAGTATGTATTTTTACTAGTTGATATTACTGTAATAATTCCACTACTGATTCCAGCATACATTGGTACGCTCGGGGTGACAGATGACACTTGCACGCAAATAAATGTTTTGAATTGGTGAATATGGAACATTGTGTTGAAATTTGGTCTTTTCACTTAATGGCTGTATTTTTATTAAGCTGTGCGGCTGCTCTCCTGTTACAGATTGGAAATGGGAAAAAGTAATGAGGTTTAACAGTCAGATTGACTGATTATTTTGTCCCTGTTCTTGGGTGGATTTTGCTAATACGAAGTTAGGAGTATTAAATGGAACATTTCCTTAAGGGGTACAGATCTCTTGAAACTGCTTGATTATTATCCTACACTTTCTTTGAAAACCTAGTAGATTAACTGACCATAATGTTAAATCCATTGGAATCTGGGATTTGGAAAGCTGTGCTAATTTTAGTTTTTTCTGTTCTTGTAGCTTAGATATCAACATGGGCTGAGTACTCCAGACCTAAGGCAAACTCTTCCTAACCTGAAAAACTTCATGGAGCTTGGGCTAATGGTTAGATGGTAAGTATTTTTTCGTAATTAAAAAGAGGTGGATGCTACAAAAAATTCAGCTGTAAAAATTTTTCACAAACAAGCAGCTCCTCTTCATAAGAGTTAAGCATGCTTGATGACGATTGATTTCCCCAAAATACAGGCCATGTAAGATGTCCACAATATTCCACTATTTTCTTCTGCTCTTTTAATATCAACCATGTGATGGGGCCACAACACTACTTGCAGGAGTGGGGAGAGCGGGGGAAGACTGAAAAGCAATGTTCTTAACTAAAGGGAGGTAAATTAATTGCTGCTAATGAAAACAGCTGTTGCATGTTTAGTGTTGTTACTAAATGGGAAGCTACATTAATGCCTAGCTGAAGGTTATAGTAACCCTCCAGGGCAATTCCTGATGCTTCTGCTCTGATGCACTTTGGAGGATCCACTCAGCCTGCTGTCTGTGTAGAAAATCAAAGCAGACTGGTTTCTATGTTATAAGACTAAAGTTAGTGTAGGCTTATCTTGCAGCAGTTGTTTGAGCATGGGGCTTGACCAATTCTCCTTGAACCCACTGAGATAAACTTTAGCAATGTGGAAGGCAATTTGCTAGCAAGTGTATTTCTGCAGGTGTTAGATGCTTTGTATTCTCATTTTTTACTTTATATTCTTTGAATTGTGTGTGCTTATGCAGCCTCTTACCTTAAACAGTTATTTTGTCCTGTGTTCTCATCTCCATTCTTTGGATGCCTGAATCCCACCCAAACATAGCATTGTGCTGTTTTAGGATCCCGAGGTTAATTATTCACTACCCAAAGTTACATAAGCCTTGTGTGGTCCCTGTGTCATACCTGGCCCTGTGCAGATGCCCTGGATACTCCAAGGTACGAGCTAACCCCAGCAGGTTTTGCTGCCAGATGCTCGGGTGATGGATATAGACTCCTTTGCTGCTTCAGTTGATCTGAGAAATAATTTTCTTTTGGCACATATTATGCTAAATCGAGGTGAAAGAGTGTTTCCAGTCTTCCTAAAGGAAACTAGTTCTTCCTAATAAGGTAATGAACTACAAAACACTAATAGCCAAACCTTAATATTTTTGGACTAGTATATGGCTTTTAGGGGAGACTCAAAACCGAGCTTGAGCTAGTGTTTAAATCTTATGTGACATGACACTAAGCATTGTGGCACTGGCCCTTCTTTAACAGTGGAGTTAAAGCTTTCTAGTCCTATTCATATTATATCTGAGTTCCTTTCATGTTATACAGCAGAAGTAGCAAAGCCTCTATTAGCATAAAGCAGACTAGTCTCTTGTCGTGTTCTGCATGGCAGGTATAGAGGCAGCATTGCATAAGGTGAATTTTTGTGGCGATGGAAATACTTTTCTGAAATTAAGGCAGAAAAAGCGTTAAACGATAAATAGTCTTAGCTTGAATAACAGTGGGCAAAGTCCGCTCTGATTTTACTATTCCAACAGGGTTCTTGCTGCTGTATTTTAGTAGGTTCCTAAAACGTTGCTAAGCTCTAAAAGTCTCTTTTTTTTCCTGCAGTATGTAAACATGGGAAGAAAAACGCATCAGTTCTAAAGACACTATGTGATAGCACATCCTTTTATGCAAAAACAAACCCAAGCTTTTTGTTATTGCTCCATTTGAAAATTATAAGAGCAGGCTTCAAACAGGGTTAGTTCCTCAGAGTAGCACAGCTCAATATATCAAACCTTTGGGACAAAAGTTATACTGCAGTGGGTAACAGTGCTGAAAATCCTATGGGATGTTGTCCTGCCACAGCTTTTTCCAGCCCTTATTTCCATGTCACTCACTCTTTGCCTTTGTTATCTTTCATTCCTTGCAAGGAAACACCGATCAATGTGAACGCTAAGCTAGTGTCCAAATTGCTTACTCTGGGAGGAGAGTCTTGGCAAAGGAAAACAAATACAGGAGTAGGAAAGAGTATCATCTTTGAGCAGTGCTGTAAAAAGTGTTGCCTGACGGAAATTCAACTTGGCCAACAAAACAGTGGAAGTAAACAGGCCCTGAGAAAAGGAAGCTCAGTCCCTTGTGCAGTTTTATTCTGTCAGTAATTTCAAGCACAGCTGAAAAGATTCTCCCTGCTTTTCTTCTTATCCCTTAGCAAGATGCATAAAGAAAAAAACCTTTCTTCATCAGGGAAAAATATTACCGTGAGTTTTCGTGGGGTATCCATCACTGTGACGTAAAAATCCTAAGATGACCTGTGGTCCCCTAAGCAAATCGGAAAATGAAGGGCCGAAATACCTAAACCATGACTTCTGGAGCACTTGTGTGTACTCATCAGCAGAGTGGGAGGGGTGCAGGTGGTGAGTGTCTTCTTCAGTCTTGAGTAAGCAGAGGTGGATGACTCTGGGACATGTTAAATGGGAATAATTTTCAAAGCGTAGGTGTCTGTTCTTCCCTTCTGGTGCATGCTGGCTTTGAGGAACTGATAATGGAACCTTTAGTTACACCTTAGAGGCTTTGCCATCATGCAACCAGGGTGGTGGGGGGTTTTTTTCCCCTGTAGGTGATACACAGTCATTAGCAAGACAAAACACATTTTTCGGCTGGATAATATTTCAAAACATGTAGGAATATTAAGCATAGTTCTCTGGGAGTATCACGTTCCCTCCTTCCCCCCCCCATGAATGTCTATGCCTCATTTCCTTCTCACCTCCAAAACTTGTATGAATAGTTGTTCATTTTTAACTTTTTTTAAGGCTAATGATTCTAAACAATGCTTCTTAGTACTTCCTAATAATATAAATAGAAATGAGGCTTTACAGGGAGTCTAGCTCAGGGGGAAACCTGGCTAGACTTTCATAATCAGGCATTGCCGTTGAGCACATACATAGCAGAGTACAGATGCCCACTGTCTTGTGGATAATATCTGATTACATATATTTAAACAAGCATAAAAGCCACCAGCTGTTAAAATGAAGATTTGAAGGTATTTTTTGGTTTCAGGATACTGTAGGTGAGTCATCTGATACCCTCTGCCACAGACCATAGTCAGTAAAGTATTTCCAGGTTATCCTTCATTTGCAGGATGAGAGCAGGAGCGTATGAGGCAGTGATGGGTTTTTCTTATCTAGAGATTCACTTGCACTGTCTGGTTTGTTTGGTTTTGTTGTTGCTGGTCTTCCGTTTCTTTTCTTAGCACTGTAGCAGGGTTTTGCTGAATTGAAGTTCTGTCAAATCATAATCACACTGGTAAAAAACAACACTTATGTTGTACTTAGTTTCTCTTTGAACAGGACTGATTTTAACTCCTAGCCCATGCATCATCCTCATTTTTGCTTTTGTTTAGAGACATCTGTATTTCTCTGCAGTCTGGAATGGAACTGAATTCCCTAGTTATTCAGGATAACTGAAATACATAGTTATTTCAGGCTTAACCTTTCTCTGATAAGCATCAGTTTAGATTTGAGTACAAAATAGTTTCTTTACCCCTTCAGATTAAAAACAAACAAACAAGAAAACCCCACAGCTTTTGTAGAAGAGCCCACCTATTTCATACTTCTATCAGAGCAGATTTGGCAGTTGTCTTTAAAGTCTCAGCTTCGGGATTTCATGAACTCGGTTGTTCTGCCTGGAGCTCTGGGGCAGCCCTTGGCCCTGTTGAAGGACTCCAGTGCCTTTGCATCAAGGTTTAATTGCGTGGCTGCTGGATCCCTCTGCCTGGTGAGATTTGTGTTGGTTTGGTTTCTCAGGCATGACGCTTAAATGATAAATACGTGTTTTCACGTCCCAACATGCGTGATTTATTGCAGCAAGCTTGTGGGTCTACAAGCTCTGCTTCCCTCTTCATATCTCTCCTGGCACCTATATTCTGCTATGTTTACTTTTCTTCCCCCTTACCCCTACTGCAAAATATTATTTGTACTGTATGTAGACGAAATCAAGACAGATCAGTTGGTTTCTGCACACACTGTTATGGAGGCTACAGAACTGCAAAAACTTATTTTTCTGATATCAGATGTGGATGTTGACTCTTAGGGTGAAAGATGATGAGCCAGAGTTGTTGTTGATTTAGACCGTCCCAGTTGTGGTCCCCCAAATCTTTTCTGTTTCCTTTTGGGAATAATTCTCTCTGTTTCCAAGTTTTTAGCCCTGGAGTCTCACTGGCTTCCAGAAAAGCAGCTCATTTTTAAGATTAGCTTTTGCTGATGCAAAAGGCCCTATGCAGTTTTTCTCTTAAAGTCTTTTTCTTTTGAGTATGCAGTTTATTGCAGCTTTTGAGAGAGACCAAGTCTTTGCTTATACATACTCTGTACATTTTGGGCATTGTTTTATTCCTTTTTGCATGTTCGGATTTATCTTTCACAAGTCAGGCTCTTTAGATCATGGTTGCATGAAATTAGAGACTCTTTCATTTTCTCTCTTATTCTTCAGCTTAATTTACTCTGTGTAACTTTTGAGGGATAGTGTTTGTGATTCTTAACAGCAAGTAAAGAGCGCACTGCAAACTTGAGCAGTCCACTGAGAATGAGATTTTTTCCTAGTGAATAGATTAGACAATAGGCTTATCTAATAAATATGAGATACTCCTTTAGAAGGTCTTGTCTGTAGTCAGGGAGATGGCCTTTTGAGCCTGCATTTAAAAGCTTTGCCCGAAAATACTGCGTGCCAAGGCTTAAATTTCTCTTTCGAAGGTATGTCTTGATTCATACACTGCTAGATTCAAGAGGAGGCTAAAACTTAATGTTTGAGTTAAGAAAACTCTGGTAGCTTAATTTATGAAGAATTTTTTTTTTAAAGCGTGTGTCGGAATGTCTTAGCTGCCAAAAGACGCAGTTTCACCTTAACTTCATATTGGCAGCCTCCCTTTGCAGCTCTGTCACTATTGTGCGTTATTTAAGCAGTAATCTCTAAGAAGGTGAGAAACTATTATTGCTTTTTAGCAGAGTTGACATGATATTGGCTCAGAGCTGCTCTTGGAGCTTCAAACATTTCAGATGGCTATAAACCAACTTAAACACCTTCATTTAGCGTTCTTACTGCCATGAGGTCATAGTTTGCAACAAAAAAGATCAAATGGTGTTTAAGTTTTTTTTTTTTAAAGTATTCTCATACCAAAGAGCTGTAGCTGTGGATTTTGGCTTTTGGCCAGACAATCAAGATTTAGTATTTTGACCAGCTGTGATCCAGTAATGTTCCTCAGAGGAAACATTTTGTGGGGAGGAAAAGATACATATTTGAGCCTGTGAATTGTATTCTGTCTCTCATACTGCTTTACAGTTTCTCTGAGCCCCTTGCAGACAGATTAAATAATTGCAAGTGAATCTGACTGAAGAAACTTTTTATCAAAACTGCAAACGGATTTGCAACCAGAATCTGTTCACTAAGAAAATAACTTTAGAAATGTTTGTGTCCTACCTCAATCGCTTTATCTCGCCTGTTTACAGCACAGAGTCTGTGTCTTAGAGCCTTAGGTCTGTAAGAATGCCCAAATGGACTAATTATTGACTAGTGAAAACTAATATTTTGGGGAGAAAACAGCTACTTTAGTTTTGCTGGCAGTAAAACTTACAGCTGTAAGTTAGACTATTATGAATTGGCTTTTGAGAGTTGGATGCGATTGAAACACTGAGTTTGGTGATGATGTAATTCTCTTATCTATAATGTCCAATAAATTTGAGGTTTCTCTTTTTTCTTTTTTTATATTTAGAAATTCTGCTTCTTGATAGCAATTCAGCGTATGCCTATTCAGCGTATGCCTATACATAACCAGTTCTAGTCTGATCCAACTTGATGACTAAAAGTCATTAAGGCCTCAAGACAGTTCATCAAATCAGTTTTTATACTCCACTAGTCGCAGGCTGTTCTTTTTGGAGAGGTGTCCACATCTGTTTGCTGTCTCAAAAGATTGACTGAGCAATTGTGGCTGGAAGCTGAACCAGCTCAACCCTAGTAATTCGGGTCAAGGTTGTACCTTTACTCTAAGGGCTACGTTCCTGCAAGCCAAACAGTTTCTGGGCAACTGAATGTTATTTTTCTAATGTGACTTGCTTTTTTTATACATTTTATTAATTCTGTAAGCTGTGAAGCTGATAAAGCATCTTTCTCTGGACTTTGCCATGATGCAATCTATGAATTCTGGAAACAGTACAGCCTTTTCCTTGAGGAAAACGCAAATAGAATAGAGAACCTCCATCAGCTGCTTGTTTTCATGAAGATTAATAGCAACTTAGTATTTCTGAGTTCTGTGCCTCCCTGTAAACATTACTTTTGAACCAAAACCTCAATTTGACTTATCCTCACCTGGAGGAAGGTGATGGAACAGGAAAATATCCCTTGACTTAACTGCTTAACCCACTGTACCTACAGCCTTTTTGGTTTTTATTCTACTTGCCTGCAAGACTATGACCATCGTTCTACTTTACAGAAAGCTATTCATCTTCTCATGTTTGCCTTCTAGACACTCGTCACTCAGCCTAAACTAGTTGCCTAGGTTGCTCCTGAGGTCAAGAGGAGGCATCTTGAGAGGGTGATGGTCTCTCAGATCATAAATGGCTCTCAATAGGGTATTACCCACCCTTTTCTCCAGCAACTGTGGAAGGAGCCTAGGCAATGAACTCTTAGATGGCTGATCTCCAAAGTCCTTCATGCATATTTACTTTTATCTAAATGCCTTAGATAATATTTGATAAGCAGTTAAGCCATTCTGTTGACTTCATTCCTGCTTTCTCAGATTTGAGCTGCTTTCCCCATATTTATTCCTGACTGAAGCTAAACCCATCCTATCCATATTTATTGGCAGCAATGGCCAGTTTCAGAAATCTGCCCGCATTTGTCTCCAGCAGCTTAAAACCTGGTTTTGCAGTCTTAAGCAAGGTCCATTTCATTCCATGTAGTTTAAGGAACCTGGCTGCAAGTGCTTTTTGTTCTAATTCATTAGTTCGAACGCTTGTATGATAAATGAGTATCATTCCTGCTTTACTGCCCTATGGGGCAGCCCTTATGTACTCTATTAACTGGGAAGTTATTTCATAGACGAGGGAGATTAGCTTTGTATTGCTGCTACGTTTAGGCTGTTAGATCACTTAGTATAGATCATTCTGCCAGTTCAGCTTACTAGGAGGGGAAGATTTTTTTTTGGCTGCTGGACTAAAGAGGTATTGTTCAGGCATACATAGTGTGTTAGCTTAAATAGCCTTGTCATAACAAGCTGTTTAAAAACTCTCCTGGTCCTGCAAGCTAATTAATTTCTCACTCGTTTGCCTGTAAGGCCTAGATTTACAAAGAATTTAAGTTCCTCCTAAAAAGAAACATGCCTAAATTTACATACTCGCTGGAACAGTTTGTAAAGCTGCTTCTCTTGAGCTAATTAGACACAACAGTTTTCACGTTGTTTTACTCAGACACTTAAACTTCTGCTGCTGCTGCTGCTTCTTCCTTCTGCTGCGTAGAAAAGTTGCCATTGTGCCTAAATTGTACTGGACAGCACTTGCTGAAGGTAATTTGGGGTTTGCCAATTAGGCAGCCTTATGCCATACTTAAGTCTTTGCCCTTTAAGGAGTTTGATCTAAGAGAAATTAATTTGAGCACGTTGGAAGCACGGTCCAGCACAACTGAGAGTAGTGGGTATTAATCATTCAGATGGTGAAAAGGCTTTGCCTTGCGTTTGATCTGCCCAAGAATTACTTGTGTTTTGCACAATGGTGTGCCTCTGCAACTTCAGGAGCTAGGATTAAACCTAGGATTGCTTTCTGCTCTTCTTCCCCTCCTTCTCACCTGAGGTAGCTCTTACTCTTGTGAGATCTTGTGCTGCAAGGTGATACATTCCACAGGAGGGCCCACTCCAAACCTGTCTGTAGGCTGGTGTTCAGGCCACTGTGTTTGTAACTTGTCTGGACCCTCTTCTGACTGCTTACATTTCAGGCAAGAGCTTTTATCACTAAAATACTGTGTAAAGGGTAGATAACCTTGTGATTGTTTTGAGAAATGCTCATCTGTACTTAAATCCACAAGGTACAACTTGAAATTCTTCCTGGATTAGATTTTAATCTCTTAAATGCCTGTCACAGGGCTGTGGATGGTTGAATAAAGTCCGGAGAAGTGTCAGAATTTCCTATAAACCTTTCTTGTCGCTATGCCTAGATCAGGACATAGGAAGCCCTCGCTGCTATATAGGGTGTTGCAGATCTGATGCTTTGGCGTCAAACTTTTCCCTCTGCAACGGATACTCCGCAGAACAACTAACATGATGCGTCTGTGCATCTGCCATCTGTTGTACATGGGGGGAAAAAGTTACCCTTGTTTGCCTGTACATCTTGCATTATTCTATCTGTTCCTAGTCTTGCTTTTTATTTCAAATGTCTGGGGCTGTTTCTCTGGAATCTGCAGCCCTTCTGGGTTCCAGTTCAGCAGGAATACATTCCTGTTTGACGCATCCCTGACATCTTGATAGAAACCAAGAAGAATTATTTTTATCTTTATTGTTGCAGGGGATGTAATACTGGAATCAGTTCTGGGAATAGACCATTTGTTTTAGTAAGGGATGGCAATAGGTGGCCTTTGAGTTTGAAAGGGAGCTTGTATGCAAATGGCTTTCTTATGCACCCCACCTTCTTTTTGAATTGCGTACATGCTCGCTATTTTAAATGGTATTAGACAACTGGTTTGTCAAATAGGTCCAGACTCAGGAACACATTTTATACAGCTCATTCTAGAGCTGCAAAAAGTGTGTTGCCCTTTGGATCTTGAATTGACAATACAGTACAAACAAAACAAAGCAAACTTCAGCAACAGGGTGGTTTTTTCCAAGCAAAAATACTAGACTGAGCCCAGAACCCGTCTCTCCTCTTTGCATATCTCTCTCTTCTTGAGCCTCCTGCATTTAGAGCCACAAGGTGATGGATGAGCACAGTGCACATATCCAAGCCCTTGTAGCACAAAGCTCATAGCTCTCCTGCCTTGAGGCTCCCCCTTGTACTCCTCAAGACTCATGACAGGCTCCTCTTAGCAGCAAGACTGCTCCCAGCCTGTGCTTTGGGCTTGGTTTTGTAAGGAGAGGGGAGGTGGGGGGCCTTTCCTGCCCAGTTCCACAAAATGCAGCCGCTGCTTGGCCTTGTTTCTGTGCTTCAAGGTGAGACATGCATCTTGCCACATCTCTTCGGTAAGATGTGCAAATGACCATGTTGCATGCTATCCTGTCCAAGTAGAAGGGAGATAATTCAGCTCTGCAACATCTCTGTGTCTGGAATGGGAAAGGAAGCAAAGCCTTAGATACCTTGCACTGAAAAGCACCATCTGCTTAATTGCAAAGTGTCTTATAATTTGAACAGTGATCTGCAGTAATGAGTTATCACTTGTCCATGACAAATTAGTTCACATAAACATAGGTTGATGCCCCCTTGGACCCAGAGAAGTGGCTTGAATGATATCTGGCTGTGTGAATATATGCACATCTTGGAATTTGGGTAAATTCCTAAAACTTACCATTTAATTGTAAAGTTTTCTAATAACTTGATACAGAGCAAAATCCCATGTTTTGCTGCATTTAGCTGTTAAAGCTGAAAGCACAGTGCTTTATTTCCTGTGCTCGCTCTTAAGGAAGAATAAGCAAACCTAGAGGACATGGGAAAAAGCTTCTTAGCTAAGATTTAAGATAAACAGAATCTAATCAAATAATACCAAGTATTCATTTATTTTCTGAATCAAGGCTGAAAGCACTAAGCTGGGGGCAGGGAAAACAGACCATTCCCAATACGTCTGCAGTGCACAATGCCTAAGTAAAGTTCACAAGTGTCCTGCCTTAGGTTCTTGTGTTTGTCGTGTTACATCATTTTAAAAATAAACGGCTGATTGTGTAGGGATTGGTTAAAGTATTTTAAAGTCTCTCTCTGGTCAGTAAGGGACTGAGGGCTAGTCTCCAAGACAACATATACAGCGCTTGCTAGCATCTGTGGCACATACTGCTTTCTGTTTTGTCACCTCTGTTAAGAATGCTCCAAACCTTCGCAAACAAAGCTGCCAACGCTACGCAGGGTTTGCATTAAAAAGGTCTGAAACAGCGGTTGAAATCCAAGAAGAAAGTTGATGTTTTTGCTGCTGGCTGCATGTGTGGTGCTTATCTCTACTTCTCTGTCCGCAACTGTAAATTCTGAAAAGCAGCTTTTCCTTAAGGTAATTTGAGGGTTTTATGGAAGCCCTACACAAGTATTAAGGGGCAGCCTGGGAGGAGGTAAGATGGGAGAGGAAATTAAAGAGCAGTAGTCCTCCACACTGCCCTCCCGTGGGGATGCTTATTTTTCACAGAGGGGCTTTTTGCAATCTAGCTTTTCCTATTTACAAAGGGGAGCAAAAAAAAGAAAAATAATGTGGAAAAAGATCCACGCTAGGGACTAGTCATAGCTGCTATTCCAAGATTTTTCCCCTGCAAGACAGATCCCAAAATGTATGAGGCCTTGAGCAGAAGGAGTTTCTTTTAAATGGAGTTAATGAAGGAGACTCATACTGACAGCAGTTGAAACTTGGTGTTACATATTCAGCAGATCAGTAATAGCTGTATTTTTTTTTTAATTTGAAAGGAAAATGAACCGGTTGCTTAAGTTAATGTACAACATACTATTTGCATATAGGATGGTGATTATATTTGGGTAAGGATTAAACTGACGAAGGAGAATTCACATAACACACCCCAGGTGATGTAAAGCGGATGTTCCAAATTATAGACCCTGAGACAGTGTAAGTGGTCTGTGGAACTGTATTAAATAGTAAAATCAAACTTGTAAATTAAGCTTGATTAGTTCATGTTCCTCAAGAAACCAGGGTTGACATTTGTCCAAAAAGTTTTGGAATGGTTGGCACAGAAAAGCAGAAGATCTGGCAAAAATAATCCTCTGCAAATAGCAAAGTTAGTGTGTTTTTTCTCCTTTGTGCAGCTGTCAGGAAAGTCCACTGTTGGAAGAAGTCGCTCTTAGAGGATTCAGCCATTATTACTCACTATTGAAGAGTTTATGATGGCCCAGTACGGGCCATAAATACATAAATATATGATCAACAGTAATAATTCATAAAGTACAGCTTCGTCCTATAAAATGGTGTTAACAGTATGAATTAACATAACGTGGTGGTTTCTTGGGTGATTGACTCTTCAAACCATGGAGCTTTGTAAATGTTCCTACACGATCTTACCGGTTTTCAGTAAAGCTGTCCTCTGGGGTGTCTTCTGTAGTTCATACAGCATTAAACACATTTGGGGTTTTAGCACTTTAGGATGCAAGTAGTTGGCCAAACAGAGCCCGGAGTTGTGATAAAATAATTGCTTCAGCCTTTGGTTAAACATCTGTATTGCTCGTGAGCATGTCTGACAGCTGTGATTTATCCTTTCCTTCTTTTATAGTGATCGACACCATACATCCAGTGCAATTCCCGTTCCAAAGAGACAGAGCTCTAGCTTCGGCAGATTGGATATTGGCTTTTCCAGTGGGCTTCCTTCTCCAGATAAAGGACTCCGAAAACGAGCCAGCACGGGAAACGAAAGACTACAGTACAAAACTCCTCCTCCTAGTTACAACTCGGCTTTAACACAGCCTGTTGCCATCACAGCCCATGTAGGAGAGTTAGATAAAAAACCTGGGTCAATATCTTCCTCCTTGGATACCTCTATGGACTCCTCGAAAGGAAATACCAAGAAAGGTGAGGACTTGTGCAGCAGTTTAAATGGAGAAAACGGGAACCTAAACAATACCCAAGACCGGCAGGAGTCTTTCCTAGGACATACTAGTGCAATAAATGGGTCGTTTCTGCCTGGTGAGTGCTCTGGCACTGCAAGCAATGAGCAGCCCTGCGAGTTTCGGCCCTCGCTCGGCCCTGTCCTTTGCTGCACTGTGGAGCAAGCAGAGGAGATCATGGGGATGGAAGCGACGGGTTTCAGCACGGGAGATCAGCTAGAAGACTTTAACTCCATCCCGGTGGAGCATGCCGTGGCAGTGGAGTGTGATGAACAAGTCCTAGGGGAGTTTGAGGAGTTCTCTCGAAGGATCTATGCACTGAATGAAAACATGTCCAGCTTCCGCAGACCGCGTAAAAGCTCGGACAAGTGAGCTTGGACAGGGATTTGGTAGCAGACATTGAGGTGAAATCAGTGATCTGGAATAGAGATAAAATTGCACTTATTCTTTATATTAATTATAAAAAAATAAAAAAGCTAAAGCTATTCCTATGGTGTTAGACAAATGGACTTGAGCATGATAACACAGGATCATGGTATATTCACAGCCCAGGTAAATTTTGATTCTGCTTCCACTCCTCTTATGCCTGGTATTTATAATCTGTTGGAATATTTTTTTTAGGCGTTGGAATCTGTTTATAAAAGGCTTTCCTGGAAACAACTTCTAGCGCTGATCAGGCCCTTCTATGAATATTTGTTAATTTCTTAATTATTATTTAGAGTTAAATTTATTTTAATCTTTTCAGAAGAAAGAAAAAGTTAATTTAAAAAATACATTTGTGGTAAGACCTCTTCATTTTCTCCCATGTACTCCTGTGTTTTCTTGAGCAATGTAGTCAGTGTTACAGAAATACCATGAATTTGTTACAATTGGAGAGCTTTCTCTTGGCTGTGCTCTGTAGCCTTTGAAGTTCTAGTTTGCACTGATGGGTCTTCAGTTGGTGGTGTAAACTTGCCAGAGAATGAGCACCTGTGTGATACCTGCAGTTTCCTCGCACCTGATTAATCAGAAATTACTTCCCCCCCCCCCCTCCCCTTTCCTCCATACTCACTGTTCCTACCAGTAGAGGCCTTGAGGACTGAATTGCCTCTAAGGTTTCTTATAAAAATCTCAGCCTGACCATTCCCCGCTTCGGTTGGGCTCAGACCTCATCAGCAGAGACCTAACGAATGCACTACCTACGTGGGGTTCAGCTGCCACCCTCCGAGGTGTCTGACGAGGACAGCGTGCTGTGAGGCACTTCAGACGTCTTCATAAAAACCCAGACTGAAAACGCAGTCAGCACTTTGGAATTAGGCGAATTTGTGGAATCGCTCCGCTCTCTGTAGAAAGGAGGCACCTAACATTATTCATCTAAATTAATATCCTTTTAACCATCTGTAAATGAAAGGAAGAAACTTCCAGTGGTTGGCTGGAGGTGCGGTTTGCTGTTAGGTAGGTTACCACTGGCACATGTGTTCAGCTGCACTAATGGGAAAGCAATTTGCAGCCTGCTTTGTGATTCCTGGTATTTGTTTCCATTTGGATTTCATTGCTCTTGCTTTCTATATTGTATACCCAAGAATTTGGGCTCGGTTGTGAGCCCTCAAATATAAAAATATATAGCAGAATAAAACCACTTCATCATGCCTGGCTTTTTTTTCCCTCCCTGGTCTATGCTTTCTTTCGAACCAGTGACCTAGTCTTTTT
Organism: Gavia stellata; assembly: GCF_030936135.1. Classification (NCBI taxonomy): domain Eukaryota; kingdom Metazoa; phylum Chordata; class Aves; order Gaviiformes; family Gaviidae; genus Gavia; species Gavia stellata. The sequence continues at coordinate 3,105,098 of NC_082594.1, forward strand.
CCTAACTTCACCATAAGGCTAGTCTAAATTAACTTTTTAAAATGTGGATATGTATAATCTCAACTATCTGTTGTCAAAACAAGACGTGTATGTGAGAACCGATATACATAATAGCACTGTTCTAGAATATGCATTTTTCCAGGTAACACCTTAATGTTTGTATTAAAATTATATTCACATTTCTTCTGTTAGCTTTTAACGGTTGTGTCTGCAGTTGAGTTGTCGGATCGAGCCTTTCTAGAACGATTTGTTATTTTTTGGTCTGTCCCAGTACGATGTGCTAGGTGGAAGCACTTGGAAGAGGAGACCTCGATTCTGTAAGGCGTTGAACATGATTCCAGGTGCAAACTTGGGCATGAAGTTGGACACATTCATGAGCATCTTCTTCCCCGAATAAGCTCCTCTGTTCCAACCTCATGCAAAGCTTCCCTAAAGGAAATGCTGCAGCAGCTTAAAGCACTGCCATCATCTTTGAGCAGAGATAGGTAGGAAACTCACTGTGCTTTGGCATCCCAAGAGCCAGAAATGAACACCTGAAAGCATAGCACTTATTAATGAAGTGGGTGTAAGATAGTCTGTCTTGTGACTGTATCTTACCATCTTCTGATAGCAGTATAATTTTAGGTGAAATTTGGGAACGCTGAGTCAGTCACGCACCCTGCGGGATGGGATCTGGCACACTCAAAGCAGCACAGACTTTCTGTTTGTAGGCAGGTTCGTTTTCCTCTAGGATGGAGAGGCGTTAGCTTGTGTGTGGTAGAGACTTTTCAAAGCAACCCAAAGAGTAGTTGTGAAGTCGCTCTGTTTTGTAGGCAAACACGGAGTGTCTCAGTGCAATGAAGCGACGTGTGAAATTAGGTTTGTAGAGCATCAGTGGGACTTTGGATTTCTTTTTTTTCGTTAGTTGCGCATTTTCTCAGGTTGCACCCGACCAAATGAAGTCTAGTTTTCCTCCCTGATGTTGTGTTGCTGTTCCTGTTTGAGCCCTGTAATTGTTAATGTGTCACGCAGTGGTTGATTTTGGCATCTGTCGCACAAAGCTTTGACAGGCTTTCTATGGATGTATCTTTAGTAAGCCTTAAATTGTCCCCAAGTTTCTCTTCCGCTTTCATCGCTGTCTATATAGAAGGTGGTGTGATGGGGGACAGCATCCTTGGGCTAATTAAAGCATTGGCAAAGTTCTCATTGCTGTGAGGACAGGGGATTGTACAGACTGCAACCACCTCATAGCTTTCTTTTTTGTGTTTATCCCCCCCCCCCAGTGAATTACTTTCAAAATAGCGTAGTGGAAGAGAAACAAATAGTAGGTTTGAAGGTGAGATGATATATCACAGTGTGCTTTAAACTGTCAAGAGCCTTTCAGTTCCTGCACAGCTGTGACACTGTTAAATGTCTGCAAATGTCTTCAAGTGGAGAAAACATTTCATTGCAATCTTTTCCCCTCACTAGGAATTCCTAAGATTTTTGAGAATATTAGTTTTGGAAGATCATATCCCACTATATTTTTATAGCAAGCACAACAGCATTGGCTTATCCTTGCTTGACCAGGTATTTAAAATAAGCAAAACCAGAATATCCCATAGTAAATGACACGTTAAAACTATGTTGGTAATTGCGGGAAAGCTCATCTGTATTTATAAAATAAAACTGATTAGTATCTCTCAACTTGTGTGTGATTCTCTTAATGGCTTCTTTGTGTTTGTTTTCTTTACAAGCCTGATTTTTGAACCACGGTGTCCTCCCCAGTCCCCCCCCGCCACCCCCCAAACTCTTCGGCTTATTGTTCATGAAGCCCGTCTTGATCAAAAGGTCAATATTTGGGCAAGAGGGTTTGCTAGAAGACCTGACTGCCTTCTTGCTTCCAAATCCTATTTGACACAAGATGGTACTGCAGTTGTTTTTCACACTCCTTCCAAAAAGATGGCACGCAGCTGGAAAAACAGCGTATGGTGGGGCTGGGAGACAGCTGGATTTGCAAAACTTTTATGGATAGTGGAAACGCTGTGTTCCCTCGTCAGGGAGGCACTGCTACTCATCCAGCACCTTCTGTGATCCGAGCTAATAAGCAACATATGTCTGCCGAAAAAGCTTATGTACCCCTTGAACAGGAGTCTGCTGCACAAGTCTTAGGAGGAGACTGTCCACGACACGGAGTCGCTGGTGGGAAGCAGTGTAATGTGAAGAGCTACAGGGACCCTCCCGCCATCATCAGAGCAACAATTTTTTTGTGTGTTTTTTTTCCCCTTTTCTCCCACCCAATCTGTCTGTTAGCAGAAAGTAAAATGCCAAGATGCCAAGTGTATAGTCCTGGAGCTGAAGTGGGAAGATAGAGGAGAGAAATTTCGCTTGAAGCTGTTTTGCAATGTTGAACAGCGTTATTGGAGTGTTGTGTTAAGGTGAAGAATAAGCTCCGAAGGGAAAAGGTTTGTATTGAAATGTAGCTGGAGGTGCTGCTGGAGAAAAGTGGACTTGTTCTAGATAAACCTTGGGCTCTTCTGTGCCTCATTTTGTCACCTTTCAAATGGCCGAAGAGGGTATTTCTCTTTCATTTGTGGATTTTGACCTTTTTCAGATGGAAGTGTTTGCACGTGCTCTGTGTCCTCTGAATTGATCTGGTTTAGCTCTGGGCAGCAGTGAACCTCTCCTGCCTGCAGGCAAAGTCTTCTAACCCCAGGTGAAAAAAGGACTGTAATTTTCCAGGACAAAAAAAAAAAAATCTAGCTAAGACTAATTGCTGATTATTTTGATAGCAGCTTATTTTAGCAGCAGAATGCAACATTGTTTTACAGTTTTTCATGAAATAGTATGAAAACTTTTTTCCAGTAAGTAGTTGATTGTCAGACGTCAGCTCTGCTGCTGCTGAAATTTGTCCTGTATGTATTTGCATTGACATTTAATCTGATGGAGTCTTCAATCCAGCTTTATTAGGTTACTTTTAATAGGTTGTTTTGATAAAACCGTACTTGAATTTCTGAATTTCCAACTTCTAGAACAGCCATATCCATTCTGGTCTGGGTTGTCTTGGTTTTAGCAGGGCCAGAAGGTCCCTTTCTGTGTTGCACTGACTTGTTAAAAGAAACTAAAGCACTGGGCCATCAAAAAATAAATAAAAACTTTAAAAATATAAAAAAAAAGAAAAAACGCTTTCTGGTAGTCAGGTATTACAAAGGTTTCCTTGACACAGGTCTATTGAGCCTTGAATTGGCTTGAGTCACCCACGTGAGCTGGTGCTGCTTTCCCCAGCTACAGCAAGCAGACGCTTTCTGCTCTTGCACGAGGGAAGCGTTCTCCCAAGAACGTTAGTGGAGGAGAATGCGACCCGTGTTTTCTGCTGGACGGCCAGCTCTTGGCAGGGGAGGGAGGCAGCAGCCCTCAGCCTGATGCTGAGCGCCTACATTGCTTACCCACGGTAACTGAAACAAGTTCGGGCTGTTTATTTAGGCAAAACTAAATGTAGTTTTCTTGGCTGGGCAGAGGTGAGATGGGGAATAAATCTAACACTTGCTCTAATTATTGATTTTTTGGGGGTTTTTTTTTGGCCTTTTGGCAGCAGCGCTCTGGCTTTCCGTCATGGGTCTGCCTGCCAGCAGTGGTACCCGGTCTGCGTGCCCGTGCCAGAGGCATCATATAATTGCAGCAACCGTCCCTCCGCTCCTGCAAGGTACCTGTCAGAAGGGGTTTGTGCCGTTAGTTTGGGTGCAGGCAGCGCCAACAAGACCTTCATCCCGCTTTTGTGAGAGGGATAACACTCTTCAATGAATAGCACCGAAAGCGGCTAATGCCTTTTGGTGATGGTGCTTGAAATCTGAGCTGAGCCTAAACTGCTCAAGTCAATCTTGTCAGCTGTCTTACGTGGAGTGTTGTTCATGTCTCTTAAAAAAGTGTTTGCAGGTTGCGTGGTCACGTCTCAAGCGTTAAACTGAAATCATGGACAACTTCTAATGGGCAACTCCTCAAGCGCAGCAGCATGTTACTGCTGGTATAAATAGATCTATAAACATAGAACAGTCCTAGCTGCCTAAAAATTTCATATAAAATGCCTGTATTTTTTTAAATAGTGTAATAAGGTAGTTCAGTCAATTAAGTCGCATACGTATGAAAAGCTATTAAGCTTGAAGGCATGGTTGGTACAGGTGGAAAACCTGGCAGCCCAGCCGTCCTGCTTCTGCCAGGCACGTTGGCCTGGGTGTGGGGACCGCACCCCACGGACAGGACGGGCGGAAGAAATTCAGCCATTGAGGAGAAGTTGCTCTCTTCATCTTCCTTCTTACAGAAGGTGGCAGATCGGGGCAGCATGGTGTGATGGCTGGGTTACCCATGCCTACCCAGATTTTAATCCCAGCTCTACCACTCAGTGACTGTTCTGCTTGCGAGTCTCCTTGGGCTTTGCTCGGGAAAGCAATATCCCTCCAGCTGGCCCGTTCATTGCTGCCAATACTGCCAGTGCAGAGTGCTTCTATTTTCAGCTGAGACTTGCACATGCTACAAGTGAGGCACTTTTTGGGAAGAAAATCTCCTTTTCCTTGCAGGGTATCTCCTGGTGGAGGATGTGCATGGACTTCTTTGCCCTTCCTTGGTGTAGGTCTGCAGCAGAAATCTGTGTCCCTTCAGCCCTTGTTTTTCTGGTTTTGCTTTCAGGAGACTGGTTTCGGTCATTGGTCTGAAATTGGAGAGTCTTGGCGGAGTTCGGGGTTGTCTTCTGCGGTTTCGTCTGACCTGGCTAGCACTGCTCAGAACATGGCTGCTGGGTTTGGAAATCATTTTCTCATATTAATCATCTTCTCCCTGCAAATTTGCGATGATGGTGAAATTTCACTGCAACCTGATACATCCTCGATGGTTTAATTGGAGACATGAGTGCGCTGGCAGAAAGACAGAGGATCCTTATGTGTATCTGTTTTTTATGGCTTCGGTTGTATGTGCCCTACGCAAGACCGCGGGAGAACGGCTCCTCGAAGGGTGGTGGGGCACCTGACAGGCACAGCGCAGGTGTTTTGATAACATCTAAGCTTTATGGTAATCTCACCAAGTTCCTCCTTTATTTCACAGATGTTTAAACTGGTGCTGGAAGGAGTGGCAATAAACCATGTTCACCTCTGTCTAACTTGGATCCCTACAAAGTTCTCCTGTGTCTTGATGCCTGGTCTGAAAGATGGGGAGGGTTCCCGTTAATGGACCACTGTGCTCCTGGCCACAGCTTAACACCTGTCCCTGAGAGCTGAAATCAAATATGCCTGGTTTTAAAAGACCCCTGGGCAGCTACAGCTCTGGGTCTGCAGCAGTCTGAGCTTCTAGCACTGCAACTGTTAGTTTTACTCAGCTCCAGAAGTGCGTTGGAGTTCCTCTGCCCTTTGCAGAAGGCAGAGATGCTCTCTGCTGTATTGCAACACCTGCACAGCATCAGTGTCCGGTTCCTTCACCTCAAAAACAAAGTGCTGGTTACAACGCTGTTAATTCTTTTTCGCACGTTCGCTACAGATAACGCTCCAGCGGTGAATGCAGAGCTGAGCCGTTACGGAGGAGCTACAGGTCCCTCCTTATGACCGGGCTGCGCTTGCCTTGGGGTGGGCATCGTGTCGGAGGAGTGTGTGTGGTGAGGTGGGTTAAAAGGAGGAATTTCAGCCGCTGTGCTGGAGTTAAAAAGCACCTTTCTGGAGGCAAATAAAGGTAATGCCACACCGGCTGTAAAGGGCAGTTGGGGCAGTGCACAAGCGCAGCACCTCTCCTGGTGATCTTTCTGGCTCCAAGATACTCGGTTTTAAGAGCAGGATCACGACTCTTCCTTGGTGATGGGCTGTTCCTCCTCTGTCGTGGGTTGTGTTGTGTGTTCAAGCAGGACACCTTCAGTTCTCATGCAAGAGAAGGACAAAAGCAACAGGATGGTGGTTTCCTGCAGCTCAGGAACCCCTTGTTTAAAACAGTATTGGCAGGCTGAAGGATAGCTGGGGATCCCTAAAAACATTCCCTACTTTCTAGTTCTCAGTAACGTTTGTAACAAAAATTGAATTCATTTGTTTCGAAAAAAGGTTAATTTACTTCCCACATCTTCAGATAGCATTCGAAGGAGAGAGTGCCCTATGGATTCTGTAGGGCTTCTCCACCCCTTGATGTCTGTCACCTCTCCCTTTTTTCCTGTCATTAGCACTGTTGTAGAATAGGTGTTTGCAACCCAATTTATTGCAAGCTCCACAGATGCTGGACTCTACCACCAGCTCTTAATAAAGATCCACATCAATGTTTATCTCCTCGGATATTTGCCAAACCACAAGCCATCAGCAAGGTTTGAGGAAGTTCCCGTCAGCTGAAACCATAGGCTTGGTCCTTGAGTGAAAAATTAGTATCACGGTTGCAAAGACCTGGCCATACACGTGTAGGGCAACCACTAAACCAGGAGATCCAGCCGTGCGCGGGGAAAGGGCAAGAGGCACTGAGATGTTCTGCTTCGTTGGCCTTCTGTGGAAGGGGTGCTTAATGTCCATGGAACATCACACGCGTTTCCACTTCCCATCTGCGTTTGCTAGGAGAGTGTGTGCCAAGGGGCTAGGCTGAGTTTTTAGGCTGGTCTTGCCTAACCGGTTATACTATATGCACCACAGCATTTTTCCTATAGTTTTCAGCGTATTATTTGCCATTTAAGCCACAGTATTTCAGAACTGTATGGAAATCTTTCATAGCAAAGCAGATGGTGAGGAAGAGACAAGGACTGTTCAAAGCAGTAACCCAGGCAGCTTAAAACTCTAACTTGCAACCGCCGCATCTTCTCGTTTAATTCCCAGTTGGGCTTAAGCACATTCAACCATGTTCCTGTTGCACCTTTTTATCACCTACCTAGTCTAGCTTTAACATCTAGCCTTTGGATTTCATGCCCCTCATCTACCAGATGGAGCCTTCCTTTTACAGATCACCTTTCTCAGACCCTGAACACCGATATACAGCAAGTGTAGCTCCACAACCTGCAGCAGCAATCTTTACCTTTGCCTCCGTGTGTATCATTAATAACCTTTTCCCCTGTGCTAGCAGGAAATGCTCTCATGCTGGAGTAGGCGGAGGGCCCCGGTTGGCTTGGCTCTGGCTTGTTTTTATAGCGATAGCTTTGTCAACAGTGCGTAGTGTGACAACGCAAAGCGGTTGTTTGGCTACCCCTTTGTCCACGGAGCAGACTTGCTAAATTGGGGTAGGATTTGTCCTGGGTGAGAAGTCCAAGATGCTGTCAGCTTTGCTGGGAACTGCAGCCGGCCGAAGAGGGAAGCTTTAATCCTCCCTGCCCTGACGTTAGCCAGATATCAGGCACTGGAGTACGTGGGCTGATTAGCGTGGGCTTGCTCCGTGCAGCAAAGCTTCCAGTGTTAACAAAAAAGCGTTGCTGCCTGTTTGTCAAGTTGGGGACCAGCAGAGTAGAGCAGTGTTTTTCATGCTCTTTGGTTGAGCATCTCCAAGCCTCTGCCTCTGCTATGTGATTTTCAGCGTAAGGTGAACAAGTAAAACAGATACCATCGACCCTTCTCTACCTGCTAAAGCAAAGGAGACCCAAGACTTTTCATCATTTTCATTAAAGTGTTGTCAAGCACTGGAACAGGCTGCCCAGGGAAGTGGTGGAGTCACCATCCCTGGAGGTATTTAAAAGACGTGTAGACGTGGCACTTAGGGACATGGTTTAGTGGTGGACTTGGCAGCGTTAGGTTAAGGGTTGGACTCGATGATCATAAGAGTCTTTTCCAACTTAAATGGTTCTATGATCTACCTTCTTTCCAACAAAACCAGAGTAAAACAGATGGTGGCTTTAGTCTGACCCAATATCCCTGACCTTCATTTTGGTGCTGGTGTAGTTTGTGAGAGGGGAGTGAATTAGAGGCTCAGGAGTACAAACCACACAAGCAGTCACCAAAACAGAGGAGGGAAGGGAGAGTAGGCAGTCTCCAAGGAGGATTCTCAATTAATTGGCTGGGATGAACACCTCCACCCTGAGCTGTTCCCAGTGACTGGAAGAGCCAGAGGGATGGATGGATGAAGGGGTGGACATGATGGGCTCCTCATGTGGCTGAACGTTTGCAGGGAGGAAAAGAGGCTGCAAGTGCCCTGCAAACCCCATCCCTGACCTCAATAACTGCACTGGGGCCCGTGGCTGCCGTCTCCCAGATGATTGTGTGTGTGCACATGCAAGGGCGAGGAAGCTCAACGTTTCCTCAAAGCAAATAAAGGTCTAATCTCATTGCCAGCTTCACAACAAACTGGTTAGAGCGTTAGGAGGGAGAGAGGGAAGATCTGGGTTTATGAATGAAGATTGATTTATTTATTTTAAGACTCCAGTCCCATGACCTTCAGTTGGAGGAACCAAATTTCACCCTCCTTTTCTCCAAGTATCTTCTCCGTCTAGATGACAGTAAGAGGCTATAGAGTCTCCATGAGAAGGATTTAGGAGGAAATCTCAGGGAATGTGACGTTAATTGAGGAGAACACGAAGGCTGCAGATAATAACATCAGCACCTAGGTCATAGAAACTTTAGCAAAACCATTTATTTAGAGAGGGTGTGTTTTTACATCTGATTTTTGTCTTCTATTTTGGAATGAATTAAAATCCAGAACATAACTTGTACCTGGGATTTAACCTTCCACGTGGCATCCCCTTAGTAGGATACCTTTTCTCATCCCTGTGTGATGTTATTATTACTCCTTCTGCGGAGACGAGCCTGGGCTGCCTGCTCTGCACGCCCCGTGGGTGCTGCTCCGTGGTTGCAGTGAGCAACGGGCAGCAGAAGAGGATCAGCTCTCACCCCAGAGTGTTTGGGAAGGAGCAGGAGAAACGAACAGAGATCCCTAGCTTTCCGGTCCAGCCTCCCTGCTTCTGCCTCCTGCGGAGAAAAGGGGATGGATGGAAAGACAGGCACAAGCTGCCGGCAGCCCCTGTACAGGGGCAGGGCTGTGGCCACGTGCCTGGAGAGGAAGGTGTAAATTATCCCTCCTGCCCCTACGCACCTCTCCTCTTACATCCCATGCTCTGGATGAATTCCTCTGTGTCTTTAGCCCAAGGCCGGAGTTCAAGAGCTTGTCTTCACCTGTGCGTGCTGAGTGTCTGGGAGGATGGGAATCCTGACTGTGCCTGGGACTTCGGGGTCCCAGAATGACACAAGTGGCAGTGATTTAGACACGCACTAATAGAGGGGTTTAGCCTCCCAACACATCTGACTAGTCCTGAGCTCTTCGGGCAGCCTCAGTGAAGCATCCCCGGCCAAGGAAGCCCTGTGCAAAGTGGAAGAAGGCGCTGGGGAGAGGAGGAGGGGGCTCATCTCCAAGATGCAGTAGGTTTGTTCAGTCTTAGCTGTTGTATTAGTGCAGGGAAAAATATAAATCAAGGCTGCGCTGGTCTATATCTGGCCAATTTCGGTCTGGAGTTCCTGACAGGTGACCCCAGGGTACGGTTGCATGCTCTCAGTGCTTATTTTTGACATCGTAATCCAAATTGACGTTCAGTGCTTGAATATACAATAAGTTCATTACAGCTAAACCCTCCGGCTCAGGGATTTCCTGTTGGTAAGTCACGGAAAAATCAGGATTCCCAGTAGTATCAGGCTGAAAACATTTGCAGATAAAATTCAAGTTAGCAAGTTATGCCAAAATGTTTTTGGAGCCGAAGTGGAGCTGTATTTTCTGTCCAGCCGAGTGATGCCTTATCCGTCCTTGTTGCTTGGGACTGGAGGCGGAGGCCCCTGCCCTAAACAGCTCCCAAACAGGGTCTCGGTGCTGCTCTCAAGGGGAGCTTATTAAAAAGCGGTGGATGAATCCACAATCCTATGGCTAAGCACATGTCTGAGTATTTTTTTGGAACCTAAACTGTGAGAAAAATCTGCACAGCATCTTACCAAAACAGCCTGTGATCAGTCACGATAAGCTCCACAAGCAGATTAAGACTTCAGATATCTTCATCACCTCCGTGAGCAGGATGTATCTCCCAATCTTCCCATGTCTACATGAGGGTTGCAACACAGTGGGGTTACTACTCAAGCCCTTGACCTGCCAGTTAATAAACTGTTGTGATGAGGTGTGAACTTGGCCTGGGACTTGTCCATGCCCATCTGGCATCATGGACAGCATCTCTTTTGCTTCCACCTCCTCCCCTCAATGAAACCGGTACGTTGTAATAAGAGATACAGCTCTCTCCATCCGCTGGGTCTCAGCTGGGATTTTCAAACTACCAGTGGAATTTGAAGCTGGTTTTCTAATAAGACGAGGGGAAAACATTGCTGTGAAGTGGCTCTGTGTGGGGGTTGAGTGGTGGGAGAGGAGCCGAGAGGTTCCCCATCACAGGTGGAACAAGAGCCAGGGGTGATGCTACTACAAATAAAAAAGATGCATCTCTTGCAAAACATCAACAAGATGGGATGCAAAGAAGAGAGTAGGAAAGGTCTCATTTCCACACATCCACTGCCGTGAGGTGAGAAGAAATGCGTGCACACCCGGCAAATGTGCACTTGCTATATTTCAGGAAAAATTTCCAACTCTAGAAGTAGAAAATATTAGAGGAGGTGATCCAAGGAGACTATAATCCCGGCTACCGGGGCGTGTGAGAACAGGCAAAGACAAACAGAGTAACCAGGGCTGAAAGGGCTGGCTTTGGAATTTTGATCTGAGGTTACCCAGGGTTTTTTTCAGGAGAGTTTTGAGTATCTTCAAAGATGGAGATCCCCCAACCTGGACCCTTGTTCCAGAGTTTGACCACCTTCATGGGGAAAAGCTTTTCCTAATGGGAATTTCTTACGTTCTAACTTGGGCTGTTGAGTCTCTTCCCATCACTGAGCATCTCCCAGGAGAGCCTGTGCCTCTCATCTCCACACTGTCCCAGCTGGGAGTTGCAGTGATAAAATCCCCCTTTGCCTTCTACTCTCACTGCACACCCAGCTCTCAGTCTCTCCTTTCATGTCCTGAGCTCCAGTCCCAACCAGCTCGGTGACCTCACTGGGTTCTTTCACCATCTGCCTGGTACTGGGGAGCCCAAACTGGTCCCGGTGCCAGTTTGACCAGTGCTACATGGAGAGGGAGAATCACTTTCCTGGCCCCGCTGGCTCCACTCCCACCACCCCTACCCACAGCGTGGTTGGTCTTCGTTGTCCCAGGTCCTTTCCCCTAAAGCTCTTCTCCAGCCCATCAGACTCCAGCCTGTGCTACACCACCCCTGAGAGATGTCCCATACCGATGTGATCCTGAGGGTGGTCTACGCAGGCTCCTGAACTCCTTTCCAGCTCCATGTTTTTGTTCATCCAAATCACACATATCCGTAATTCCCTAAGAATTCAATAAAAAGCTCAGAAAAAGGTTACTATTCTTTCCTCCCCCGGTGGTTTTTAAATTTTACACGTCTTAAACCCAATTAATTTGCTAGTCACTGGAAGCGTAGCATCCTATATGGCTCCTGTGAGAAGAACACGTGATAAAAATAGGATTATCACTTGCAAAAGCAGCGCAATGGCACAAGAACAAATATGACAACGTTTCCCTCTGAAGCGTGGGACCTTCTGTGGAGGATCAGCTGTGAGCTCTGCAAAAAAAGCTATTAACCACTGGACTTGAAAACAATTCCTCGCTGTGCTCTGCTGTCTGCTTCTCTTGATAGCTTTTTATGACAAAGGACACACGATTGCTTTTCCTACAGGCTCGTACTTGTGTTGCAAAAGTGTCTAGAAGCAGCAGCTGAGGTGGAGAGCCTCGTTCCTCAGGGGCTGCCTGGTCACCCTGAAGGGGATGGGGCTCTTCCTGGTGGCCAGGTCTAGCCTTCCCTTAGGATTTGGGGAGCAGAGGCTGCTGTGGTGTTTGGCAAAGGATGGATCCATAGGTGAGAGAGTCCTGCAGAGTTTTCTCTTTAAAAATACCCTAAAGGAAGGAACAGAAACCTGCTCAACCTAGAGACATAGACCTTCCCAGTCCAGACTATTTCTGATGACTCAGAATAGATCTAGGTCTTAAAATTTCACGTTTCTAGGACTCGTACATTCCCAAATTGTTCCTTCTCCCTGCCCCTGTGTCATTCCTTCTCCTCTTCCCCAGCCATGTGAGGGGAAGAGGCTGGCACTGCCAGGAGGGCAGCACCGGACTGCTGGTCCCCATAGCTTGGTGTGATGTCCAGTTGCTGTTGCAGCTATCGCCTTTGCTGGAGCAGGGGCAGAGCAAGACCCTCTATCCTCATCCGAGGCAGGACTGTGGAGGTTCCTCCTGGGTGGCACTCACTGCCCAAGGAGCTGCTGCTCATCTCTGAGGAGGGGCTGAGCTGAACGTGGGGGTCTGGTGTGCCAGAGGGTGGCAATGATCCAGGTGCTGGGTGCCTCCCTGTCTTGCACCTCTCAGCCTAGGTGGAAAGCAAGCTGTTGAGGTTAGCTGCAACCTTGCAAGCGTTTTGGTTCTGGGGAGCTGGAGCATCCCTCCCGCATAACCAGCACGTTGCTCTTACTGGCTGCCTCCCCTATGGCTATAGGGGAGAAAAAATAAAGGCAAGTGTGCACCCCGTTGTGTTCCTCAGCAAAATGCTTGGAGCCCTTTGCAGGGCAGAGCTCTTCCCAACAGGATCAGTCAGCCTTTCTGCTTGTATGCACCATACACTAACATCTCCACCTTTCTGAGGACCACCACCCACGTACCTTGGGGAATCCAGGACCAACTTTTCATCTGAGGGGTGCAGTTCGTGCACTCAGCTATAATTTAAACCCTGACCCTGGGGAAGTCAGAGCCAAGGACGCTGGCTGGTGCCACACTGCTCAGGTGACAGGCTGTGGGGAGAGGGATGGGTTGGAAACAGGAATTTGGTTCAGCTCCATCGTGTTTCCATCGGGTCTCAGTTTATAAATAGTTCGGGTCAACCATGTGCCTCTTACTTTGACACTTTTGTGAGGCTGAGGACGCTTTGGGTTTTTATACTTAGAAACTTTCCTTTCCTGGCTGCCCCCATCTCCCTGCCTGCCAGGAAAGTCCAGCACAAGAGTCAAAAAGGTGCCTGTCTGGAATAACCAGGAGCCTGCCACAGCCAGCGCTCAACTTTGCCCAGGGCATGGCCTGGATGATACCGAGGAACCGGTAAAGCAACGTGGGTCCTGGGTGCTGAGCTGCTCTCAGGGCTGGTCCCCAAATGAGGGAGAGGATGGGAGTGGGGCTTCTCCCCCATCCTCAGCAGTGGGGAAGCAAGCTGGGAAGTCAGGTAGGAGTGGTGCTTGTGAAGGATAGTTAAACATATGGAAATTATTAGCTGCACAGTCACCAAAACACACAGAACTATCCTCCTTTGCTGAAAAGAAATTATTTTTGCCTCCCGTCCTTGTGCGTTTCTCTGCTGAGCAGATGGGCATTGCAACGCCCGCCTGGCTGGGTGGCGGCTGCGTGGCCGGAGTCTGGGGCTGGGCCGTGGTATTTGCTCCAAGAGCCCTCTTCCAACGCTATTTGCAATGTTGAACAACTGATGTGCTTTTTGCCATCGACTGGGTGAAAGGAGCATCACAGCAGCCATCTCCTGAGGATGGGGGAGGACAGTAAGGCTGCAGGGAAAGAGCTTGCTTGCAGCGATGTTTGCACTGCAGATCACTGCAGTTTAACTGGTTACTCTGGGCTCCAGTTAGAGCTGATGAAGAGAAGTGAGCAGGGGGTCCTGTTCTTGGGATGCCTGCTTAGGATGTAGCTTTATTTTTCCTTATCAGCCATAGAAAGAGCTTGGGAGGAGCAGCATGTACAGAGCCATTCCTGCAAAGCTGCATCTCTAACCAGACCTACAGGTCGCACTTTGCTGAGGGGACTGGTTTTCCTTCTTTCTCCAGGATTACAGTGTGACTTCACAACTCAGATGGCTCCCCCAAACCAGACTCCAAATCCCAACGCACAGGCAGAACCTGGGAGACAGGGTTTGATAGCTCATACACTTACCTCCAGCAGTGATGCCTTTGATCTCTCAATCCGAATGTCACAAGAGCTAGAAGCACCTGGAAATACTTCATAAACTTTGGGTTGTACATACTACTCTCTTGCGTATGGAGTGAACCTTCTTGCAAGTGCTGAAGTACAAGGTGAGAACACAGGCTGGAACACACCTGGAAACCCAGAGGCTGAAGCGCAAATTACAGCAGATGAAGTAATATTGTTGAGTTGTGGGTTCTAATTCTTCCATTAATTGCACAGTACCACCATCCAAGTCCTCCCAGAAATTAGTCTGTTTGCTGCTGGTGGTGATGGGGAAAGAGAGAAGCTACGTTGCTTTCCTCAAACCAGGTAGTACAGCAGGATCAGCTTCAGGTTTTTTTCAAGCCCAACATGTCTGAAGGGTTTAGGTCAGGGATTGGCAATCTACAACATGGCCCTTAGAGCTGAAACTTGGGGGATTTGCAATGACTTGCTGGGAACCTCCAGAGCTTCATAGAGGCAACTGGGCTCCCTCTGAGGTCTGAACCTCAAGAAGCTGGGACCTCCCGTTCAGAGAGGTCTGAGTTGAGCCACAATCAGTTAACTTAGGAGACACTGTCCTCTGGCTCCTTTGCTTTTCTGTTGGTGTGTTGAGTTTCGGACATGGCAGGAGAACACACGGCCTGGCACAGTGCTCCTGAAAGCCTGCTGAGCTGTTGTGTGGGCAGAGCATGGCTGTCCCTTGTTGAGCAGCACATCAGCACACGGCCGCTGTAGGGAGAAGGTGGGGGAAGAGAAAAAGAGAGACTCCTGTCAGTGAGATCTTCTTCCTACCCTTTCTGGTGTAGGAAATGGATGTAACCTTTGGGTCACAGTTCATCCTGGGCTCAAGTTAATTAGTCTGGATAGGTGCCGAGGTTGATAAATTTATGCTGTTGGCTTGTTCCAGGCTTGTTTCTGTTCATTGTGCTGCTTAGAGGCAGCGCGTGATCATCTCTGCTGAGCACAATATGTTGCATGATTCAGTGTTTCATGCTTGCTAATCACATGCATCTCTAAAATCTGCATGGCTTATTCAGCCAAAACAAGGATGGTGGCACAGCGAGATCGAGTCCTTTTCTTACAATATATATCTATACACAGTCTCATCTTCAAGGTCGTTGCAAGGACAGTCATAGCGTTAGTGGTCTGCTGAAACTCCCTCCAGCTCATCGACTCTCATCTGCTCTGAGCTGGGAGTCCCGAAGCAGAGATTGTTCTGGCTTTGTTAAAACCAGAAATTCAGTCTGGCTCCTCACCAAAGGGATGTGTTGGTCAGAAAACTTCATGAGGACTTTAATGGAACTGGTAGATGGAGTTTTTCCTGACTGCATCATGTCTTTCTTCAAGTGGAAAGGTTATATCCAGTTTTGTTTCAGCCATGTGGAGACTTTGGCATAGACACGCAGAGTAAAAGCAACCCCTGCCCCAAAGAGCTTGAAATCTAAATGTGAGAGAAGACAGAGAAAGAAGATGCAGGTGACTGAGGGAATGATGAAACAATGTAAATCAGTGAGGAGGAAAGTGTTCTCCCTATTTCAGATCCTTTATCAAATCCTTCACAAGTATCTTGATGAATGAGAGTTTTTGCAGCCCTGACTCTAGAGTTGGGGGTTACCCTTGAATTCAGGTGCTAGAACAGCCCTGGGATTGTTCTCCTCATTTCTGTTTACAAATCAGAGATCCTCGAGTCTCTTGGGATGTCAATCTGTCAGGCTACAGAGATTTAATAGAATCATGCACGGAGCACCTGCAAACTTGGCTCTTTATTATTACAGGTGTGCATCTGCATGCGGGAAGAATTTAGGAATTAAAGTGGATAACGTTACTGGACAAGCTGGGAACAGTGGAGCAAGCTGACTGAACGGTAGGTGTAGCCACAGAGCGTGTGGTAGAGCTGTATGTCTTTCCCCGCCTTCGCAGCTCGGGGCTAGGAGGTATGGGGTGATCTGCCATTTGGGGACATACTTTGCTGTGGAGGTGACAGTTTGCTCTCTCCAAATGAAAGCAGGGAGAAGAGCAGCATTTTGTGTGAGAGCAAGGCTGAGCTGAACTTGCAGGATGAAGGTAAGGCTGAGCAACCTGATTTGACAGCGGAGCTGGTCCTGCTGTGAGCGGAGGTTGGACCACAGCCTCCGGAGTTCCTTCCAAACTCAATTTTTCTGTGATTCTGGTTTTCACCGCGATGATGATGGCAGCCGCAAGCAGCTAGCTCTGGTGCAAACATCTCAGAGGGTTATGAGAAGTGGTGCAAAGTCCACCTGGCAGCCAATAACTAGTGGCATCCCTCAGTAATCAATACTGGCATTGATAATGTTGAACATCTTTCATTGACAACCTGGATGATCGGATGGAGTCTACTCTCAGCAAGCTTGTGGATGGCACCAGACTTAGGTAGGGGAGTGGCCAATGTGCTGGAGGGCATGGCTGCTACTCAGAAGAGGGTCCTGGGCAGGCTGGAGAAATGGGCTGACAGGAACCCAACAAAGTTCAACAAGGGCGTGGGTGAGTTCTTACATCTGGCATGGAATAACCCACATGCAACACTAGGGACAGGGGGGCTAAACCCAAGGAGACTGCTCTGCAGGAAAGGAAGGACAAGGATCTGTCCTCGTCACCATCTTGTGCGGATAGCTGAGCATTGCAGACTCTTCCTGACACAGAGAAGGGGTGCAGTTCATCGGGTAGAAGTTTGAAGGCTGTCCTGGATAAAATACCAAGAAACATGCCATGGGGAGCTACTGCACAGCCAAGGAGAACAGGCCTTTTCCCAGCTTTTCGGCATGTCCTGGAGCTTTCCTCAAGAATTGCATCTTCCAACCCCTGCCCTTCCACCCACAAAAATAACAAAATGACACACTTAGCAAGGAGGGGAGGGTCGTCGCCCAACATGCTGATCCTTGCCTTTCGCTATTCCTCTTAAATGATGAAGGAAGAAGACAAAGCTTGGTGGATACTTGCAAGACCTGCCTTCATATTTGTGTTCCACCACAAAGCTCCTCTCTGTTAGCTCTCCTCATACAGGCGTGTCTGTAGGAGTCCTTCTTAGGGGCGTTATGGTCCAGATCCATCAGAGAGGTGTCAAAGCATGGAGGTATTCCAGGGATGTGGGTGCTCACACTCAATCAACGGTGGTGGGACGGGGTGTGTTATGTCCAAAACTGGGATAAACACATGCATCTGGGTTGCTGCTAACCTTCAGAGGTGGCTGGGATGTTCTCCAGCCTTCACTACGCTGCCGAGATGCTGCTGAGGAGTCGGCTGGAGATGTTGCGTTACTGAAACGCCCAGGTTGCCTTCCTGGTGCCAGTCAAAATAAAGAGCTTGGCTTCTTTTCTGTGTTGGCTGCTGGTGCTGAGACCTCTCTGGGGACGGCACTGGAAGGGCCAGCATGCAACTGCCCACCGATGACGGGCCCAGTGAACACCTCCTTGGGCTGAAGAAGTGAAAAATGACAGTAATTTCCTGCCTATGCCAACCAAGAAGAAACGTTCTCCCGTGAAGTTTTATGAGGCTACGGAACCTGGAAATGTATGAAAGGCAGAAAGGACTGATCAGCAGAGAGGGAAAAACTGTTTGAAAGGAAATTAATGTTGTTGAAACCTCGTGGAAAAGTTAGAAACTCCTCTGAAGACATGGGGCCTGATTCTGACCCAACCCAGTGAGGTGGCAAAACCTCACTGAATCCAGCGCCACAGGTTTGTAGAGCCCCTCACAGAGACTTGAAGATCTAAAAGTGTGCAGGAACCGATGTAAAGCGTAGACATGAAGTAGATGGGTGCCTAGAGGCTGGCGTTTCCCTGCCCTGATGCTAGAAAGGGTCTATCATAGATATCGTGAGTTTTGTGGGGTCTCACGGTGTCTTCAGGAGCAACCCAACCACCAATGCTCCATGGGGAGTCCCTACACCCTTCTCGTTGGTGAGTTCTTCGGGGGATGGCATAGGAAGGGATGTCTCACCCAGCCCCAGAGCACACGCACTTATAGGCACGTATTTTCAGACGTCCTGGCTCCAACCCAGAGGCTGAGGCGCGTGTGGGGACACCTCCAAGCCCTGACTCTTTCTTACACCTTCCATCCTCAGCAGCCAAAGCCGATGGTTTTCCAGGGGCTGGGTCTTTTTCCAGCCGTTCAAGGTCCCAGCTTTTCCAACCCCAGCCCTGTCCCAGAGCCCTGTGGCCATGCTGCAGATCCAGGAACAGGAGGTCTTGTCTTGGTGTGGCCTCGAGGCACCAAATGCTCCCTATGGGCTGGACAGGACAGGCTGAAGCAGCATCCTCTGTGCAAGACCCACTGGAGAAACACTCGCTCTGTTGCATCTTTGTTCTGCTCTTGCACCGTGAGGGAGCAATTGATTGAGCATTGATGCTGGGGAGTCCAAGGCAGAAGGGCAAGGGAGAATGTAAATGTGAAAAAAAATGCAAAATGGGGGAAAAAAAAAAAAAAAAAAGAAATATTCTAATTTGCATGTGGGTTTTGGTATTTGTTGCATTCAACTTGCCAAAATGCTGGAAAATACAGTAATTGCACTTGAGTGCCATTGCGCAATTTTTATGAGGTATCAAATGAGTGGGTTTTAGAAAAAAACACCTTTCTTCTTTAATGTTTCACTCAAAAATTACTGAGTTCTGATAGAAAAATAATGTTTTTTGAAGGATCCAGTTTGATCTATGGGGAGAATATAGACATGATTTTCCAAATGGAGGGCAGCCTGGCCTTTTTGCAACAGCACAGCAAGTTTTGTATATGAACTCATTACTAACCTTGCTGTTAACCTTAATATTGCTATTTCATAGATAACATCCCTGTGTCACAAATACCTTTCTCCTCTGGATCTCCAAGTACTTTTGAGACACGGGCAGGTTTATTGTCTCTGCTTTAGAGATGGGGAAAACAAGACATACAGATGGAATTGGCCTGGCATAGTAGAGTTTTTTACACCTGAACTAATTGCTTGAGACTCCCTTTATTGTTGCTGGAGACAAACAGACACTTCTCCTCATTTCATCCTAATATAGATGATTAAAATAGGTCAGATGACCGGCTTCAACGTATTTATGCAGTGTTTGTGATGGGCACCTAAAGGGGAGAGAAGAGAGGGAGTAGAGACAGCCGTGCATCTATACGAGTATTTTTTCTCTTTAACTACACATGCAAGATATAAATATCTAAATACTCACAGGCTCTTTCCTGTACTAGTATGTGATGATGGATGGATAGATAACCTTTCTCCATTAAATATATACATAGTTAAGAGTAAATTTTTCATTGTCATCTCCAGCTTGTGTCTAACAATTTCTTTTCCTCATTTTTTTTTTCCCTTGGAATATTGTTGTGGGTGGAGAGATCTGACCTGTGTCTAACATAATATTCTTGGATGGGCTTTTTGAGTAATGGCACTGTTATTGTACAACCTCCAGCAAGAACAATTTGCAAAGTGTTGCAAACTTTTCAAAATGACCTGACAACAGCTCTCCAACCAAAGTGGTTTTGCAGGGATCTTTTCCAGCATCGCCGGGCTTGGAAAGAGGGAGGTAAAAAAGGCGTTGGAGGTCTGTGCAAGCTACCCTTTGCCTCAGGTTTGTAATGTTGGTAAAGGGACTTGAGGTCTGATTTTGTAACCCCCACCTAGAGCAGTCATTCTCTTTGGGGCAGGAGAAGCTCAGTGTGCTGAATGCTTTTGAAATAGCCTAAACCTGGAGTTACAGGGTCACCTTTATGATTATCTCAGAGGGTTTCTCTTCACCCGTGGCCATCTACTACATGAGTGCAGAGCAGGGGTGTGAACACAGAGCCAGCAGACTTGTGCTCAGACCCTGCAGGGACCCTACAAATAAGAAGACGGTCACAGGAATGGAGATGCTGATGGCTCCTTCATGGGCACACCATTCCCCTGGGCTACCAGCCAGCCCCGCCACCGGGACTTCACTCCAGTCTATTTTCTTCAAACTTGCAACTTCATTGCAAAGTACAGGTCCAATTGCCATGAAATTAGGGAGAAACTGTACCAAGGAGGGACCTCGATGAAAATTGCTGCTGTAGGAACTGAGGTCTTCATGATGTAGCATGGGCTGGTCTGATGCATCCAGAAGCCCCAGTGATGTTTTTGCTAGCTAAGATTTTTAGAAATTAATTTAGTCCTCCCTGTGGGGTTTGGGTCCCCCGAGGGGCTGAACGGAGAAGGTGAATGTTCACAACCAGGCTTTAAATCTGCCGAAAGCCAATTATCTGCCAAGATTTATTGCACGAGCCCGTGGCAGACAGGCCTAATGTGGGACTCCTGTGCCGTCACGCCAATACTCACGGCGATGAGAGAAATTGGATACGGTGTCTGGGTCAGATGGGGTGGGACCCTAACATTATATTAAGATGCTTTGATGGTTAT